>NC_056745.1:1416714284-1416744284 GCF_019279795.1 Protopterus annectens
CTAATACAATATGCTAATTCATCAACAATTCTCACCTTGGACACCACTGGCTTACTTTATTTAAGGTAAAGTGGATCCCAGTACAAGCCAAATCTAATCTACTTCTGGGCTCCAAACTGTTCAAATTACTCCAACAACATGCCCCCAGTCCACTTGCAGTGAAACTTATTATGACCACCCCAACCTGCAGAAGTCAGGGTGAAGTGGACCCTACTGTCCAAACCCTGACTCTAGTTTCTCTCTACCTGCTTAGAAACTGTGACATCCCATCATCATTATCTTATCAAGCGTACTAATTACACAAAGTTCAGGTCCCAACACTAATTATACGAAGTTCAGGTCCCAACACTAATTACACGAAGTTCAGGTCCCAACACTAATTACACGAAGTTCAGGTCCCAACTCAAACTGTTTCTGTTTGAACAATAGAAAAACAAATGCCACAACACAGGACATCTCTTAATTAACACTATTGTGCACTAGATTAATTTCCTTAGCCATCACCCCATTTAAACCACTGCTGTATTGGTTATCACTTTGTATTTCTTGTAAATATCTGTGCAGTTTCTCTTTGTCTTCACTGTTGTCATACCCCTTTCACCTTACGCAGCCGCTCTCTCTCTCTCTCTCTCTCTCTCTCTCTCTCTCTCTCCTTGGACTCTGTCTCTTTACCTTTTCTATCTCTTGTTTTATCCTCTAAACACCCTGAGTTACCCCCTACAATTTCCAAGGGTAAATCTCATTCTCATACTTTTATCTCTACTTCTTTGACTCCACTTTTCTGCTTATACAATGTATACCTCAGCAGGTTGTAAAGTCTGTGCATAGTTCCTCCCTTTTTGTTATTAGTTTGTATTGCCTTTGTGTTCCACTGTTGGCTGTAATTGCTACATTTCTGCTGTAAGCTGCACAGAGGCTGTAGTTGGTCATGCTGTGATTAGCACTCTTCCCTAGTATTGTAAATGTAAATAATATTAGAGGTATGCCTCTATCTAATCATCTGTCGATCTATGTATATTTCTATGTGCATAGTGTGTGTGCTTAGGGTTGCCACCTTCTCAAATGGTTAAAATGGGACATTTTTGGTACAAACATCAGATTTTACCAGTGGCGGCTGGTGACTTCAAATTAAAGGGGGCTGCAGAAGACAGCTGAATGGGTGGGGCCAATGGGAAGGGGTGTGACCAGCTAGAAAGGGGTGGGGCTATGCTCAAAACCACAACAATTGGAGCTTTAATTAAATATGCTGCCCTGGGTGCCAAACCATCATTACTAGAGTCCAATCAAGACAAAATGAAGTGTAGAAGAAAAAAATATTTCAATGCATTGGCTACATGACAACTTATTTAATATCTAGATGGAAACACAAAGGTTGTGAGGCATGAAAAAATAAATTGCTTTTTAAATATATTACTGGAATGCCAGTCAAAATCAAGTATAAAAAAAAACAAGCAGCACTCAGTTCAAACCACTTCTCCTTGCACTGCAGTTCTAATTATAATTTATATTCAGCTTTATAAAATTACCAAGTAACATGCTGAAAGTAGCAATCTCTGTGATACCCCCACTTGTAAAAATGTTTCTTATCCAAAAAAGACCTGCTGTCTGACAACAACATCTATCTACTTGTTTCATGAGGAACACATGATCAAAGTAAAAAATGAACAATGAACAAGAAACAAGCTCAAGATAAATTGCTTAAAGGATTACTGCACGAGTTATGGACCACACATGATAGATTGGTATTCTGTTTAGTTTACGGGTAAAGCCTGCAAAGATAACTGCAAGTCTCCAACAAATGTAATGAGCTTCTGAAAATACTCTAATCCTGTCCATTATTTCAAATGCTGTCATATGCATTTCAATACCTAAGGCTTATACGTTATCTAGTTACGTAAATATTTTCTGCATGGCAACAATGAAAAGGCTTTCAATGTTGGTAATTCTTTAACAGTATGCTTATTAAAGCTTACTTGCATCTTATAATCTCCGACAAGCTTACCTGATGGTCAATAAAGCATTGCTACTTTAATACAGAGCAACAGGGCACTGCAGCAGCATGCATTTTCTGAATAATAAGAAGCATAAATCAACAGTATAAAAATATAACAGAAAACCAGAACATTCTGCAAAATCAAGGACAGATGAAAAGCCACGGTCGTACTTCTGGTCTACCTTGGATGGGGGAATACTCTGCACACTTACACTGCATAACTGCTCCTTGCCTTGCTTGGGCACATTCAGAGCCACTACAATGGGGAGTGGGGTGCAACAAGTAGGTCACAGTTTGAAATGTCTCCGGCTGACGGTGATGGCTCTGACACTCATACCTCTCAACCTCAGAGCAAGAAATCTGGACAAAGCCATACATAGAAGTGGGACACAGGCCCAAAAATAAAGACAATGTTTAAATACTGCTCTTATAAACTTAAAAAGATAATAGAATAGTAGTTGGTCTTGCATTAGTATGAATTTTTGAAGGTATAAAATCTGAAACTCAAATGTCTGCCATTATTTTCTAACTTCAGTCTTTAATGATTTGCTACTAATTTGCCAGAAAACCACAATTTTATGAAAAACAGACCAAAAATGTTATGCAAAAATATAAAATTGCCACACAATACAGCTGGAAACCTGTCAAAGAAGGGACACCTTTTTAAAATTAGTACTGTTAACTTGAGCAGCTGACAAAATAAGATCATCTGCATGCATTTCTGAAATAAAAGTAATCTATAACTCTGATCATTACAGTTATTTATAATTGTAAACCCTCCACGTTTTCTTCCAAAATTGCCATTTTGCAGAAGGATTATTAGGGGGAGAGCAACATTTTGAGCCAAAATTGGGGACAGTTGAGAGGTTTGGATATTCCTAATTCTATAAAGTGATTTATTTGCATGTACCTCTCAACCTCTTAATGCAGGAAATCTGGACAAGGCCAAATATATGGGGGGAACATGCAAACAGTACTAAAAATTGCTCTTGTATAAACTTAAGACAGTTGATAGAATAACAGTTCTTGCTTTAGCATGCATTTTTCTGAAGGTTATGACGTCTGAAACGCAATGTCTGTCATTATTTAGTTACTTCATTCCTAAATGATTTGGCAGAAAACCACAAATTTTATAAGGAACAAACCAAAAATAAGAAGCAAAAATCTATTAATTAAGCAAAGTTCTGGACAGTTGAGAGGTGTAGTTCAGTCGGGGCTGTCTGAGTTTGTTGCCTGCCCCCCTCACAAAATCATGGTCGAATGGAGCGTCGCCCCTGCAGTCATTCCAATGTCCCATTCCTTGGTTATTTCACCCCATTTGCCATAAACACTAATGTGCATACTGCTTTACTTCTGCAATGATATGGATTTCATTTGAAAGTTTTATTTTATATTTTACACCATAAACCCTAATAGATATCTGCTAAACAAAGCAATGCAGTCTCACAAAGAAAATAGACTTAGCATTAAAACTTATCTGCCCTTGAAACTTACATTCATTGAAACAGCATTGAAACCCACATTCAAAGAAAATAAATTTTGCCAGTGGCAGATAAAGATTAATTTTGGGCTGTTTTCATATCTTAGGCCCCTTGAACACAAAACATACACATGCTCTTTGATACACCTTCCTGACTGTATTAAATTATATTCCTTGTACAATACAGTACAGTTGTTAGAGGGCATTTTAAATTTATTATTTTGAACATTTTTCTAGTAAACAATGAAACAAAATGCATGCACCAATAATGACAAAGGTGCCCAATTCAGAACATTTCCATCATAAAAGTTTACTCAAACATCAACAGTCCACCAGTATCAGTAAATATGCACGATCTCTGAAGAAGTAAAAGTCATCTAAATAATTCCACATTAAAGAAATCTGTTAGCTAATGAAGATGTTACTGCTAGCAAACAACTTTATATGTCATTGTTTCAGCTACAAATAAAGTGCCTGTTGCCCTTAAGGAATAAATTGCTTATGTTGCATTAAAAAAATTATAATGCTAGTAATTTCGCAATAGGGAATGGATGGCAAACTGATAACAGGCTCATAGTTACTAGGTATCTTCGCCAAAGAGGACTGCAGTATCCATCCCCTTTACAACAGAGTACAGTATCAGCAATGGATCTACCTACTGTGGGAGTAGAACCCACAGCCGTCTGCATCAAAAGCAAGGACATTGTTGTGCTATTTACAATGCAAGTAGATTTGGCATAAGCAGCACTTAACTTTTGTTCCCCTGCAGATCTCAGCTCCTTGTAAAATCTACTCGACACTCAGCTGTATCTCTGAACTTTGCAGCACAAGAAATCTGGACAAAGCCAAAATTTATTTGGGGGGGGGGGCAAAAGCCCAAAAAACAGGGACACATTTTAAACATTGCTTGTATAATTATAATGTTGGAAAGTTTCTAGAATAAAATGCTGTGTTACCACCATACATTTCACTGCCAAGTATTGAACCCAGGACCCTGTGCAAAACAGCCAGAGCAACATACTACCATGCCAAATCATCTATTTTTATGAAAGAAAGGAAGACTGAAACTTAAATGGCTATCATTTAGTGAATTCAGTTCTCACCATAGCTGTCAACTTCTTAGCACAAAACACCTGAACAAAGCCAATAATGGGGAAATACAGCCCCCAAACATATTCAGTGAGTTTAGTTATCACCATAGCTCTCAACCTTGGCACAAGAAACTTGGACAAAGCCAATAATGGGGGAATACAGTCCAAAAACTAGGGACGGATATCCACTGAGGACACCAGAGCAAACCCACACAAACAAAGGGAGGACATGCAGACTTCACACAGAAGGCACCCCAGAAAAGAATCAGACCAGACAACCCATAGCTGTCAGGCAACACTGATACCACCGCACCACTGACCTACTGTCTGTGTTAAGTAACAAAAATACAGAAACCACAGATTTTATGAGGAACAGAACAAATATGAGGCAAAAATCTGCAATGTTTTAGAAACGGTGGTGGGTAGGGAATTCAGGCGCTGGTCACTTGGGCCCAAGGTACAGGGTTCAAGCCTTATTCTCTACCCACCATCATGAAGCAACTGGGGCATTTCACACACACACACACACACACACACACACACATACACACAAACACCCATACCTCCCAACCATATCGAATTATTTGGTATTTACCGAGTTTTGGGGTCCAAATGAAGGGGTGCCATGATTCCCGATTGGCACCCCTTCATTTCCGATTTTTTTGCTTCAATTTTTTAAATTTTTTTTTAAAAATCGCGCTGTCGGAGCTGACGTCATCACGTGCACGATGAAGTCAGTGCCGTCAGGGCTACCAGCCAGTCAGAATTGAGCTCAAGGAGCTCACGTCATTATTTCCGGCTGGCTGCGAGCGGGGATTACAGCACTGAAAACCAGGCAGCAACACTAATGGCAGCCGTATCTGCCCACATCAAGTCTCACCCTTCAGGTAAGAAACGGGTCCCTAAGCTTTCAGCGTGCATTTAATTTATCATAAGTTCATGCACTCAGGCCATTTCAGTTTTTCTTTATTTTATCTGCCCAGGTTGCTGCTGCTGAGCTGGACTGTTTGCCTTCGTAAGTCCCGTTTCAGTTCATCTACTGGGAAAGTGTGCATGTGCAAGTTTATCTCCTGCTGAGCTTTGTTTGGAAAACTTTATCTGCTGCTGAGATGTTCATATGCATTATCTGTTGTTTTGTGGGCCGTTTCAGTTTACCTGCTCAACTCGTTTATCTCTTTGGGCAAGTGTGCAAGCTTTATGTTGTATGATGTATCTGCTGCTGAGCTGAAACTGTTGACTTGTTCAGTTTCTCTTTATTTTTAACTACTGGCCAAGTATGTGTGCAGGTTTTATCTGCTGCTCACGTTTTATCTGCTGAGCTGAAAGGTTTCATCTGCTGCATTCATACATCTGTGGCATTAACCATTGGTGTGTAAGCTTTCGCTGTGCAGTTCATTTATCAGAGGTCCATGCACGGCAAAGTGTGCAGTTTACCTGCTCATTTATCTTCTGGGCAAGTGTGCAAGACAAGTTTTATGTTTTATCTGCTGCTCAGATGTGTAACGCTGTTCAGTTTATCTCTCTCTCTTTATTTTTTAACTACTGCAAGTATGCATGCAAGTTTTATCTGTGCCATTTCAGTTTATCTGCTCATTTCAGCAGCTTTCAGTGTGCAGTTAATTTATCCAAAGTCCGTGCATTTCAGGTTTTATGTTATTGCAAGTCCCATTTCAGTTTACCTGCTGGTGTGTTTGCTGTTCATAAGTGCATTAACCTTTGTTGGGGCCGTTTCAGTTTATCTACTGCAACCATTGATCTCCTTCACTACTGGGGCAAGGGGTGTGTGTATGTGTTGATCTGCCTAACTACTGGGCAAGCTTTCAGTGTGAAATTAATTTATCAGAAGTCTGTGCGTTTCTGTTTTTTTGCTGAGCTGCATTTGTAAATCTCATTTTTATGTTAAATGACTTCATTTCAGGTTATCTGCAAGCTGCATTTGTAAGTCCCGTTTGCTGTTTCAGTTTTATCGGGTGTTTCAGTTTACCTGCTGCAACTACTAGGCAAGCTTTGCAGTGTACAATTAATTTAGCTTTCAGTGTGCAATTAATTTATGAGAGCTGCAAGCTTAGTCTGTGTTTCTTTTTTCCTGCTTCTGTGTTTTAACCTTTGGTGTGTGTGTGTAATTAATTTAGCTTTCAGTGTGCACTGTGCAATTAATTAAGCTTTCAGTGTGCACTGTGCAGTTAATTTAGCTTTCAGTGTGCTGTGTGCTGTGCAATTAATTTATCAGACCTGCAAGCTTAGTCTGGTTTTCTTTTTACCTGCCTGCTGCTGTGTATTAACCTGTGTGTCTGTGTGTGTGTGTGTGTGTGTGTGTGTGTGTGTGTGTGTGTGTGTGTGTGTGTGTGTGTGTGTGTGTGTAAAATGCCCCAGTTATCCATGTCTTGTGGTAACAATTATTCGGGTTCAAACCCTGTACCTTGGGCCTTTGTCCCTCCCCCCAATAAATTTTAGCTTCTTCCAGATTTCTTTCTTTCTTGTGCTGCATAGTTCCTCAGCAGGAGAGAAGTTTAGTGCTGCTTACATAAAGTCTGTGTAGTGTTAGTAGCACAACAGGTAGAATATTTGCTTTTTGATGCAGAAGGTTGTGGGTTCTACTCCCACAGTATATAGATGGATTGTGGCTACTACTGTACTGTGTTGTATTTTTAAAGGGGGTGGATGCTGCAGTCCTGGAAATGTCCTCCTTTAGAGGAGTTTCCTAGCAACTATGAAACTGTTATCAGTTTGCCATCCATTCCCTATTGAAATATTACTAGCTTTTTTTAATGTAACATAAGCAGTTTATTCTTCAAGGGCAGCAGGCACTTTATTTGTAAATGAAACAATGAAATCTAATGTTGTTTACTAGCAGTGACCTCTTTATTAGTTACAGATCTCTTTAATGTGGAATTATTTAGATGACTTTTACTTCTGCAGAGATTGTGCATATTTATTGAAACTGCTGGACTGCAGACATTTGAGCAGACTTTTATGATTGAAATATTCTGAATTGGGCAGTTTTGTCATTATTGGTTCATGCATTTTGTATCATTGTTTACTGGAAAAATGTACAAAACAATAAATTTAAAATGCACTCTAACAAGTGTGCTGCATTATACAAGGAATATAATTTAATAGTCAAAGGTGTATCAAAGAACATGTGTATGTTTTGTGTGCAAGGGGCTTATGATTTGAAAACAGCCCAAAGGTAATCTTTATCCACTACTGGCCAGAATTAATTTTCTTTAAATGTGGGTTTCAATGCTGTTTCAGGGGCAGATAAGTTCTAATGCCAATACTATTTTCATTGTGAAACTGTATTGCTTTGTTTAGCAGATGTCTATTAGTGTTAGTGCATAAAATGTAAAATACATTTTAAATGAAATCCAAATAATCATTGCAGAAGTAAAGCAGTATGCATATTGCATTGTTTATGGCAAATGGGGTGAAATAGCCAAATAATGGGACATGGGAAAGGCTGTGGGGGGCTCTGGGGCCATAATTTGGTTGTCTGTTCATCAGGTTACAGTTGAAAGCTGGTATCCCACAATTCCATTGGAGTGGGCATGGTTACATAATTATGCATGCAAATGTTATGTTAATCAGCATACAGATTTGTACCTATTTTTCATGGACCTTTGTCCAGATTTTTGATGTTTCCAGGTTTAGAGGTATGCACACACCTGTCTCCAAAACAGCCTGCCATTGCAGCTATCACCTGTCTCCAGAATGGCCTGCCATTGCAGCAATCACCTGTCTCCAGAACAGCCTGCCATTGCAGTGATCACCTGTCTCCAGAATGGCCTGCCATGTGATCCTGTACTCTGCAGCAGCCTGATTGGTCCTCCATACTGGCCTGCGCATGCTGAGGTCTCCCGTGAGATGTGAGGAGGCTGGAGCCTCCTGCTATTGGTCCAGCCAGCAGGTGATGCAGCCCGGTGACCTTCTGGTTTGTGTGATCATCGCTGCACAGATCTCTGGGTTGGAAGGGTGGAGTTTCCTGCCTTCCCTCTCCGGACTGCCTAACTGAGCAGTCTGGAGCTCAGGAATGCCAGAGCATGCATGCTTGGAGTTCTGGTCTGCCTAACACAGCATTCAGGAACTAAGCACGCATGCGCGGAGTCTGAGATATTTTTTATTTTCATAAGTTCTACAGTGGGGGAAATGGGGACTTTATTTTATGCATTCTACAGGTGGGGGACCCATTTTACAGGTGGGAGGCCTACAGTCCTGCAGTCCTACAGCACGCGCCACCCCTGGATTTTACAGGCCGATGCATACCCATGGTCAGTACAAAGGATAGAACTTAACTTTTTTGCCTTAATAAAAGTTTATCCTTGTAACATTGTAGTTGCTTATTCTGTTTCTTAGTGGTGCTGCAGTAGTGTTGTCGCCTCACAGGAAGACGTTGTCCCATTCGATTCACAGCTAGAGCGTCTTCTGTGTGGAGGCATGCATGAATGGGCGTGCCTTCATTGAAGGTTGTGCACCAGGGCTGGTAACTCGGCACGTAAAAATCCACTACCAAACATTAGTGGACCGGAGTTCCACTGTGGCAACCCCTGACCTGGGATAAGCCAAAAGACACAACAACAACAACAATTCTGTTTCTTATAATATTTAAGTATTTCAGATAAAGAATAACTGTTTTATGTAACTATTACATAAAATATAGGGAATAATGTTGTCCTAAAATCTCAGGACATTTGCCATTTTTACAACTTTTTGTCAGGACACAACTGCCCAAACAGGGACTGTCCCTCGCAAAGTGGGACAGGTGGTTACCCTAGTGTGTGTGTGTGTGTGTGTGTGTGTGTGTGTGTCCGCCCTTAGTCATAAACTTTTAGCAATTTGAATATCGAACATAACATTGTGGCAAAAGTTCTTAGGACTTTACAAAATATGACTTGAGTTAAGCAGGCTTTAGTAGTAGTACCCTGCATTATGGAAAAGGAAACCAACCTTTATTACAATCTATCATGTAAAACCATGTGGTTGACCAACAAAATATGCTTACATAATTATTAAAAGAAGAGGAGGGTGCACCTGCGACGACCAGTGCTTGGAAGATTCACTGAAGTTTGTTGCAGAATAGGGTTACCACCTGTCCCACTTTGCGAGGGACAGTCCCTCTTTGGGCAGTTGTGTCCTGACAAAAAATTGTAAAAATGGCAAATGTCCTGAGATTTTAGGACAAAATTATTTCCTAAATTTTATGTAATAGTTGCATAAAACAGTTATTCTGTATCTAAAATACCTAAATGTTATAAGAAACAGAATAAGCAACTAAAATGCTACAAGAATAAGCTTTTATTTAGGCAAAAAAGTTAAGTTCTAACCTTTGTGCTGACCGTGGGTAAGTGTTGGCCTGTAAAATCTGATATTTGTACCAAAAATGTCCCACTTTGGCCATTTGAAAAGGTGGCAACCCTATTGCAGAATGATGCAAGTTATCAGTATTTGTCAGAGTGATACAAGTTAATTTCTATCATGAAGCACATTGCATGAATGCGTTTATCCATTGCATTCTGCTACATACTCCAGGCCCTCTCCACACCACCCCTACGGCAGCTGCAGGGCCGGACCAGACAGGGCGTGGTTAACGCAGCTCCCTGCGCTCGCGCTCGCGCTCGTGTCTCTGCAGCAGCTTCTGTAGCTACCAGCCGACAGTAGGTACAGCCGTGGCTGCAGGACACCATGGGTTTGGAAAAGGAGAGCCTGGAAGCCAGGATATTCATGGAAGAGAATGAAGACTTCGATAAAGACAGTGACCCGGCTGTGAGTCTAGAAATGCCGTACGACAGAGACCCACACAGGATCAACGATTCTCTGAAGGTAGTGGGAGCAATGAAGTCTGCTGATTGATGAGAGTCACAGAGTCTCTGAGGCTAGAAACTTTTAGTTACTTTCCAGTATGCTTTGTGGCGAGAATGGAGCCCGTATTTATTGGTCTACGTTAATTATTTTTTTTTTCTTTATTACTTTTTTGACTGACTAGATCAAAAGTACTTAAGGTCCTACATGTACTACTCTGTTTTCTTGCAGCCCCCCCCCCCCCCCCGCCCCCGAAAAAAATAATGTACAGTTTCGTGTCAAATCCATATCTAAAATGTTTTATTTAAAAAAGTGCAAGGATAGACTGCGCCCTAGTTGTAAATATCCCTCCTGTCACCCAGAGGTTTGTGTGGTACTAGTGGTTGTTTGAAGAGGTGTAGAAATTCGGATTGTGCAGTTTAACTGCAGTTTGTCTTGTTTTCTTTTAGTTGACATTTGTAGATGTGATCGGAGAGCCCGTCACAACTCGGAGTTTTGATTCAATTTGGGTATGCAGTCACGCAGTGTTTGAAATAGCCAAATTTCTACTCTACAAGCTCCTAACGCTGATTCTTGCAATTCCATTGTCTCTGGTTGCAGGAATCGTGTTCGCAATACTGAGCTCTTTGCATATTTGGTAGGTTAAATTCAATTACATTTTGTTTTTGTTATTATGAATTCATATATTTTATAGTTTGCAACACTTTGAGGTATAATGAAATTAGAAATGAAGAAACTTTTTCGCCTGAAATATGTTTGAAGTTTGTAGCGTTTTTGTTGCATTTTTGGGTTGTCAAGTCATAGGGAGCTTGATTTCTGGTACTGCAGTCTGCAGCTTATAGCTCGATATAACCTCAGTTTTATTAAAATTGAATCGTTGGTGACATTAATGTAAATATATTTTTCAATTTCTATATAAATTTGTGTTACAAGGTGACTCCAAAACAGTTGAAATATTTTTACAGTTAACTACCTTCGGTTATATAAAGTTTCATTATACTGATAACAGATAATATAATGCAATGTGATAGCAAGCACTGTGTCCTGTAAACTTCTTTAAGTTAAACACGTGTGTGCTGTTTACATTTTAATTTGGTACCATAAAAGATTTTGTATAGCTCTAAGATCACTTTTTTCTCTACTTAATATAATGCATAAAACCTTAACCATTCAGTTTGAAAAAGATGTATAGTATATCAGTACTTGCTTGATTTTAACAATAACTTTTTTGCTGTACTTTTTTGCAGTGTTACACAGTTGCCAATGAATGTTTGCTATAGTACTTTATTATCATTAGATTATATTTACTCCGTGCAGTAGGCATATAACATCTTTCTAAAACCTGTCATTTTGCAGTCAGTGGTTGTGTCTATCCATCAATACTTCTCTCTCATGTTTCCCTTAGGATGTCATACCAAGCTTCTGTAATTGTTCCTTATCGCCTATAATCCTGGCTGTTAAACATTTGATCTGTAGCTGTGGGTGTTCATCTCATATGTTAGCAACGACACTCCTCCAAGTAAATCCCATTAGTCCACACATTGTAGGTCATTGTGGCAAAGTGCAGAGGTGAATTCCATGATATTAGCCTTGATATGGGGAGGCCTTCAAACATTATTATACAGCTGTTTCTATTTTCCAGCTGTTTATGTGGTCTGTCAGGTTTCCAGGTCCTATAGTCATCTGTTGTGGGGCTTCTTTCCTCTGTTAGTTGAAATTTAGTTGGCACCCACAGGTGAGGTAGATGTACATTTGTCTTTTTATAAATAATATGTTTCAGGGCAATGCAAGACTTTCCAATTAAATTGTGGCAATGACCCCAAACAAGGCTGAAACATATTTGCAGCTAGTGCTTGAATGCATTATTAAAAGGTTGTGTTTCACTGTGCATTCATGAGCTAGTGTGTAGAAGCACTTACACTTTCTTACGAGAATTTGCATTATCACCCATGGTGCTATGAAAAAAGTAGGCTTGCCAATATTTTTGTACATGTGTTTGTATGTTCTGTCAGTGTGTTTCTCTAGATGGGTCCTGTGTGCATCTACTGTGGGATTTTTGCTGTTGCATTTCACTGTTTGAAGAAGCTCAGTGAAGATTCAGCAGTACTACTAAAATGGTGACTGTCAGGCCATTACAAGGAATTAGGTCCCAGTACTCTGAAATACATTGAGCTAAGAAATGTTTATATTAACAACTGAGTGCAGTCCCTGCTTTTTTTTTAATTTTTACATGCAGTGTTTTGTTTAGTTCACACTGGTTATCATTACAGACATTTAGAGACACGACTTTGACTTACAAGAGTAATGCTTTGTTTTGAAGTGGGTGTGAAACCTTTGTAAGAAGCACATCAGCAGTGGGCATGTAAGAGTTATATGATATTATTGTTTCTAACAACTTGCTGCAGTGCATTCTGCCTTGTTATTTTTTTATTTATACATTTGTTTAATCAGTATATTCAATCTTGTTATTATTTTTTTATTTATGCATATCTTAACTGGGGTGAAGTACTTATCCATGTGCAACCTTTACAGACTCAGCCCTGGCCACTTACAGGTTTTCTAGTCTTAGGCAATATATACAACTGCAAAACATATTATATGGTGGATGGCTATATGTTTAACTGCAAAACATGTTACAAGGCAATGGGTTATACATAACTCTGGCATTTTGCAAGAATGGTTGCAACCTCTTCTGTACAACTACTTTAGCTAATGTGTCTTCTTTGTAGAATCCTAGCTTTGCCGTTATGGAATGTGACCAATTTTTTTAAATATTGTGACATGAAGTAGCTCTCCACCATCCTTTCTAACTTTGTGTCTTAAGAATTTATGTGTTTCAGATCATCCTGGTTCTTGCTTTTATTACAGGTACATATTCCAAGCAAAATGCTTGCATTGCGTGGCTATCAATTTTACTCCAAGCAGCTCTGTCATTCAAGCATTGGGAGCACCTGTTTTTTTCCTTTTGGTTTTCTTGTTTAGCTTTGTATATCTCCACATACCATATTCCTTATTTGGAATATTTGGAAATACTTACAAAATGTTTTTTTTTTTTGTTTAGCTTGTCCTGTCTGTCATCTTTCTTTATTCTTAATCTTAAACAGAGTCAAATTATATATTTATTTTGTATTCAGTTATTTTACTTATTTATTATTTTTTATTTTTATTTTTCTTCATTCTGTGCAACATCATTCTTTTTATTCAGTTCCTGAAATGTGAATTGCATTTTTCTCCCTACTGTTTGTGCCATTCTGCTTCATCACCATGCCAGTCCCAAACAGCTTTTTTGTTTTAGAATGTCTTATTTATCCCAGTTTGTCATCAGTATAGACAGGACAAAACCCTCAGGCATCGATCAGGTCACTTTGCTATTTTACTGTTAAGGATTTTGTGGGTGTTTTTTAACCCAAATTTTGTAGGAATGTTCACTGTATTTTCCAGAGTGATATTGTCACTATGTAAATGCAGTATGTAATTTTCTGTAAAAAGCACTAACCGGTGGTGGCAAGTGATTTCAAAGCAAGGGTGGGCTACAGGAAATGAATGTGTGAGGCTAACTGGAATGGGGTGTGGTTCTATTACTGTAAATCCAATATGGTTTACTTGTGATCAAACAACAGCTAAGGTCAGTCACTTTCATTCACAGATATTTGACTATGTACATCCCAGCTGTGCAATTAAAGTCAACAGGACTAGCTTTAAGTGAACCCTGAACCATCACATTACCCACTGGTTTCCTCTCAGCCTGGACTCCACAGACCATCCAGGTAGATTCGTTTTTTTTTTGTTTTTTTCAAACTTTGTCTTACACTTCAGCTTTTTCTCCAACATTAACTCCCGGTCAACAAATATAAATAAATAAATAAATAATGCTGCATTATAATAACATATAAAAGTAGCTTAATTAAGCCAGGGGTCTGGGGGCTGCTACACCCCCAGGAGCCATGGAATTCTAGATGCACTGAGATTCATGTGAGAGTTTTTTTTTTCACCTTTTTGATCCAAACAAAGATTGAGACGTAACTCAAGGGTAAAGAAAACAATGTAGTCTTACTTTCTTCTTCAAAATAAATAAATAGAGCCATCCATCCATCCATACATGCATACATACATACATAAACTAACTAAATGGATAAAGAAAATAAGCCATGGCAAAAGTTTGTTAACAGTGACTGAATAGTAGTTCATAATAAATTGAGAAGGCAAGTGCTTTTGTTAATGCACAAATCTTATCTGTGAGTAGTGTTTTTCTCTATACACACACCCAAATAAAGAAAAAAATATAACTTTTGCTGTGCCCTCTGGGGCTAAAGTGGGATGAATGTGAAAGAACATATGGCACAGGTCACTGTCATGCATATACATTGCATGTCTTCTCACTCCTAGCCCCAAAAGACCGCAGTCTTCTGTGTACACTTCCAATGTTAGGCTGTGACAAAAGTGAAAGAACAAATTCCCACAGTAGTATATATATATATATATATATATATATATATATATATATATATATATATATATATAAATACATATTATCTTTCTTGTTAGGCTTATATACTTAGCATATCTCCTTACCAATACCCACAAAAGTTTGTCACCTGTACTGATGTTTGATTGTAAGGAAAGTAAAACATGTAATCGCAGTAACATATTCCAAAATATTGCTTTTTGATACTACACTTTCCATAGACAAGCTCTAGTGTCTTTCTATGCACAACTCTGAGGTTTAATTCTCAAGAGAGTTAAACAGATAAATATTAGATAGATAATGACCACAACCCCACACAGTCTTTAGTGACCTTATGTGATCTTATGTGTAGATTACTGAGCAAAATCAGTTTATAGATTAATTGAGACCCAAGACAAAGGTTTAGGATGTGCCCCCACTAAATCTGCCAAAATCCCATCAAAGTGCTGTGCATTCTTCTGGCTTGGTGGCCACAGAATTTATGAAGATGTATTGAGGTGTATTACAAGACACACACACACACACACACACACACACATACACATGCTCACACACACAACATACACACTACATACACTCATACTGCACAATTACTTCCAGGCAAATCAGAGGAATACCAATTCACTTATGAAATGTTTAGGGTATTGGAGGAAAACAGAGCTGTGATAGAAACTGAAAGGAATTATGGCCAGCTTGCTACTTTTAAATACATAACAATACTCTCTACACACACCCACAGTCATTCTTGCCCACAAACAGCCCCTATTCCCTACACCTGCTTTATTGATCGTGCACACACCAGATATCTGTGTTTAAAAAAGTGGTCACTGTAAAGTATTCCTGCTTACATCATACAAACATAGACTTGTTATATAAATTCAAATTAATGACTGCTTATTCTGATTTCCAAAGCAGAGTCAGTCATTTTCATCGACAGATAGACTCTCTGCTCAACAACTATAGCCACTTTAATGATTTTTTTCCATCTCAGATCTCTGATTGTGATACAATGATTGCCATACTGGTATAGTTGAACTTTGTGTCATACAAACTGTACTTATAGTAAAGATCTCCATCTTGTTTTACATACGTATGTATTTGTCCTGTAAAGCCAGAATAAGGACTGGTTAACTTGAGCAAATAACAGCAGGACCAATCTCTGTAAGTCTCTGTAATCTGCAGGCAGAACCCCATACCCAACAACTGTGGTAGCTTTGTTGACTATGCACATCTCAGATATCTGATAAAAGTATGACCACAGTAATGTATTTCATCTTTGTGTGACACAAACAATAATGGCAATAAAGTATTCCAACTTGCTTTTCGCAACTAAACATCAGTCCTGCAAGGAGAGATTTTAAAAAAAGTGCAAATGACAGTAGGGTCAGTCACTACTCTTCAGATAGAGCCATACCCTGAAATTATAATCAATTTGTTGACCATGTACACCACAGATATATTATTATGACAGAAAAATACCAACACTAATGTATTTCAACTTTTTTTTCACACAAACAGGAACAAAAGTCAAATATTCCAGCATTCTTCTCATAAATACACATTAGTCTTGCAAAGCAAAAGCAATGATTTTTTTAACTGGAGCAAACTAAAGGAGCAATCACTTTAATCTATAGATCTTGACCCAACAGTTACACTTTGATTACTTCACATACCTCAGATGTCTGTAATAAAACTAATGGCCACAGTAATGTATTTCATCTTTTTTTTTCACACAAATGCTAGGCATAAGGTATTGCAGGTTGCTTCACATGAATTATCCACTTGCCATGCTAATTCAGATTAAAACTGTATAATATGAGCAAATGACAACAGAGCCAGTCACTTTCATTGACAAATAGCCACAGGACCTAGCAATTATAGCCACTTTTTTGACTGCATATTCCTCAGATGTCTGTGATGAAAACTAATGACTACAATAAGGTAAAATGATCACATTATTGTATTTTAGATTAGTTTCAGACAAATAGTAACCACAGAAAAGTGTACAGAATAGTTTTACACAGATATACTTTAACCCTACAAAACCAGAATATTGACTGTTCAACTTCAGTCAAGCTCATTTTTATCCACACACATATCCAGCATTTATAGCCAGTTTGTTGACTGCATATACCTCAGATGTCAGAGAGGTCTCTATCAGAATCGCGAAAGCTGTCTTTCACGAATACATGTTCATCGACACATATACATCGAAGAACGAGAACAGCGAAGTACCAAAAGAGCGAAATGGAGAATGCAGAACAGATTTTCTTTACCAGCAGGGTGATCATGGGAATGAGGAAATTAATCATTTTCCCTCACTGTAGTACAGTCTCGGAGTTAGTATATATAAGTAGGGGGGTGTGGGGGGTGCAGGGGGGCTTGCCCCCCCCCTGCAAAAATGTTTAAAAAAGTGTTTTAGGTAGGGTTTGTACAGTTAGGTTTACCTTACCTGTATGGTGCTGTTACTTCCGGGTAGGTGTTCGGCATTCTCCATTTCGCTTTTTTGCTACTTCACTGTTCTTGGTCTTCGATGTTTATGTGTCGATGAACATGTATTCACAAAAGACAGCTTTCATGATTATAATACAGACCCAATATCAGAGAATAATAAAATAATAATAACTGACCACAGTAATTTATTTCAATCCCCTAGACACTCATGCACACTGAATATGCTCACACCATAATTTATTTATTTAACATTTGTTTGCCAGGAAAGTCCTACTTGGAATGAAGCCAATTTTCAGTGGAGGCCTGGGGAGAAATGCTCCAGGCACAAGTCTTTGTAATGTGGGAGGAAACTGGAGTACCCAGAGGAAACCCACATGAATGCAGAGAGGACATGCAGACACTGCACAGAAAGCACTCTAGCCAAGAATCGAACTGGAGAACTTCTTGCTGTGAGGCGACAACACTACTGCTGCATCACTGCGCCATCCCTACATAAACTTCTATCCCTTTGCACTCTGCCTTATATATTTGACTAAAATGAAACCATGTTAGTTGTCAACCCACATGCGTATATACTTCATATGTCACTTACTGTACTTCAGAGTGCTGTTATTCACAATATAAAATTAATGGATGATAGTGTAGTATATTTTTCTGGAGTACGGATATATGCAGTCTATTTTTGCTTTGTAGCTCTATTTCTATAGTAAATAACACTATCACGTATGTAATTACAGTGGGTCTATGTTTAATGATCGAATGTTCAATTTAGAAAACTTCTAATCATCGAACACACCCCATAAAACTTTCACATAAGCAAATGTTCACTTCAGTGAATGTGTTACACAGGGAGAGTAACTACTTGGCCAACATTTCCCTGTAACACACACTGAATTATTTCAAACCTGTCCAGGTTGGGGGGGGCTGTGCCCCCCCCACACCCCCCTAACTATATTTACCAAGTCTGAGATCGAACTTTGGTTGAGAAAAGGACAAATTTCATGATGTTGGCCAACTACTTACCCTTTTCCCCTCTGTAGTGCAATTTTGGACTTGGTATATATATAGTTAGGGGGTGTAGGGGGCACAGCCCTCCCCACCTGGATGGGTTTGAAATAGTCCAGTGTGTGTTATGGGAAAATGTTGGCCATCTAGTTACTTTCCCTGTGTAACACATTCGCTAAAGTGAACATCCGTTTAAGTGAACGTTTGCTGGGTTGTGTCCGATGATCAGAGGTTCACTGAATTGAACATTCAATCATTAAACAGAGACCCAATTACAACATAGTTGTAAGTCATTGTTCTGCAATGTAAATATTAATTTACTACTGTACAGAGCACCGTCCTAAGTCTCATCCTTATTATGTGTAGCCGTGATGTTGATATATTTGCCTCTGACCTCTTTACTTTCATTCTTAGTCATTGTACAGCACTGGAAACAGTTGTTAAAATCTGACTTAATGCTTATTGCATATTGTTTTTGTATTTTTATCTGCATATATTGTCATGTATGTGTGTTTTTATGCATTTTTGTGTTTGTACTCCCAGGTTGAGACTGAAATGAATCCATTCGGATCAGTGATCCACCTTGGTCAACAAATTCAAAATACAATAAAATAAAATAAAACAAAACTACTACTCAGTAAAAAAAAAAAAAATGTTTAACATTACCGACTATTGTTACATTGTAATTGGAACTGTTTGTCAGGTACTGCGTGCAAATGAGAATCTCTTCATAAATAAAATGTTAGCAAAAATCAGTCATAAAAAGAGACACCCACTAGATTTTTGTTATGATATGGATGGAATGTAAACCAGGTAATCTGCTGTACATACATATTGAAATACAATGACTGAAAGTCAGAGTGGAAAGTAATATGTCCATGCAGCTGACATTTGTGGACTACTGAGTTATCCTGCCTTCTGCCTGCAGTGCACAATATTAAATGCAGTTGGCATAGCTGTGTTTACACACGGCATAAAATAAATCAGGACTATTGTACTCTTCTGTAGCCTTGGGAATATTTCTAATGCGCACAATTTCTGACAAAGAAAGTGTTCAGTGTAATAAATGATACATTTTCTCTGAAGAACGGTACAGTGTGCGTAAGCAGTAATGCAGCACTTAAGTGTTTGGAGGGGTGAACTACTGTTACAGGCTATGAAAGTGATTAGTAAGCATTCACCCCTACTTTCCATTTTGTTACTGTATGTACTAGTTTACTTCATAGGACTCTGTTCTATTTTTTTATTTTTCTTTAACTTTTGCTGTTTGAGCTCCCGAACACTTTACAAATCAGTCTAAAAAGCTTTATAATCATAGTTTCATAGCAATGAACTACACCTAAATGAACATTTTTGTATAGGCTTCATAACTCATATAGTGCTATGTATTTTTTTTTCAAACAGAAAGTAATAGGTCTGTGGGTAGCTAGCAAGTATGCAGTCCAGGGCACAACTGACCCTAGCTAAATTTCCCATCTACCCCAGAACACTGTGTGGTCAAGTGACTTATTCAAGGTCACACAGTAGGCAAATGGAGGCTGAAGGAAACAAACCTTGGACCTCATGAAGCAGCTCATTAACAGCTTATAACCATAATCTGTGCTAACTGCAAAATCAAATATGCAACTACTCAATAGCAGAGAACTGAACCATGGTCTCCCACATGACAGGCTGTTGACATGTGGATTAACAATTTTGTGTTTTGTCACATTATTAGCATCAGGGTTTTGTAGGCATGTTTACATTTTTTGATATATGGTACTATGCACTGTGTGTAACAGGTGGGGTGGGGTGTGGGCACTAGTGTAGCTAGGGTGGGACAAGAGGAGCAACTGTCACATGCAGAAAGTGTTGGTAGGGGCATAATTAACTGATTCTGATCTCTAATGCAATACTGGCCTTTAAAAGCTGGTATTGCATTTGTGGTCATACCTAAGTACTATAGCACTCTGTGTGTAGTCTAAATTGTAGCAACTGCTTGTTATATTGTAGCAAGCAGTTTATATAGTTTAAAAAAGTGCTTTAACACTCCATGCAGGAAAGGTATAAACTGTAGTAACTGTTTGCTACATTTGTAGCAAACAGTCTGCTATAATTTATAAGATTTTTTTAAGTAAAACACGAGTGCCGTAGCACTTCATGTATGCAGGGTATAAACTGCAGCAACTGTTTGTTACATTTGTAGCAAGAAGTTTGCTTCAGTGTATAACAAGAAGAAATTATCATTATTGTTATTATTACTTTAACAAAATGAAGGGGGTGTTGGGGCAGTGCAAAGAAATGGGACCTGAAAAGCTAAACAGGAAGGAGGGTGGATGTGTATTGTACATCTGGCCACTAGACTGGTGTGCCAGTAGAAGGAATGTCTTTTTTTTCTGAGCTGGGGAGGTAAAATGCTACTTATTGGTACTGGCACAAAATGCTGGTTGAGCCAGCTATGCTTCTGGGCAGGGGATTCTACAACTGTGCTCATACCAGTAGTACAACCATAATTTAAAACTAGGTTGGCAGATAATAGCAGTAGCATAACACAGCAATAAGCAAAAACCTTCTCTCAGAACAGATTTCTCCATCACCACAACCACTAACTTGCTCTAACAGACATCTAAACAACTTCAAAGAATATAAAAGCTTCTAAGAATTGACATATGTTGTAATGGAGCCATTACAAAATATACCACAGGCATTAAAAGTGATAAGCTGATAAAACTATCCAAAGCTGCCTGGATCTCTTTCCCTTCCCCTCCTGCATGACTTTTGTCACAATCTGTAGTTCTGCATTGCCACACTAATGAACGCTTCATGAAAAGCTATATTATTAAAAAAGTAAACTGAATTTCTGCTTTGAAGGGTCATCTGATTAAGTGAGCAGCTTGATTTGTTGTCTACATTCATATGCCCACTGTTGACTTATTATTTAAATTATTTCACAAAAATCATGCTGCTGTTTCCCTTTAGCATTAGTCCTTCTTCCTCTATAATGACACTAAAACCATTATACAGATATGCCATATTCCAAAAGGTACGTATGCTGCATTACCTGATTTGCTGAATGGCACAGAATATCCTGTGTCTCAATTGTGCCAGTTTCAGCGTGATGAAATCCAAAATGTGTCACAAAATAACACAAAGCATTTTTATGAAGTAAACCTTGTCGATGCAAACCAAAGCCTCACATTAATCTGGATTCACCCAATTTGCTGATACTTCTTTTTGTATGATTACAGCTGAACTGGGTCCTATCCCTGCTGTAAGGGCAAGGAAAGGGGATAAAGCAAGCTAAAGGTCCTTTAACCTCTGTGACTTAGGAGGCATCTTCTGTGAATTCCTAAAACTTACAGTGAAGTAGGCATCATCAGAAGGTAGATGTTTGGATCAAATCCATATAATTTTTTGTGAATTCAACTTCATAACCCAGGACAGATTCACATCGGTGTGCTAGTAGAGTTTGAATTAAAGGCATTTCAGCATGGGTCATCATGGGATAATTCTGATTCAGTCAGACATCATGGCAATAGTAAAATATCACAACAAATGTAGGAATGCATTCTAACCACTTGGCTGTGAAGCCATGAGAGTGTGGCCATGAGTGAATGACTCAAACCACTTTTGGCAGATGCTCATTTGTTGCCTTCTTCTCCCTTTTGAATGGTATCTGACTTTATTGACTTCAAGAAAATCTGCAGTCAGCAATGCGTTTCAATTTGCAATTTGTTTGCCTCCCAGGAAAGCACAAAATTCTTCAGTTTCTTTTTCTTAATTCCAATGCTAGGAGGTCAAGTCAAGGATACTGTAACTCAGAAATGGCCAGGTAGTCTAATGTATGCATTCCTCCATTTCGTTTGATGGCAAGATTCATGTGAAAGGCAAGCATCCATAAAGTCAGCTCGATGTGGTCTAGACGTCGATTCTACTTCTATCCTCTTATGCTTATTTTCACACAAGATAGTGCCGTTTTTACCTGTCTGACAAATCTCATCCAAATATACACTGTCTAAAATTTACACATTGGCTTCTCCATTTCTAGTGGCACCCATTCTCAATGCTTCCACCCAAAATGTAGTTTCCATTCTGATGTTTTTAAGGGGAAAATTTACAAAGACAAATGGCTTTTTTTTTCTTTTTGTTTAGTTCCTAGAATGTACTACTTTTCATAGCGCCATGCCTACAGCACTGCTCTATTCTTTTCTGAGTTGTTATATTCAGGTCTCAGTTATTACATCTAGCAGCCATTTTCAGTTTCAACATGAGATGCAAGTCTTCATCCCTGACTTCTTATAAAGTTAATAAAGCTTTTCAGAGCTAACATTTTGCATATGCCCCCCCCCCTCTCCAAAAAAATAGGATTTTGTCACTTCTCAGTCGTTACACTTATTAATTGGAAATTTATGTCCTGTGATACCCTCTTTCAGTTGTCCAGTTCCTTTAAAAGGAACATTGTTGAATTATGTGGCCTTTTCTACCAAACCACTTTATCCCTTATTCCATAAAGTGAAGGTCATTCAAAAATGAAGCCATCATCTATGCCAAAATATGCCATAAAGTAAAATCCTAATCAATGTCTTTATTTCCTAGTGTTTTTTTCTAGCTAGCTAGTCTAATCAAGGTGAATGCCTCTGTGGATGGATGTTCACAAACACTGATTTTATGTTGGTAGAACAAAAGCACTTCTACAAAGGTGACCAGCTCTTCCTAGCTTTGCAAGATCACTAAACTTGGCAGGAAAGTGTCTAGGATCACTGTGCCAAAATGGTTAGTGATTTTTTTTCCATTTTTCTTTACTAAATGTGGCAAGATTATTTCCAATAACCTCCAAAGCGTATTCTACTGGAACTGTTGCCAGGGCACCATAGTTGCCTTACCACTGTTGACAATAATCTTCCATTGGTGACTTAGACATCAGTAGAAAGCTTTGCCAGGTAATGTTATATCCAGGTCTCACTCTTTATTTAGAACTACTATCATTTGTAACATATTATCTTGGTAGTGGCTACCCATGTGGATTTGCTAGGTTTTCATTATGGATTCACCATACTAACTGTCTTGTAAGAAGAAGCGTCATCTTTGGTAACATTCCCATCTGATATTGTTAATCCTCGTTCATTCCTTACGTATGGGTATCGGTTCTGACCTCGGAAGTGAGCCAGCCATTTTCCAAGCACATGTCAGCTACAAACTCTCGAGCTAAACTCTTACCCACAATCCCCCTCTCCCTGTTACCTCATATTTCGTTAGCTGTGTTGCCATTCGGTCTTGTCAAGCTGCTTCTCTTGAGCTAAGTATAGATATTTGTTATCAGACTAGTCATATATTTAACTTTTTCTGTCAGAAAAGTCTCTAATTTGTTGTCTCTTACCCTATCGCATTTAGCGACCATATTTTCTTGAGTTTTCTTCTCTTTACTCTACACTTTTTACCGCGAGGTATTTCTCCCTTACCATCACTGGTAATCTTCTTTCTTCATACCTTCGGGTATTCTTTTGTACCATTGCTGGTACCCTTTCTGCTATTCCCTTTTACTATCATGGCAGATGGATTTAAAAGTTGTTCTGATTGTGGACACAAATTACCTACATCAGACGCACACTCTTTGTGCGTTTATTGCTTGGAGGTTTCCCTCTTATCTGTTGACCCGTCCTGTGCTATTTGTAAAAATTTTTCTAACAGAACCTTGTTAGAAAGGAAAAATAAGTTGTTGCTGAAGGGACTTCTCAAATCTCCCTTTTCAGAGGCTATTTCTGGGTTGGAGGCTTCAACCCCTCCTAGAGCCCATAAGAACATTTTGGACGTTCCTACTAAGGCCAAGTCTTTGCCTTCATCCCCAGCTGGGGACTCCCACCACTCAAGACCTAAAAAGGCTAAAGTTTCTGTTCTGGAGCTCACTCAGTCAGCCCCAGTGCTTTTGGTGCCTAGACCTTCGGCACCAAGGCCTTTGGCACCATCAGTGATCTCGGCTCCGTCTTTTCCTGTAGCCTTTACTATATCGGCACCGAGGGTCTCCTCGGTTCAGACTATTATGGCTACTGCATTGGCACTGACTGTTCAGTCGGCGCAGATCTTGACCATGTCTGCTCTGACATCTTACTCAGAACCAATGCCTCAGTTATTGGCTCCAATTTTGTCAGTTACAGCTTCGGTACTGGCAACCACTTCGGCACCGATCCTTGGGTCAGTGCAGACCATGACCTCGGCACCAATGATTACCTCAGTGCAGACACCTGTAGTCCAGTCTCTCTTGGCACCATTGCTCTCGGTGCGGACTGGTGAGGTGGGCACCGAGCTTGTCTCTTCTGTGAACAGACCTGTTTCTCCCTCAGTCTCCATGAGGTCCACTAGAAGCCTTTCCGAACATGACGTGTTGTGTATTGTGGATCAAGTGCTTCTAGCCAGAGGTATCCCATCCCCCAAAACCTACCCTTCCTTGGGAGGTGATCACCCATCTCCAAAGACCCCTTCTTATTCTCCTCCTTCATTGCCTTTAAAGTCCATTGATATAGCACAGTCTTCCCCCTCTGCGGTTCCCTTTATGGATCTCACTAAGGAACCGCAGTTGCCTTTGTGGCAGGAGAGTTTCACTACGGCCCAGGATGACAGTTGTGACACGCATAATTTGCTATTCCACAGCCATCCGGGGACTCCGGGTCGGCAGGCTGAGCCACTTAGGGGAGGGGTGACCCCTGTCCTGGACACTCACCCCTCTTCAGGTGGACCAGCCTTTCAACTGATGGAGAAGGCTCTGGCTTCTGCTGGCGATACTGTTTGTCTATCCCCCTGCCCTTCTCTAGTACACTGTTTTCACAAGTCGCACCTAGCAGACAACGGGTGCAAGGGCCTCAAGACATATTCCCACAGGAAACCCCTTTTCCGCTGTCTTCCCCAGCTTCTCCCTCTGAGGAAGTCCACCAGAAAAGTTTGTGTAAGAGGAAGCACATGGACTCCACAGAGGAGTCCCTCACTGAAGACACAGACTTTGATGAGGGTAAGGATCCCCTCAGTCACCCTTTGAGATATCCTTTGGTGATATCCTTGAAATCCTTAAACAGAGAGGTGACTGGCAGCCCTCTAATCCGACCTCTGAGAAGTCTGTGTTCCTGCAGGCCTTTCGTGCCTGGCCCCCTACCTCCTGGGTTACTCCACCTACCGATGAACTTGTCCGGCTCATCGTGCAGCGTGCGTAAAAGGCTCCTGACACCGTCAAGGCTATTCCCTGGAGGCCAGATAAGATTTTTTCCCCTCCTGCTTTGAATCCCTATTGGTCTAAAGGTCTTCCTGTGGATGGTCTTGTGGTGGCGGCTGCAACAAAAAAGGATCTGGTGGAAGAAGAAAGCCAGACTGTCCATCCACCTAACAAAGAGTCCCGGGCCCTGGACAGGATAGGGAAGTGCACCTTTGCATCAGCGACCTTTACTATCAGGTCCCTGAATTATATGGCACACTTTACCAGGCTTCAAATGGATCTGATTTCTGAGCTCTCTGAAATCTTGGCTGGTGCCGTGTCTGATGAGGTCCGTGACAAAATGGCCTCTCAGCTGGCCACCATTGATTCAATATCTAACTGATATCTCACGCATCAGGAGGAGCAGCTAGAGAGGCAGGTTCAGCTGTGGTCTTGAGATGACAAGCCTGGATGTGCTTGTGCAATTCCGCAGAACCCTTTAAGGCTTCCTTTCTTAATGCTCCCATTGAGGCCTCTTTGTTGTTTGGACCCAAAGTTAAAAGCACGCTAGCCAGATGTGAACAGGATGGTAAGACCCTTTCTGCCGTAGGTGTCCGTTATTCTTCCCCTCAACATGCTTTCTCCCAAAACCAAAAGAGTGGGAAGATATGGTTCAAGAAATCTTAGGGTCCTTTCCGTGACACACAGGCCGAGTTCTCCCCTAGAGGCAGAGGGGGAAACTCACAGGGAAGATGCTCCTTTCAGGGCAGTGGGGGTCCGCATAACCAGGGTTCCAGGGACTCTTTCCCTGGCCAATCCTACCAGTGCTCCTGAAGAGCGGCTCATCTCCTTTCCTCTGGAAGTGGTTGGGGGTCATTTCTCCTTATACCCTTCTGCCTGGCTAACCATCAGCACCGATTCTTGGGTGCACAGGATTATAACCAGAAGTTATCATACCCCCTTCGATCTTTGTCCTGTCCCTTCAAAAAACCTTCCTGACGTTACACTCAGTCAAAGGGAAGAAGCAGCAATAGAGAAAGAAGAGCTGCTAAGAGAGAGACTCACCCAAATAGTCCCTCCAGACCAGATATGACCCAGATTCTACTCAAGACTATTTTTGGTGCCAAAGAAAACCGGGGACTGGAGACCAATTTTGGATCTCAGTGTATTGAACAAGTTTGTGAGAGTACAAAAATTCCGGATGGTCACAATACAGTCAATCCTCCCGCTTTTGGAAAAAGACAATTGGATGTGCTCGATAGATCTTCAAGATGCGTAATACCACATAAAAGTGGACAGGCCATCAAGAAAATTTCTGCACTTCCGTGCGGGAGCCAGTCATTACCAGTTCAAAGTACTGCCTTTCAGACTCTCTACAGCCCCCAGAGTGTTCACAAAGTGCATGGCAGTCATCACAGCTCACTTACAAATACAAGGATTTCAGGTGTTTCCATACATAGATGACTGGCTCATTTCCGCCCCCGCCAGACATCTACTGGAAGAAGCCCTGGCATACTCTCTCCTCGCTGCACAAAGGCTAGGCATAACCATAAACTGGCAAAAATCCAATCTCACCCCATCTCAGTCCACAGAATTCATAGGGGTTATCTTGGATACAAAGAACTGCAGAGCTGCCATTCCAGAGCACAGAATTCTAAGGATAAAGCAACAACTGATTCCAATCCTTTCAAGGGAGAAATCCATAGCTCACTCTGTCCTACAGCTGTTGGGTTCCATGGCAGCCTCTATCACCATTGTCCCCTGGCCAGGTTTCATATGAGGCTTCTACAATGGCTACTGCTCACCCAATGGTATCCTTTTCAGCATCCTCTTTCAGCCAAGATTTGAGTAACCCACAAGTGCAAACAGGATTGAAATTGGTGGATGACACACAATCCGTCACAATGGTCTCGCCCCTTTTCCCCCCAGCAACCCAAGGCCACAGTGACCACAGGCGCCTCCCTGATGGGGTGGGGGGGGCTATGTCAGGGACAGACAGTCCAAGGCACTTGGTCCGAATTGGAGGCCCAACTGCATATAAATGTTCTAGAGCTGAGGGCAGTGCTTCTGGCGTTGCAAGCATTCCATCCCCTGTTGCCGTCTGGGACGATTGCATTTCAATCAGACAACATGGCAGTGGTCTGGTACATCAACAAACAAGGTAGAAGCAGATCTTACCCCCTTTGTCGAGAGGCCATGAGGATATGGCAATGGGCAATGGCTACCAACTGTTTTCTTCTAGCAACGCACATTCACGGGAGTTCCAATGTGATAGCAGACAGACTCAGCAGGTGCATTCTACAGCCTCATGAGTGGCCCTGAATCCCTTGATAGTGGCGGAGATCTTCCACTGCTAGGGCCATCCTTGCTGCGACCTTTTTGCATCCCAGACCAACTACAAATGCAGCAACTACTTCGCCCTGATTCCCCCTTCGGGACAGTCACCCTGGGACATTCTAGTCCACGATTGGCCCTCAAGTCTTCTTTATGCATTCCCACCTTTTCCCCTCATTCCCCAGTTTCTGAAGAAAGCCCATCGGTTAAAGAGCAAGGTGATCCTCATAGCACCATATTGGCCTCATCAGATTTGGTTCCTCTTCCTTTGGCCTCACCTACTAGATCGACCATGGATTCTCCATCCAACCCCAGATTTGATCTCACATCCACAGAACCTGATTCATCCCAACTTGGACAGCCTGAAGCTCACAGCTTTGCTTCTCCAATTCCCTTGATTGCCAGGCAGAATGATCTTTCTTTACCAGTACGTGACATTCTGATTGCATCTCATAAGTCTTCCACAAGCATTATTTATCTAAGCAAGTGGAAAAGATTTAACTGTTGGCTGAAAGAAAAACAAGTAGATCCCTTCTCAGCACCAGTGTCAATAATACTAGATTATCTGGCTGACCTTTTTCAATCAGGTCTATCGGCCTCTACCATTAGAGTTCATTTAGCTGCAATATCTAATTTCCATGAGGGTGTCCAAGACTCCTCCCTTATGTCACACAAATTGTGCAAGACCTTTATAAAAGGTGTGAATCATCTGAAGCCACTTTTTGGAGAACCTGTTCAACCATGGGATCTGTCATTTGTGCTACAGGCTCTGACAATGCCACCCTTCGAACCAGCTTCTTTTTGCGACCTCAATTATTTGTCATGGAAAACCTTGTTTTTGGCCGCCATTACTTCTGCCAGACGTATCTCTGAGCTTCAAGCTTTATGCATCAAGAGTCCACACTTGATTTTTCATAGAAATAGAGTGTCTTTGAGAACTAATCCTTCATTTCTGCCAAAAGTGATCTCTGAAATGTCCATTAATCAAACCATTGAATTGCCAGTTTTCTTTCCCAGTCATTCAAACAGGGGAGAGTATTGCCTACATACCATAGCTATTCACAGGCAAATCCATTTTTACTTAAACAGGACTAGGTCCTCTCGTAAATCTGACCAGTTATTTTTGGTCTATTCTGAACCTAGATTAGGATCTGCTGTCGCTAAGGTCACATTAGCTAGATGGTTGAAAGACTGTGTGACCTTCATTTATACACAACGTAATATTCCGTTGCCTACTACCATGAAGGCTTATTCGACAAGGTGGGTGGCAACTTCTGCTGCCTTCCATGCCAGAGCTTCTTTACATGACATCTGTGCAGCTGCAACTTGGGCTATGCCTCATACCTTCATCAATCATTACAAATTGGATTTGGCCTCCAGGGGAAGAGCATCTTTTGATTCTATGGTGCTCAGGAATGTCCTTCCATGAGAGCTTCCCAGGAATAGAGGTAGCTGGGGACTCTGTCCCATATGTAAGGAATGAACGAGGATTAACAATATCAGATAAAGAAGTTATGTCTAACCATAACGTTCCATCTGTATTGTTGATCCTCGTTCAGTCATTACGACCCTCCATCCTTCCCCCTCCTGTGGCTTCTAGTGGATCTCACCATCCGGTTCTCTTAGGTCATTTGACCAGAGGTAGCCTCTACCTTCTTTTGACTTGCAAACGCAATATGAGGTAACAGGGAGAGGGGGATTATGGGTAAGAGTTTAGGTTGAGAGTTTGTAGCTGACGCGAGCTTGGAAAATGGCCGGCTCGGTTCCGAGGTCGGAACTGATACCCATACTTAATGACTGAACGAGGCTCAACAATACAGATGGAACGTTATGGTAAGACATAACTTCTTTTTCTTTCATCCACCATTGTGGTATGCCTGGTCTGAAGTATTTTCTCCTGTTTCTTTTAGCAGTTTTTACTTCCATCTTAGTGATATTACAGATATGTTGGAAACTGTGAGAAGAGCATTACATGATGGGAAGGGGAGGGCTCCATGTTGCATGGAAGCATTTTATCAGCTGAAAAGTCATATTTGCTGCAGCATATAGTCCTACTAGTTACTGAGAATGGACCTTCTTCTTCTTACAGGTCATATGTTATGTGAAATACTTAACTTTCATGTAGAAGATTGGTTTATGTGCATAGAAATTTAAATATAGAAATATGTCTACCTGTTATATATTGTGATCTCTCTCTTAACTTCTAAAGGTGCATCTTGCACCATG
>NC_056745.1:1416749284-1416856784 GCF_019279795.1 Protopterus annectens
GGGGTGGCTTGGACAGTATCACTATATACATGCAATGTACTCTAGAACTTAAATTATCTCTACACGAAACAGCCACAGTTGAAAGGTTTAAAAATATTTAATAATAAATAGTAAAATCACAAGACAATACTTCTTACTACACAGTGCTAGTCAAGAGTTCAGAGGTCACAATAAAATGCTTAAAATAATACAGTAAAATAGTTCTGGCATCAATACAGAAAAACAGTTAGTCTAATCTTCCTATTTCCTAGCTATTTCTAAGAGAAATCACAGTTCTAAAATACACTTACATATAGAGCAAAGCAGTGCTGGTGATTTTGGGTGTTCTGAAGACAAATGCCAAATGCTCCAAGTCTCTCTGTCCTTAAATTGATAACACAGTACTACTGACTCTTTTCAGTTTACATAATTTCTCTCTGGTTCCCAGGCTAACAGAAACCCAGAGTGTAACAGCCCTTTTGATCTTGCACCTGGTCAGGAAGCTGCAGCAATAAAAGATATTATACATGCAAATTCTAGCAATTAACTCTGGTCTCAAAACCATAGCAAGAATTCCTTCCTCCAGACATGTCTGCTCTGAGTTTGAGATCAAAGAATTATACAATGCTTGACTTACCTTTCCTCCAGCAGAATGCAATGTGGATACATTTTTGAAGTTCAACATTTAACAAAGAGAACAAGCATGTGGCTTACATTAATATTTACAAATTACAGAATTATCTACAAAATCCTATCTAGCTAGGCTGGCAGCCTTCACATATCTTCACTGTCATCCAAAAAATGGATGTATGAAGTAAAACTTTTCTTATAACTGGACTTAATCCCTTTCCCAATAGTAGAAAACCATATTGGCATGTATTGTGGACAGGCGGGATCCATACCCACCCCATCAATTTGTTAACATAGCTCCCCTCAAAATAAAGGAAATTGTTGGTTAGCACTAACACCATTCAATCCATAATTCATTTAATTTCTGTAGCTCATAGAAATTCACTTTCTACCATGGTACTTTCAAACCACTGCAATCCCACTTTCTGTAGAATAAGTGATAATAAATTTATGATATCAGAAGTGAGATAAATTAATGATTCCTGATATAAATTGTGGGTTAGTTTCCTAAGAAAGCCCCATGAGTCACTTAATATATGCTGTGAGCTTATATAAAAGTTTTGAGTGTCCAATCACTGTAAATAGGTAATGGATAAGTCTTAGAGCCAGTAGCTGCAACTATGGGGCTCAGGGGGGTCCACATCTTTATGGACCTTAGGGATGCCAAATAGCAAGGGAATTATAAGAATTCCACCCTTACAAATTCATATAATGCCCTGTCTATGAAACCCTGCATTAAATTGTCATACAAAATTAGGTCGATATTCCTATATGTGTTGTCGACCTCATTCCCAGACACTTGTGTGCATCTCCCTCCATGGTGCAAAATGTCAGACATTTTACTGATGTGCATCCATTGGTTCCTAATCACTAAACTCCCTTCCTGTGTCACTCAATCTTTTTGTTATTGATGGTTTCCATGAGTAATCCAAATTCCTTCTCACTGAGATTATAAATTCTCTTTTTCTTGGAGCTCATATATTCTCTTGGGTCCCCTTCAGAGTATCGAAACTGCAGCACCTCTGATCACCAAGGTCCAGAGGATTGAAGTTCTACAATATCGAACCCCTCAAAAAACTAAAATGTGAAAACTGCTCATTTCACATTTTTGCAGAGGGGAAAGCCCTCCTGCAACCCCCACACCCCTTCTACTTAAATATACCAACCCCAGGATTGCACTACAGTGAACAGAATGGTACTGTTCTCTTTACTGTTGTGTGATCTCGGAGTTGGTATATTTAAGTGGCAGGGGGTGTGGGGGGTGCAGGGGGGCTTGCCCCCCTGCAAACATTTACAAGAAGACTTTTTATCTTTGTTAATTTATTCTGCTTTAATGTTTGATGTTGCAGAACATCGATCGTCTTGTCCTCAATGAAGTGTGGTTCAATGTTCTGCACCTTCAATCATTTGAAGTAGACCCATTCTCTTATCTCACCCTCTACTAAGGCATCAAAATTTTGAAGAACCTGGTGAGGAGGGTTAAAAGTACTATTTTTCTTTAAGGAGTTTAAGTTGGATTCTCCTTGGTCTCCAAACATAATAAGGAAATTGATTTATGTAAAAATAACTTTAAATCTATTAATATTTCACCAATCTTAAACTAACCTAAAGGCACAAAAGAAAAATTTTTTTTTTAAATTTCAAAGTGTGTTAAATTCAGTACCACTCTGGGTAAACACATTAAAGTTGTAAAATTGTGTTGGATGTTTACTGTTGCACTACTCTAATATCTTTAGGTCCTTTGTTATTTTCATGCAGTGTACATTTTAACAAGTTTTATTCATTCCAACATTCTAAAACTCCTGATTTCCCTTAAATTTCAGTGCTTCTCCTTATTTCAGTATCTTTTATTTAAGATTTTATGATAAAACTAAAAACACAACAGCAATACACAAATAGAAATGAAAGAAAACCAAGAACAAGGTACAGGCTAACAATAAACTCTGCTTCTTAATCACTACTATGCATGTATTGTTTCCACTGTTCCATTTATTTCTGTGTAATTTGCTCCTTCCCTTTTTTAAAGATCCCACTTCCCGTTATTTTATATCCTTTACAATATTTGGCACATTAATTACTTATACTTAGATTTTGATTTCTTCTTCTTTCTAGTAATTGCTTTTTTCAGCCAGTAGCATCAAAGTTACTCTATAGCTAAGCAATTCAGGTCCTATGTTCCAGTTCAAAGGAATAATTCCCTTGGTTATAACCATTTGCTCCCCCAACATTTCTGACAAATTACCTATGAGGAAAATTTAAAAAACTGTCAACTCATTAGATCCCCCAAAATATATTTTCAGTTATCTCATTCTCCATCTTTTTCATCAGAGCTCCAACATTTGATATCGACCTGAGGAAAAATTTTCAAAGTCTTCTAGTTTATATGGCAATGTTATGATCCATTACAATTGTGATGTGGATTTGCCCTGGCTGGGTGATGACAATAGCCTTTTTCTCATTCATGTTATCAGCCTGCTGAGAAGATAGTCTAGGGACAATGATTTGACCGTGTACTTTCTAACTGTTTTACAGAATGAGTCATGTCAATGTTGATGCAAAGAGTGGCACATTTATGGTAGTAGCTGCTGATGGTAGCTAGAACAAACAGGAAGTAGGTCGTCATGACAGTGATTCATAAGGAGTATAATGTCTGTCTTACATTGCTTGCTGTGTTTTAGTGTTGTTAGGAAAAAGAATCATTACTCGCATCATAATCAGGGAAGATGATGTTACTGGCTTTATCAGTGTTGCACGGTTTGTTCTGTAACAAATGAACATTGGTCAGAAGTTGTGAAAGGCAGACTCCATGATAACATTTTTTGGTTACCATGCATAACTTACAGTTTGCTCTGCAGAACATTCTGTGGAGGCACCATGAAAAATCTGCCCTATATATGTGTGTAGTTACCATGTAATACTGTGGTCCTAACCAAGGGCGATAACAGCATATTCAAATCATTCGCACACTGTGGTCTAGAGATGAATGTTGTCAGAAGATATAATTCCACTTTATGTGTGACAGAGCTTTTGTGTGGTCAGTGCTAAACTATCACAGAGTTTGTTATCATTCATAAGCTATGACTGTTACATGACATCTTTTACTTATCAGAATTACCTCATGGACTATCCAAAAATTTTAGGACTTTCTGCAGTTCATTCTGAGACAGAGAAATAGATGCATTTCTGAGAGTACATAATTTCCAACAGGTACCAGATGTTCCCACAAGCATGTTGCAGGACCTTTTTCTTCTGCCTTACCCTCATCTGTTTCCCTATTGTGCATTTGTGTAATACCAAAAATGTTAGCTTGTACCTGCTGCTAAAGTATCTTCTGTTGAAGGAAAACGTATTGTAGAACACTTAATCGGCAAGTCAAGAGCTATGTAAAATGGCACTAGACACGGCACCTCACCATCAGCTGAGAGTTAATCTAGTGCTGCAGACTGTCTGTTATGTCACATGCTGGTAGTGAGAGTTGTTAACCAACAGATTTTGTATTGTCATTGTAAAGGTGGTGACAGTAACTGGTTATTTAATGCATCTGTGCCTTGAAAATGAAAGCCTTTTGTTACACTGCAGCATGTCTGTCATAGAACAGGCTTATATTGCAAACTGCAACACTTGCAGAGTGACTGCCTTATGTTACACAAAAGGGAGGAGAATAATTCAGCTACGCAACTAAAAAAGAAATCCTTTTCGGCTTTTCTCAGACCGTTTTAGCAGGGTATTTGTAGAAAAACATGAAGTTAGCAAAGTCAGCAGATTCCACTAAAGTTATATAAAATACTATTCACTGGGTTTTCTTTTATTTGTTTTTTTTTTTTTTACTTTCAAAACTTACTCTGAAATAAATGCATGTTTCACATTTCAATTTCCAGTGAGATTCACATATATTATGCATGTAAACAGCAATCATAGTCTGTAAAGGAAAGTTCGTAAAATTAATTCTGAAAAGTTTGAACCGTTTTGTATTACATATTCAGCTTCTTAGCTACTGTCCATTTTTGTTTTATTGCAAATTTTAATTACTGTGTGTTCTCTGTTTTGCAGTACATTTCTATGTCCATTGTTACAACTGCTTCAAAATGTCACTTCATAGTACTATTAAAACCCAAGTGGCTGCATCCTGTCATACCAAAGAAGTGGCCAAGTCCCTTTTTTCTAGATACAGAGTCTTCCTCTTATTTTGGCTGCTCCCATTATGGGTCACCACAGCAGATCAGCTGTTTCCATTTCTTCCTGTCCTCTGCATCTTGCTCTGTCACACCAACCACCTGCATATCCTCTCTCACCACATCCATAAACCTTATCTTAGGCCTTCCTATTTTCCTGTTACCTGACAGCTTCATCCTTAGCATCTTTTTCCCAATATACTCTACATCCCTCCTCAGCACATGTCCAAACCAACGTAATCTTGCCTCTCTGGCTTTGTCTCCATACCTTCCAACCTGGGCTGACCCTCTAATATACTTATTCCTACTCCTGTCCATCCTCGTCACACACCAGAGCAAATTTTAACATCTTCAACTCTGCCACATCAAGCTCTGACTCCTGCCTTTTTGTCAATGCCACTGTCTCCAACCCATATAACATAGCTGGTCTCACTACCCTCTTGTAGACCTTCCCTTTCACTCTTACTGGTACTCGTCTGTCCCAAATCATTCCTGACACTCTTCTCCACCCACTCCATCCTGCCTGTACTCTCTTCTTCACCTCTCTTCCACACTCACCATTACTCTGAACTGTTGATCCCAAGTACTTAAACTCATCCACCTTCGCCACCTCTACTCCCTGCATCCTCACCATTCCTCTATCGTCCCTCTCATTCACACACACATATATTCTGTCTTAGTTCTACTGACCTTCAATCCTCTTCTCTAGAGCATATCTCCACCTCTCCAGGGTCTCCTCCACAGGTTCCCTACTCTCACTACAGATCACAATGTCATCTGTAAACGTCATAGCCCACAGGGACTCCTGTCTGAACTCATCTGTAAACCTGTCCATCACCATAGCAAATAAGAAAGGGCTCAGAGCTGATCCTTGATGTAATACTACCTCCACCTTAAATGCATCCATCATTCCCACTGCAGACCTCACAGCTCCCTCGTACATATCCTGTACCACTCTTACATACTTCTCTGACACTCCCGACTTCCTCATACAATACCACAACTCCTCTCTAGGCACCCTGTCATATGCTTTCTCTAAATCCACAAAGACACAATGAAACTCCTTCTGACCTTTTCTGTACTTCTCCATCAACACTTTCAGAGCAAACATTGCATCTGTAGTGCTCTTTCCTGGCAGGAAACCATACTGCTGATCACTAATCATCACCTCCCTTTTTAACCTAGCTTCCACTACTCTTTCCCATAACTTCATGCTGTGACTGATTAGTTTAATTCCTCTGTAGTTACTACAACTCTGCACATCACCCTTATTCTTAAAAATCGGCACCAAAACATTTTTTCTCCATTCCTCAGGCATCCTCTCACTTTTCAAGATTTCATTAAACAATCTAGTTAAAAACTCCACTGCCATTTCACCTAAACACCTTCATGCTTCCACAGGTATGTCATCTGGGCTAACAGCCTTTCTGTTCTTCATCTTCTTCATAGCTATCATTACTTCCTCCTTGCTAATCCACTGCACTTCATGATTCATTATCCTCACATCATCCAACCTTCTCTCCCTCTCATTCTGTTTATTCATCAACCCCTCAAAGTACTCTTTCCATCTGCTCAACACACTCTCTTTGCTTGTGAGTACGTTTCTCTCATTATCCTTTATCACCCTTACCTGCTGCACATCTTTACTAGCTCGGTCCCTCTGTCTAGCCAATCAGTACAGGTCCTTTTCTCCCTCCTTAGTGTCCAACCTTTTATACAACTCTTCATACGCCTTACCCTTAGCCTTCGCCACCTCTCTCTTTGCCATGCACCTCATCTCTTTATACTCTCGTCTACTTTCTTCATCTCTTTGACAATCCCACTTCTTCTTCGCCACCTTCTTTCTCTGTATACTCTTCTGTACTTCTTCATTCCACCACCAGGTCTCCTTGTCCTCCTTCCTCTTTCCAGATGTCACACCATCACCTTTCTAGCCATCTCTGTTACTAGCTCTGCTGTAGTTACCCAGCTATTCGGTAACTCTTCACTACCACCCAGTGCCTGTCATAACTCTTCCCTGAACATCACCTCACAATTACCCTTTTTCAGATTCCACTATTTGATCTTTGGTGTTGCCCTCACACTCATCCTCCTCTTCTTGATCACCAATGTCATCCTACAAACCACCATCCTATGCTGCCTAACTACACTTTCCCCTGCCACCACTTTACAGTCTCCAATCTCCTTCAGACTGGCCGTTCTACATAAGATATAATCCACCTGTGTGCATCTTCCTCCACTCTTGTATGTCACCCTGTGCTCCCCCCTCTTGTTAAAATACGCATTCATCACAGCCATGTTCATCCTTTTTGCAAAATCCACTACCATCTGATCTTCTGCATTCCTTTGCTTAACATCATACCTACCCATCACTTCCTCATCCCCTCTGTTTCCTTCACCAACATGCCCATTGAAATCTGCTCCAATCACCAGTCTCTCACCCTTGGGTACAGTCATCACGACTTCATCCAACTCACTCCAAAATGTTTCTTTCTTTCTAGATACAGAGTATTTCACAAATTCATTGGCTTCCTCACAGCTCTTGCTGTTCAGGTTTGGTCCCTGAGCTGGGTGTCTTCTCTGTGGAGATTAGATCTCTTCCCTTTGTTTCCAGTGTTTTTCATCAGGGTGATGTGCACTTCCTGCTAATTGAATATACTGTAACTTGAAACCAGTTTAGTCACTTGGAAACATTTGAACTTTAATGACTTGTTCCATAGTACTTATCACTTTTATTTTGTACTTTGTTTAATGCCCTGTCTTAAAACTTTTTTTGCTGTAGTAGTGTGTGTGTGTCTAGCGCAGAAAGTATTGAGACTTGTAAGCTGTAAATCCAACAGGTATCATCTATAAGAAAACAGCTGATAAATGCCCAGAGCAAATCTAAGCTGGGCATTTGGACTTAATTAACAAGAGTGCACTTAACAGCAAACCTAAAAAACAAACTGGATTTCTTCCATTAGATAAATATGTTTAGTTATGAGATATAAAATAGACCTGTGAAATCTTACATTTTCTAAAAAAAAGTGTGGATTTTGTATTTTTGTTTGGGACAGGGGGTGTTTTGGATTTTCTCTGATTGTGGAGTCAGTTTTTACTCCAAGTATGACCTTGGTGTACACTGGAAACCTATGCTGTGCCACCATGTGACTTCCCGAACCTGAACATGTTCTGCGGGCAGATAAATACGTAAAGCAACCTGTGTGCCCTAACAGTGTGTATATAAGACATATGGGTATGTTACCTAGCAAGAGATGCAGAAGAAGGCTGGCAAACATCTAGTGCTATTAACCATGGCTTATTATTTTCTTTCTGGAGCACAACAATGTACTCATAGCCCCTCATAGTGGACATGTGTGAGGAAAGTTAAAATAAATAGGAGCAGGGTGTAAATCTGGTTGGTAGGTTGTGAATGTCAGGTAAGAATATTTAGAAGATGAATGAGGTGACAGAAGGTAGTAATAGTCTGACACAATGCTCATTTCCTGGGCTGACCCTTTTCAAGTTGTTCATATCTGAGGTAGCTCATGAGACAAAATATAACATGACTTTGTTTGCTGTTAGCATTTTGGTGGTACAATGGGTGATACCAAAGATGGAGGGAGGGTGCTTCTTGCAATTTTGGCAAGATGATAGAATGGTCTTTAACATGGTGTCTGAGGTCAAAAGCCAAAATTACATTTTCTTAATTTGAGGCACAGAGTCATAGTTGTTAATAATAATTAAAAAAGTGTAGTTAGTGTGTTTGAAGAAGATGAGCTTTGTCATTAAGCATCATTTGAGACAAGCAGGCCAGTTTGGGAAGCTGTGGTAGTCCGTTATTAAATGGGTGCATTCTATACTGACTCACTACTGCATGAGGGCAGGTAATAATTGGTTTGAGAGTACAGCTGTGGCCTAGTTTGTAGCACAGCATACTGATTTGGAGACTGCTGTGTAAGAGATGCCCTGCTATTTTCTAGTGTATGTAGATACATAACTTGGAAAATATCATAGGAATACAAGGTCTGACAAGCATGTACAGACCTTGAATATATTTATCATAGACGGAGGGTACAGATTGAGGAGTTTTACTTGCTAGTCAGTAAGAAGGATGGTATGCTTAGGCCAAGGGATGGGGAAAGCTTTGATGAGAATCACAACATGCTCTGGATTCAGCATTTGCTAAAAACTGTTTTCAGATATGGTGACGCCCTAGAAGCTGTCTTTATCCTAGAGAATGCTGATGTCTAAGTGGTCAGTGAGACGTGGTTTAAAGTTGCTGAGAGCACACCAACAGTGCAAGGTTATAATGTCTTCCACATATTTAGGCCAGCTACTTCACAGGCAGGGACTAAAGGTGGAGCTGTCTCTGTTTACATCAAAAATAAATATACTTCAAGGCTGGTCAAACAGGAAACTATTCCCCACTCGGGCATAATAGATAAAGTCTCCCAGCTAGGTATCAACCCTTATGTTACCAGATGGGTAGCTAACTGGCTCACTGATAGAACCCACTCAGTCAAAGTAGGGGAAGCCACCTCTTGTAGTAGACCCATAACAAGGGGTGTACCCCAAGGATCAGTTTTGGAGCTTCTACTGTTTGGGATATACTTTTCTGAGGTGCAAGCCAAAACTAGTGGTCTGTGACTGACCAAGCTTGCAGATGACTGCAAGTTGGGCGCTGTCTTAAATTCCCCTAGTGATGTGAACATCCTCCAAGAGGGCCTTACCTAGACTAATGACTGGTGCCAGAAGCATGCATCATTACCCCCTTTTGGGAAAATGTCATCCCCACTAATTATCACATTAATAACATAATAATTGAGACAAAATGCTTGAATTCTAGAATATCAAACTCTCAAAAACTAACTGAACACCTGCTTTTGAGGGAAGCAACCCCCCTGCACGCCATGTACTCCCTGCCACTTACATATTTCAGCCCTGAGATTGCACTAGAGTGGGAAAAGGATTGATACCTTGATCTCTGCTGTGGCAGAATCCTGGACAGTGTAGGCCCCTGCATTCGACTCAGTCATGCAAAGGTTAATCATACGAGCATTCCACGTATGAAAGGGAGCTATATATTTATATATATATATGTATATATACACATGTAGATATAGATATATAGTTATAGATATAAATACATACAGATATGTACGTATCTGTATGTATCTATATCTATGTGTGTGTGTGTGTGTGTGTGTGTGTGTCTGTGTGCATATATAATATATATATATATATATATATATATATATATATATATATATAGATATAGATATAGATATGTACACACACACACACACACACACACACACACACACACACACACACACACATACACACATGTATATTTGTAGATGGATTTCATTCATGTGGTCAGTAGCTCAGAATGTCAAACTGCCTGGTACATGGCACATGCGATCATGACCATAGGTGATCATAAAGTGCTGGTATTTGTTGTGGGAAATTGTGGCAGATTGGGGTGGAAAATTTTTTCTTTTCCCTCTGTTGTATAATCTCAGAGTTGATTTATGTAAGTAGCAGATAATATGCAGAATACAGGGGAGAACTTGCTCTCCACCAAAAAAAACATGTATTATTTATTTTTTTAACTTTTGTTATAAGTTGGGGTTTGATTACTAAATTTCAGTTAGTTTGTTAACTTTCTTGTACACACACACACACACACACTCATGCATGTGCATATGCACACGCACACACACACACACACACACACACACACACACACACACACACACACACACACAGAAAGATACACCAAGACAGTCATACATGCACAAACACACTCAAGGCATCTGCAGTCAATTCCCTAAACACACACACACACACACACACACACACACACACACACACACACACACACACACATACCATGGGCATACAGTTCTGTTACAAAGAGAATTGCACAGCGAGCTATGCATTTCAGAATCCTAGCCAATATATCAGAAAATGGTAAAAGAATTTGAAAGGCAGCAGAAGATGTCCTTCTGTGAATAGTGAGATGATATTTAAGGTTTATTTATGTACCTTAGGATATTCTTATTTCTGCTTTTATTTTTCAGTCCTGGTATTGGAGTTTTGAAGACATGCAATAATGGGAACACTGGTTTATGGCAAATGTTTAGGAGTTGGCCCTTGTGGCAGAGCTTCAGCATTTCTGAAGATTATTTCAGTTCTAATTTTTTTTAAGTTCTGTAAGCAGTTTCTTATAACTACAATGCATGTGCTAATAAAGAAATGCTATTTCCACTTGTTCTTGTTTTTTAGGATTTAGTTGACAAAGGATTTTTACATCTTTTATGGGCAGCATAATATGAAATCTTTATAGTCATTTTTTCTACTATAACTGCATTCCTTTGTTTAGTTTTGTGACGTGGTCTTATTTTTGCTACAGTTCTTTTTATTTATTTATTTTTTTATTTTGTTAGCAAATTTTTCAAATTATTCTTAATTTTACAACATTAAGGTACATTGTAGGGTAGTAGGGTAGAGGGCGGCCACGGTGGTACAGCGGTTAGCATTGTCACCTCACAGCAAGAGGTTCTCTGGTTAGATTCTTGGCTGGGGTGCCTTCTGTGCGGAGTCTGCATGTCCTGCCTGTGGTCGCGTGGGTTTCCTCCGGCAGCTCCGGTTTCCTTCCACATCCCAAAGACATGCAGTAGGTGGACTGGACACTCTAAATTGGCCCTAGGTGTGAGTGTGTGCATGTGTGTGTGCCTTCTGTGGAAGGTTGGCACCGGGCTGGCAACTCAACACCGTAAAACTCCACTGCCAGTCATGAGTGGACAGATGATCCACTGTGGCAACCCCTAACCAGGAAAAAGCTGAAAGAAGAAGAAGACGATAGGGTAGTAGGGAAGAACTGCAGTACTGCATTACTACAACACATTAGGTATATATATATATATATATATATATATATATATGTAATATATATATATATATATATATATATATATATATATATATATATATATATATATATATATATATATATATATATATATATATATATATATATATATATATATACGGGCAGTGAAGGCAGAGCAGCTAGAGAAATTAGAGGTGATGAAGATGAAGTGCCTGAGATGGATGGTAGAATTAACATTGTGGGACAGATGAAATGTTAACATCATAACTTAAACTAAAGTTGCTCCAATTCCACTTGTAGTGAAGATCAAAGAAACCAGATTACAGTGGTTTAGGCATGTGTACAAGAAAGCAGGAGATGATTTGATGAAGAAGATTTGTGAGAGAAAGGAAAAAGGCAAGAGGAAGCGAAGATGTCCAGAGAAGAGGTGAACTGTGTGTGAGAAAAGACCTGCAACCCTCTGGCATGACTCACAAACATAGCTCTCAACCTTCCATTTCCAAAATGAGGAACACACACCTTCATAATGTGGAACAAATGGGCAAAATGTGGAACACATACTAATGGCTTACTAACAACTTCAGCTAAGAAGGTCATAGGATGGTTAAAATATGCTGATTTACTTATAAAGAAGAACCTTTAATGAATTAATATGATTAATTTCTATTTACCAGGATTTCATTTAAATAAATTCCTAACAATGAATGTGTGACAGACTATTTCAATGTGGAACTTTGAGGAACTTCGAGGAACATGAACTGTTTTAGACCCCAAATGAGGTACGTTCCTCATAATGACGTACACTTGAGTGGTATGCTCACAAAGAATGTAGAAGAGCTACCCTCAATCAAGGAGTGGTAATGTTGATGTGATACTCCGGCGCCCTGTAGGAAATGGGAAAAGGGGCACAGATGATGACTTACATATATTAAAAAAAAATATATATATATATATATATATATATATATACACACATATATATATGTATGTGTTTTTGTACATTCATGTGCACACACATATGTATATCTACCTTTATGTATGTATATATATATATATATATATATATATATATATATATTTATATGTGTGTGTGTGTGTGTGCGCAAATGTGTGCGTGTGTGGGTTAGGTTTAATTTGTTTACAACAATTTGTTTAAACATTCTACATCTTGCCAGTTTTATAATAAATTCAAGTCTGCCATTCTTCAACAAATTAAACCTACATAATCTCTGTGGGGTTGAGGGGGATATGAAGGTATCTTTAGGAAACAAAGAGTTTTGGTGATAACAGTTAAACTGTAGGTTATTATACTCAAGTTTACAATATTTTTGTTCATCTGCTTTTCCATTAATTTTATTCATTTTTTATTAACATCAACTTTTAGAATATTATATCACATTATTTTATATTATTTTTAAGAACATATTTTATTGTATTATAACTAGTGATCTGTATTTTATGAATCTTATGTCTTTAAACATGTTGATCTCAATTAATCAATTAAGTGATGAGTGAGCCTATATAACGGATTGATTGGTGGTTTGTGGCATTCTGATGAAGTCCTAATTGTTTAAGGACAAAAGCGCTCAATAAAATTGTTTTTTATGTTTGTGGAGTTTCCTTTGGACCTTGGCTCCTAGAGTTAAAATATTAAATCAAACAATTCAGTACACTATCTGGGGAGATAATTAGGATTATTTAAATGTTAGTGCAGGTTCATTTGAAAAAATGCTTCTTACCATATATTTTTTTCTTTGCGTTTTTTTGTCCCCACTTCCTGCCAGCTATGAGATCCTTTGTCAATCAACTGTCCTTTTCATTTCACAAGACTGAGACAAGAGCTATCTTAAAGAGGTCATCACCGAGGCACCTAACAAATCTACCTTGAGTTTCCTGCTTTAACCTGACACCAGAGTGCATGCTCATTTGTGTAAAAAGGGTTGGCATGAAATGGGTCTATCGAATGTACATGATATGTCCATATCATGTGCATCAGTTGGTCTAGCCACCATTGTAGCTGAGCATACCTCTCAGTTGTCCAGACTTTTGACTTATATATTTGGTCCATTCCTCATACAATTTGTAGTTTTTTGACAAGTCACTACGGATTGAAGTCATTAAATAATGACAGACATTTGAGCTTCAGACTTCATATCCCTCAGAAAATACATGTTAATGGAAACCCTGTTATTCTAGTAACTTTCTAAGTTTATAAGAGCAGTATTTAAAAATTGTCCCTATTTTTGGTTCTTTGTCTCCTGTTATTTGTGGCTCTGTCTAGAGTTCTTGTGCCATGAGGTTGAGAGGTATGTAGCTGAGCAACTTTGCACCATTCCCAGCCTCCACTCAGGGTTCTACTATGCAGCGTGCACTAATGAACACATGACACTCTCCTCCCAAAACTTAGGTGAGCAGGTGTAAGCACCATCCTTCCTTTTCTCCCACCATGACATCTCCAACATGTACCTGGGTCATATATAGAATTTGAACTGCCTGGGTCATAGTCAGGACTTTATCCCTCAGTGCTAACAGAGCTTGTATCTCACTTGTTACTACACTTAGTAGAGCTGCAGCCTTTCTTTTTAATGTGAAGAATTCAAGCCTTTTTCAAAAGTATATTGTACAGGCACACTATGCATCTTTAATTGTTTGTTTGCTTACTATTCTGAGATGTAGTAAATTGTTTCTAGAAGGAAATTGGCTGTAAACATGGACGTTCTTTGTCTAATGTTACAATGCTTCCTAATTTTAGCTCTGTGGAGATCCTTTTAATTATCAGTCAGGTTTACGTTTGATCTAACATATGATTCTTTTTCATAAATCCTTTTGTGTTTTGCCAAACAATCATAAGGTCCGCCTACTCTTTCTGAGTCCACTTCTAACCCTGCTGGTGGGTATTAGAGCTGACAGGGGTTGCATTCATTCAAGAAGCATTTTTTTTTCTTTCTTTCATAATCACTGATATCCCTGCTATAGCCTGACATTCCCATATTCCTACAGTACTGCCCTGTTTACTGCTGCATGGAAGTTGAAATGCATCTACTTTGTTATGCACAACTCATTATGCACATAGATGTTAATCTGTCTACTGCATTCTGAAACACTTGCCACTGACAGGTGTCACGCATACCACGGAAAGGGCTGCCTTTCACTTGCCAGTATGGGTAAGCCAGCATTTGACTGTCCTTCCCACCCTCTCTGCTGGCTGCTGCAACTCTCAGGTGGCTAATGGATATCAGTTTATCTAAGGTCACTACCACCATTTCATTCATTTCATCCAGGAGCTGTCTGACACAAGATTTTTACTACAAAGACTGCATCTAAGATGATTTCTTTGATCTAGAAGCCACTATGTGTTAAAGTTTAGTACCTGTAATACTTGCAGTAGTTTGTAATAGTTAGTAATTTGTGCATTTATAGCTTAGCTGTACCAAGCAACATACAGCTTTGAGTTCTGTGCAAGCAAAAATACAATAACGGTATTGCACTAGTGCTTGCTTTCTAAGTTTAATAAGTTTTTAGAGATAAAGGCTTAGCATTCTTTTGTTTTTATTTGTATGGTTGTCAGCAGGATCAATTGCAAATATCTTTTATTTATTGTATGTGTGTGTGTGTGTGTGTGTGTGTGTGTGTGTGTGTGTGTGTGTGTGTGTGTGTGTATAAACAAAAATATGTGTATATGAAACGCATTGAGAAAACAAATCCTAGATTATTACATAGCCCATAATGTTTCTGTTGTATATTATCTTCATAACTTATTTTTATTTTCATATGAAAATTATAATCTGCTGACTTTCTATCCTTTTGTCACATCCTGCAGTATTTGTTTCCACATTCAGTTTTAGGAACTGGGCACCTAATCCAATCCTTTGCTGTTCCCAGTTCTGTTTCCTTTACAAGAAAGCTCACCAATAAAAGGTGCTGCCTAGTCTGGTAGTAATGTCTAGTAGAGGCCCTTCATATAATATTAGGAGTGTATCATCATCTTAGCTTTGCATCAATACAAGTTGAATTATGTGCATATGTCTGAATAACCTAATGTCTCATCTTATTCCACAACCCAGTTTTTTCTCCACATTGGCATTTTCTAAAATAATTATAATAAACTTGTTGACCACTGTTGGACATCTTGCCAGCTTTATTATAAGTCAGTAAAGTCGATTTTTCCTCCTTCTAAGGAGGATGTATATAAGTAAGCCGACACTGTAATTTTCCAAGGTTCTGTCTTGACGCTGTTTCATTACTGTCACTATATGACAGTGTTTCTGTCATTTCACCCTTTGTTCATTCAATGGTACCCCCTACTCACCTTCAGGACAATATACATGATACTTCATCTTCTGGGGGGTATATTGTATTGCTCATTCTTTAAAGGGACATAGTTAAACTAGTGTGAATGTGAAAGATATAGATTCAGTATGGCAAATGATGCTTTCCTTTTCAATTAAGTAAGCAGGGTGTTTTATTGCAAACTTGAGCCTTGACTGTGTGATTCCTGAACCTGTGAAAAAATAACTGCTATTTACTAAAAGTAACACTGAAATGAAAATTGTTGTTACACATTAAAAACGTTTTTCCAGTGGAGTAAGTCATCCTAAACTCACACATCTAAAATACTTATTTCTATTTCCACTAATTGCACTTAAATTTCTGTACTTCCAAGTCTCACACTTAATCCTTGAACTAGGCGCAGTGACCTTTTAAAAGGAGCACAATGCAGTGTTCACCTAATTGTGTTAGCAGTAGGTCAGGTAAAAGCTCTACCATTATAATGGAACTAGAAAGGCATAATCCTGTATGTCCTGTAAGCTGATCAATACATTCTCTTGGTAGAAAAATGTAATTTCTGAATAGAACTTCTTGGAGTCATGCTGTAGTAATTTGTGGCATGTCGTAACAACATTCCTTTATGTTGTTTTGATCCTGTTTTTTTTTTTTCTTTTTTTCTTCTTATTCCCTGTACTGGCATGCCTGTAGCATTCCACCCTTCCCAAAGTGCATTGCACAAATATTAGGTAACAGTTTATGTTTTGAGCAGCTGACCAGCCCCACCCCTTATCTTTCTGCCCTTCTGCTGATGTTTGCTACTTGCTGCAACAATGGTACCATTGAAAGCATAAGTGGAGGTGCTAATTTTACCTTGTGATGTAATACAAGTGAATTTATAAAGCTCAGTTTGGGTCAGCCAAATGTCTTTCATAGCATTTTATACTGCTTTGCTGTTCGAGGTTCGTTCTGATGACCCATAAAGTATGTGTTTTGATTCCATTCTTTAACTTTACTGTTTAGTCTGTTTAGACTGTAACACCAGTTTCAGTTACCTTTTTTTAGGGTTTGTTAAGCAGCTGCATTCATCAGCTAGCTGACATTGTACGTGATGATGTGTATGATGTCACTACTTCTGCCCAGTTAGGGAATGCCAAACAATCCTTCCTAGCTGCCTTCCACTTCCCCTGCTCAAACCTCCATGGTGCAGTTTCAGCCCTGGAGGGGAGTAGGAGAGATACTCAAAAAAAAAATGATACAGCTGGGCAGCTGATGGTTAGCTTAGAGCCTGCTGGTGGGGGGTGGGGGGTTGCAATTACACTCATGTATTTAGTAATGTGCTCAAACCATCAAGCATGATTAGACTATTGACAGATAAGTTTTGACTTTGTTTGGTTTTATTAATATAGCATTAAGTGAACAGTGTGAATACATTCTAGAACCACTTCAGAATGTTACCATCACGTGATTACATTCTAGAACCACTTCAGAATGTCACCATCATGTGAATACATTCTAGAACCACTCATTCGGTTAGTCAAACTTCATTAACGAATGGGTTACACTGTATTATGTTAATGAATGGGTTACACTGGACTCATTGCAAAACTGTAAAACTGTTAAAGTCAAGTTTTTAATAGTAAAAATGTACAATTTTCTAATACGCTTACATATCTTTGTTTTAAAAATAAGCAGAGATGACACAAATCTCCTTTTGTTATGAGTGACATAGATTATACAGAACTTTAAAAACCATCGCAAGAACTTTTTTTTTTACTTTTCGGGTGCCACACCTGCTGACCTGCTGACAATATAGCCAGTTACCATGGTACTGCTCATTCATTCTGTACTTAGCAAGAGGTGTTGTTGTGTTGGTACAGCCACATTCCTAGCAGCATTAGAGGATTTTGTGATGCTAAGACTTCCTTCCCCACACATACCTAGCTGTGCCACTGGGGACAAATGGAATAGTAATAGTGTGGGGCACCATTCAACTTCTGAAGGTGAAAAGCTGACAGATGTCCTTGTCCATTGGAGTTAATTACTTCGTTGGTTGTCCATTATTCACTGGGAAACTCTTTCATATTGCATATTCCCATACACATTGTCCTTTCTTCCCTTAGGAAAGATTACAGAACACAGCTATTTTACTCTTCTCACAACCCTATCCAGCTCTGCCAGCACCAATGTAACTACCTGAAACCCCATTGACCGGGCCACAGTCAGGGTTGTATCACTGTGTACCACACAGCTGATATGAGAACTTAAATGTAATTCTCTGCTGAGGGGTTGGTTGCAGGGTTTATACAACTCAGATGATGCAAGAGCACCTAGAGAATCTTATAAGCACTCATGGAACATGTTATACTCAATGCTGGGAGACCTCAGTTACAGGGCATTAAAGTAGTCCATCTAAGAGATTAACAAGGGCTGCATAATCACCATGAAGACATCATAGATTACACAGACACTAGGTACTGTCTACACAAACTCCATTTATCTTCCGAGTTGACTATGTAAACTTTGAAGACAGAGACATAAAGAGTCTGTATATAGCAGGAAAAGTGCCATAACAACTGCTTTGGATGGGTCCAGTGTATGACATGTCTGACTTAGTCACGAAGAGATGGCTTCCATATTGTCTTTCGCAGGTTCAAAGAACGTTACATGCTCTTTGGCAGGAGCTATATGACTTATTAATGGCCACATAGCAGTGATACTGTAGTAGTCTCCTTAAAATATCATGGAGTGTCAAAGTATGTATGAGAAACAGGACTGGACCCAGTATAGAGTCCTGTGGAAGCCTCAGCACTGAGGAAAGAATTTCTGGAAGTTTAGCCCAGAGGATTAGGACTACAACCTCCTAATGGGCTTGATCCTTTAGTCCAGGGCTTGAGTCATTCAGCCTCCATTTCCTTATTGTGTGGTTGTAAGCAAGTCACTTAACCAGGCAGGCATCACAGGTTGCTCCTGAAAACAAACTTGCTTCTAGTAGGTTTAACCAACTAACAAATCAATTAAAAAGGCAAAAGATACATTAAGAAACCAGCCTCTAGACGTACCTGGAGAGACAGAAAATGAATCAATCAAGAGTTGTGCTGCATACCCACAATATATCCTCAAGTTCTCCAAAAGGATTAATTATCACATATGTCAAAAGCACTGAACAGGCCAAAGAAGACCAGGATAGAAGAACATGTTGATCTTCTGAGCTTTTACTGCTTCCAGATCATTAACCACTTCAGGAAGCACAGCCTTAGTAATGTGGCAAACTTTGATGTTTTAAGATTACAAGCTAAACTACACAGCTTAGGCAATAGACTGATATAGGTAACAGATTCCAGGAAAAGATTCAAGCTGCCTACCTAATGTTTTCTTATTAACCTTCCCAACAAAAGGAAGGTTAAACATAGGCAAGTGTGGCAAGTTTCTAGAATGGCCAAGTCCATAGTGAGATTCTGGAGGACTGGTGCTTTGAAGGCTTTCTTTGGAAGTAGACCAATTCAGAGGGATCAGACAGTTCTAAAAGGAAATAGTCCAAAGGTATCCAGGCAAGACAAAAAACTTGGCTGCCTCAGTGTCCAAGTCATAAGTAGTTGGACACAATTGTGAAACCAACCACATGGGCACTTAAACCTGACAACTTCAAAAAACACTCAAGTCCAATCACGCAACTCTCTGACTGAACTAAATGCTTGCTTTGTGGCTGCACCTTGCAAAGCAGCACAATTGATGGAATTTATGTCACATGTAAAAATTATTGTGCAGCCAATTCATCATGTGTTGTAGAGAATACATAAAAAGTTGCAAAGCACGCTAGAATGTTAAGTATCAAAATTCAGACTGGACAAACAACAAGAATTATTTTCTTAGATCTTCAAACTGTACCTGAGATAATGCAGGTCCAAGGACTATTTATCTTCAAAGTTGTAGGTAGGCCTTCATTGATATGTCTTCATTCACCCCAACCAACCTCAAGACCATTGCATGGCTCACACAAGCCAAGAGAGGCAGAAGATATGTGAAATGGGTGAAATATTCCAAAGTTATAGCTATAACACTACAAGATCAGGACCGTTTGCACTGTAGCCTGTCATAAAGGGGTCATGGTCTAGACAAACGTCAGTTTATAACATTACTTATGTTCATGTCTAGTTCCTCATCAGGAGAATAAGAGTAGATTGAGGCTGAAACAAATTAGGTGGAGGTGGTCTGCATTTAAAACAGAAAGGGAACTGGATCACCTCAAATAATGCCTCACATCAAATTCAAATGTGTGAGATTTGGGTGCAGATTGCAATCTAAAACTCAGGGTCGAGGTAGTAACACATTATGGACTTGTGGTAAATGTCAGTATCAAAAAAAACTGAAGCAAACTAGATTGTGGAAGATGGAAAAAACTGTGTATAATGACCAATAAAACATTCAAACAATGCAATGCTCAGTCTAATTGTACTTCAGTAGAGGAGACATCCTATTAAATGTTGATATGTTTTTTTCAGTGCTGCATATTCCCTCCATAAAATCTGGAGATCAGCAGTATGACTGTCTGTACTTTCTTGCCTTTTAAGAAGAGTGGCATTTCAGTTAATGTTTGTGGCATACGATCTGCTGTGGTAGAAAGTGAATGACATGAAATACTCTGGTTGTTGTATTTGACCTGAATCACAGACGAGAACAGTTTACACAGACCACAGAAATGTTTTCCAATTTCTGGTCTGAAATCCTATAACAAGACCTTTTCCAACATGTAAAAACAGCAGTGCATAAGTTCAGGAGTGAATGGCCAACTGTTGGTATAAACTCTAAAAGATCAGTGTTTGTAAAACTAAGTTGAACTAAACATACCATCCTTGTGAATTCATAAATTCCAATGCCTTGGATCAACTTATCCACACCCCCACCAGGGGCAGCAGTATCCTAGACCTGGTCATTACCAACATGGGCGACCAGTGTCCCACACCAGAGGTCAATTCCTCATTGGTCAGATCCGACCACAAGCTAGTCAGCCTAGACAACCACATCCCACCCCAACCCCCATTAAGGAAACCACTGTAAAAAAAATTTCCAAAGCCAACTTCACGCTTCTTAAGAAAGAAGTGGCAAACTTCACAACACCCGGACGGACAATAGAGGTACAACTGCTGAATCCTACACAAATGCACTTTATAAGCACTTACATGAGTGCATGGATTGTACTATTCCTAACAGAACCAAGATGCTATCCTCCAAAAAAAGGAAGCAAATCTGGTGGTCTCCTGCCGTAAACAAACTCTACAACAGAAGAAAGAAACTGTTGCAAAAAAGAGTAAAATCCCATGACTGAAAGAAATCCCTGGTCAGCCTCAGTAAGAAGCCGAGATCCCTCATAAAATCCTCCAAAGCTAGTTATGAAACCAAAATTGCCACTGATTCTAAAGACAACAACAAAGCATTCTATAGCTATGTCAAGAATCTCAATGACAACACTCAGAGCTGCTCTGAGTTACAGCACAATGGCACTAAATATACAGAGCCAACTGATATTGCCAACATCCTGGATAGGGCCCATCTCTATAGCGGAAGAATGCAAAGTTCCTGTAATCACAGCTGCACAGATAAAAACCACACTCTCCAAAGCCAAGAACACAGCATCCATGGGACCTGACAACATCACAGGCTGTGTTCTACATGAACTACAGAATGAACTGGCACCCCATCTAAGCACCAAGTTCAATCATAGCCTCACCTCAGACTTTGTGCCCACTGAATGGCGCGCAGCTATGGTTATCCCACTCCACAAAGGAGGAGCCACCACGGACCCCAGGAACTACTGCCCCATTAGCCTAATGAGCCTGGTCTGCAAGGCCATGAGACATATCATCATGGAACTTATAAACAAAGACATTGGTAATCTCCAAACTCTGGACCCCACCCAGTTTGGGTTAGTAAAAGGCAGATCATGTCTCCTAAACCTGATTTACTTCTTTGAAGCAGTCACCAAAGCCATAGATGAGTGTGAGGTGGTTCACACAGCCTATCTAGATCTTGCCAAGGCTTTTGACACCATCCCCTCACTCTGGAATTATAGATAAACTCACTAAACTAGGTATATATCCCTATGTCACAAGATGGGTTGTCAAATGGCTCACTGACAGGACCCACACTGTGAACGTAGCAGACTCCAAATCTGACTTCAGATCAGTGATAAGTGGAGTACCACAGGGTTTAGTTCTGGGTCCTCTCCTGTTTGGTATCTACTTTTCAGAAGGTCTTTGGCTAACGAAGTTTGCAGATGACTGCAAACTAGGAGCCATAATTGAAACTCATAACAATGTGGACATCCTACAAAAGGGCCTCACTGAGACAGATGCCTGGTGTCAAAGCCATGGCCTCAAGCTCAATGCCAAAATGTGCATTGGTAAAAACTCTGTACCCATGAGCTACCACACAGGTGGTAGTCTACTTAACACTGAAAGTGTGATAAGAGATCTTGGGACACAGTGGACAGTAGTTTCTCCTTTGATAATCACATTGCCACAGTAGTCAGGAAATCCTTCTATGTGGCACACCTCATCACAAAAGGTTTCTCATCTAGGAAAAAAGAGGTCATTGTTCCCTCTACTCATCACTCATTAGACCCATTATAGACTACAATGCCACTTTTGGTATGTACCTCACAAAACATCTACAACAACTGGAAAGGCCACAGAAATACCTCACAAAGAGGATTACCAGCCTCAAACAAATGCCCTACGCAGAAGATCTCAAAAAACTCCAGCTTTACTTTGTCGCATATCGCCTAGTCAAAGGCGATCTCTGCCTAACATACAAAGCTATGTCAAACCCAGAGATGGTGGACATGCTCCACTTAAAGAAATCCCATTCCCTCCGAGCTACATGCTGTAGGGACCTAAACCTTGTCACCACAATAAACAGGAAATGCTGGAGGGATATATTCCTGTCCCAGAGACTTCCCAAACTCTGGAACAAACTACCTATCTATATAAAACAAAGCTTTTCACTAGCACTCTTCAAGAAAAATCTTGATTGGATGGGAGATAAGACCCAGAGACTCCCCAGACTCTGGAATAGACTGCCCGTACATGTCAAGCAGAGTGCCTCCTTGGCCCTCTTTAAAAGGAACCTTGACGATTGGATGGGAGATTGGAAATTCACCCCAGGGATCATGTCAGTTGCCCTACTAGACAGGGGTCTAGGGAAGTAAATAATGTGGGAAGAAATATCCAGGGAATTGTTATGGCTAGGCTTATATAGGCTGTAAGGCTGATAGCCTAGTACCAACCTACGAGCCTATGAACCGATGAAAGGATAACGCTGACCTTACATTCATTTAGTAGCTTGGATACCTGCTGAGCATGGCTCCGGGGAAGAGAGAGGAATGAGAGTTTACCTGTTTCTCTCTCTTTTCTTGTGACGGTTGTAAAATTTGTGTCCTGGGAGCAATCACACCATAGAGTCTCTGATGGATCAAAGAAGATGTGGAGGTGTTGTCAAAAAAGAAAGAAATGTATGTCATTTCACTATGTATTGCATGTTAACACCTTGCACATTAAAGAACATGTACAAGAAATGTATGGACTCAGCGCATTCCTCTCAGCCTCTTCTTCTTCTTCTTCTTTCAGCTTTTCCCAGTTAGGGGTCACCACAGCGAATCATCTGTCCGCTCATGATTGGCAGTGGAGTTTTACAGTGTTGAGTTGCCAGCCCGGCACCCAACCTTCCACAGAAGACACACACATGCACACACTCACATCTAGGGCCAATTTAGAGTGTCCAATCCAACTACTGCATGTCTTTGGGATGTGGGAGGAAACCAGAGCACCCGGAGGAAACCCACACGACCACAGGGAGGACATGCAGACTCCGCACAGAAAGCACCCCAGCCGAGAATCGAACTGGAGAACCTCTTGCTGTGAGGCAGCAACATTTCTCTCAGCCTCTAATCTCCTGAATTAGGCACAGACCCCAAATTAAAAAGGGACAAAAATCCAAAACCAGGAGTAGTTTTTACATGTCTGTAGTACTGATTTAAAAAAATCGATAAAATAAAAGGAGTTTAATTGACATGCATTTTCTAAAGGAAATCACTCTGTAACTTAAATGAGTGCTATTATTTGTTAACCATGAACCACCACCATTTTCCAAAAAAAAAAAAATCACAGATCTTTAGGAGGGATAAATAACTAAAGTGAGAGACTTCCCTGAAAATCAGAGATAGATAAGAATTATGACCTATCATACTAAGCCAGCCTGTATGAGCAGCAGTGATGAATTTCAGGATCACTTCCATTGTCACATATACAGAAGTGCAGACTTTGACTCAGAGAGGATAAATACCCCTGTGGAAGCCGCATAAAGTCTCCACGGCATTATTAAGGTCTGGGACTTAGGTGAGCCAAGAATGGCATGCTGCTTTAGAAGAAAAAGCCCAGCCCAGACCAAAATGTACCCCATGAAAAAAAATAAATAAAAAATGAAAAATAAAAAAATAAAAACTTGACTAAAGTAAAGCTGGAATAATTTGTATCAACCTGCTGCAATCAAAGCCAAGTGCTGTTCTCAATATCAAATTAAGAACTTCAATACAATGTGAACAAAACACTGTGGAGCCAGCTGAGATAATTAAAATTAATATTTATTGTAAAAATAAAATTGACAGTTGAGTGCTTTTGTCTTATAAAACATCAGACTTCTTACAATGTACATGAATACGCGTATGTTTAAAAACACCACCTTATGTGATTTCAATTACCCAGTAAAATGCCATTGCATTATCCCATTTAACAACTATCTAATTAAAGTTAAAACTGCCTTATTGTAAATCCCTTACAGAACTGGTCTCTTGTATTCAAATTTCATATTATAATCAATCCATAAATACATTTTGTTAAAAACTCATATAACCAAGCATAACCAACTCCCTAACAACCAAAATATGCATTAGATTTTAAAATAAATCAATACAAATATAAAGTGGTACATATAAATGGTTATGAACAAACTCATAACTTGGCTGCTAATATATTTAGGGCACTAGAGACTGAAATATTGTCATTTAATCGTGGGTGGAGGGGGGTTCTGTGTCCATTCTAAGTTACAACATTAACTTCCTATATTCCACTCTGTTCTTACCAGATCCTCCCATGTTATTTTGTGAAACTTGTTCAAGCAAAAAATCTTACTCTGACTGCAGGTCTTGGTGTGTTTTTATAAAGGGTTGTTCTCATTACCATATTCAACATCATAAATGTGTTCATAAACATGTTTTTATTGTTTTATCTTTCTGTCTTACTTATATAAAAGCTTGTGCAACCTTGACACCGAACCAAGTAAATCACCCCCTTTTTATTACAATTAAAATATCCTGTAGATTTAATTAATAAATCTCTAATCTCTACATAAATCTAGTTCCCATTGGATAGATAGCCACACTGGCTACAAGCCTCACATCTATAAGCACCCATTTACTTCCAAAATTTCGTTAAGATTCTTGTTACTTCTCCTTATAAAATGGGGCTTGTTTGCTATACTATCCTTAATTCCTGGGAAACATGTCAATACACCTCAATGCTTATTAATATTTGTTTCTCTATATTTAGATTTAGAATTAAATGTATACACAAAGGCATTAAGTTTTGCCATCTCAGAAATTATTCTACTGGCAATCACTTGCATACCCTTCCCCAAAATTGGTTCTGACCATTAATTACTTCTTGTTCCATTTTAACTGTTAAGTCTAAATGGTAACTCCTTTCTAAAAAATAGTTGTCTGACATATTCAACCTCCTTTAAAAATATCCTGCTGATCAGATATCATACAGGATGCTCTGATTAATTTTCCATTTATAATACTTCTTTTCTGGTAGAAGGGGTATTCACTAAACTAGTGAATATAGAAATTTGAAAAGGTATCCTTCCTGTAAACCTTAGATTGAAATCTACCAATACCTCTGTCCTTGTATAAAAAAAAAATCAAAACTAATTAATACTACCAGTAGAATGACAGTAAATAAATTTTAAAAATGTGGTAGTTCAATTAATGTATAAAAAAAAGTGTTAAACTTTCCACTGTACCCTTCCATAAAAATACACATCATCCTAGAATCGAGTGTGAAAATGCCAATCCGCCATAGATGTAGAATTCATAATAAAATTCCTTTCCAAATAAAACAACACCAGATTGGTGTAAATGGGAATACAACAGGCTCCCATTGTTACTCCTTGCTTTTGCATATAAAATTCACCGTTGAACAACATGTAGTTGTTCAAAATCCATTCCATAAATTCACTAATCAGCAAAATATCAGCGGTGTTTCACTCACAGTGTACTGAAGTTCTCATCCTGCTGTCATACTTTAACCAGTTACTTGTCATTAAACACTGTAACTTCAAAGAAGTTTCTTTTCAGTGGCAAAGATGAAAAAAAAAAAAAAATACCTGCTCCAGTGCACACAATGTAGACAAATCTAAGTATCGTAACCATTGCAATAGTAGCAGGTATATCAAGGCTTGTTATGCAGTGCAGCTGTCTTCATTTCCTTGAAATGAAACTAAACATAGGCCTTTTCCATGAAAACAGTGCACATTGCTTGTCACAGATATGTGCACAATACACACATACTGATAGTAATTGAATATACACACCAATCCTGTGTGATTGATGCGCTGTTATTTAGGATCCCTATCACAACACCGACACGCCACAGACCCGACACTCAAAACAACGACACCAAAACACCGAAAACGCACAAAACCGACAACTCACAAAACCGAACACCATAACACCGACACCCAAAACACCGACACACAAAATGTAAACTACACATAACACACAACTATACATGCACAAACCCTAACCCTAAGGTCAGACACTACCGCACACTTACCCTACCCGCACCCTAACCCTAACTCACTTAACCCGCCACTAAACCTACATTCCGTCACTATCGCACACTAACCCTACCCGCACCCTAACCCTAACTCACTTAACCCGCCACTACACCTAAAGTCTGTCACTACCGCACACTTACCTTTCCCGCACCCTAACCCTAAATCCCACACTATCTCACACTTACCTGTCCGCTCCCTAACGCTAAATCCCTCACTATCGCACACTTACCTGTCCGCTCCCTAACGCTAAATCCCTCACTAGCACACACTTACCTGTCCGCTCCCTAATGCTAAATCCCTCACTAGCACACACTTACCTGTCTGCTCCCTAACGCTAAATCCCTCACTATCGCACACTTACCAACTCGCGCTCACACGTTGCCCATGTCGGTGTTTCGGCTGTCGGGATTTCACATTGTCGATCATCTGTCTCGTCAGTCTTCTCGTGTCGGTCTTCTTAGCATCGGTGTTTTGGCGTGTCGATGAAGTCAAGTGGACCCGTTATTTACCAGTAAAAAAAAAGCTTCCAGAATCTCAAAGATGTCTTTATAGCTCTATGGCACCTATTGGAAGAACAGGATAGATGGACCTGGGTGCAAAGGGTCTATACTAGTTTGTTGCAGTCCCATTGCAGTGAAATTCGGCTCATCGACCCCAATTCAGTGAAAATCGTTTCTGAATTTACCAAGAGTAAGTAAATACTTGCCTTGCAGCACAACTCCACTGTAGTGTGATGTCGGAGGTGGTATATATAGTTGGGGGGGGCACAGCCCCACACATCAGGAGGTGTTTTGGTTAAATTTGCTTGGCTGTTGGTCCACTGTGCTGTAGGACAAGTATTTACTTGCCCTTGGTAAATTCAGCAAATCTCTGAAATAATTTTCGCTGAATTAAGGTCAATGATCAGGTGTTTGCTGCAATAGGATTGTGACGAACTAATATAGACCCAGGTGCAAAGATGTAGGAGGAGCCAAATAGACTGACAGTTTACAAGCCATCAAACTGTTATTTTCTTGTATAGGTATCAGTGGGATTATTAGACTGGTGCATAATCAATTAAATCAATTACATTTTTTTGACAGTTTATAAGATCATGTTGAGGAATCACAATTTCAATTGCTAGTAGAGAGGAGGTATCAGACTGGAGTGTTGCCTGAAGCAGCAAACTCTATAGCTACAACTATGAGCCCTAGACTCTTAGAATTTTCCAGACTCTGAATGAATATGTAATAGTTTCCATCTAGGGAATGTGAAGAGTTTTCAAAGTAGATCTGTCCAATGGGCAAGACTGAGAAGGAGATGTTGCTGAAAGCAACTTTCAGCGGTCATTGACTGCTGTCTGTCTCTGTAGTTAGTATATATGATTTACAAGGGTATGGGGGCCTTGCAGCACATGGGGGTGGAGGTGGGCTTTCTACTCTGCAAAACAGTTTGGTCTATTATTCACTGAATTCACTGAAAATAGCATTAGGTGAAATTTTTTTTTTCTAATATTTAGCCATCATGAAATAGCATGTGAACTATCATCAGGAATTCTCTGCCTAAATAATTTATATGTAGGACAAACATGTTTTTCATTAATACTTTCTGTCTCCATTCCTGCATGGTACTGCCATTTTACTTTAATCCTGGTAACCCATTCAGTGTAGCAATTATAGGTTTAACTTTTTTTCCAGGGATTATCGATAAAAGGCTTTACGTTGAATTCTGTATTCTTTGACTTTGATTTCTTTCATCGCAGTTTCTTTCAAAAAGAATAAGAAGTCTTCAATGAATGAAATCAAGATTTTATGGTCATGGTATGAAAATGAAATTAAATAACATAGCAGCTTTATTGCCTTTGAAATTAGAAAAATATGTAATGGTGTTTTCATAGGCAAATATTCTGGAATAATTCCCTGAAAGTTTCATGAAAATATTTTATTTGTTTATTTTATTATTTAGTTGGCATTTGTTTACCAGGAAAGTCTGAACGAATCATAAACTACCCATTTTCAGGGGATGCCCGGGGAGAAAAGCACCAGATACTAGTAATAAATTGAACAGATGTTAAAAAAGAACAATAGTCATTCACTTTTACACATGGTTGACACATATTCATAGGCATCGCAGAAACTCTTATAGATGTATAAAACAAAAATATTCACATCAAGACAGGGTTGATATGAAGTCATAGGAGTAAGAGATGATTTACATTGCATGGAGATACGTACATTGCATAAAGTGATTGCTGTAAAGAAAACAAGCAAATAGGGCAGAGGATAAGATAAGCACAGTAGTCAGCTATAATATGTGAGGAAAAGATAAGAACGGAATAGTGTAGGTAATGGTGGTCAGGGAGTAGGGGAGAAAGAAGGAAAGAGTAGCAGGGAGAGTGAGAGGAGACTAGGTGAAGTGGTAGCGATAGGATGGGTAAGACGAGGTGTGGTGTAGGGGAGGGGAGAGTAGGTAAGAGAGCAGGTGAATAGGGGGAGGATAGAGGAGAGGAAAAAGAAGAAGAAGAAGGCAGGGGAAGATAAGTGCCTCATCCAGGACTGTAACAGGAGCATGTATGACAATATATCAAAGCTTTTTTTACAGCTATGGGCCTGTAGAGACATTGAGCAGAAAGAGCCTAAAATGGTTAGTTGAGAGTACAAACTAGCCTAAAAATAATCAGAAATAAAGGGCTTAAGGAAAGTCATCCTGCTTTTACTGGCAAGTACATTAACTAAGACATACCCAGAGAGTGACATAAAAGCCTCTGCTGCTCTGCCTGTACAGGATGCTGAAGATCTTCATTCTTTCCGGAAAATAATTTTTAATTTAGAAGCTATGTTTTCTATGGTCAACATTCCACAATCAACATTCCATGCCTTCTGTATGAGGAAAACAGGAAAACATTGAGTTAAAATTAGGAAATAATTCCTTATATTAGTTAAGTGGAAGGGTGTGGGAAAAACTTTAATTAGGCAGAGGCATACCAAAGCTGTTTGAACACATCTAAAAATCTCTGAAAGCCCACATATTTTAATTCTGTGTCACTGTTTTGTACTGAAGTCTATCAATACAAACTAAAAGCCGATGTCAGGAATTAAAAGCTTGACGCTACTTCCATTAAAGGCAGCTTTGCTGATTTGAAATTCCAGATAATGATTATATGGGGAGCATTGCTTTCATTTAAGTCTTATAACTAAAGTACCATCAAAATCAAATTCTAAATCATGTTGATTTCATAACAGATGTACACATTATAGTGAACATGTACTGTCGGGAAATTGTTTCACTTTGGATATTACATGAAACTGCTTATTTTATAAAGCATCGCATACTCTTATAAATTAAGACTGAAGCTTATGCAGGTGAATGGATTAATTTTCAGTTTTAAAACCTTTTTATCTCAGTCAGAGTAGTATATGTTGTTTATTGGTAAGACTGTGATTGCTCTAATAGTAACTCAGCTAATTCTTTGAGGACCAACATCAATTTCTGCAATGCAAGAAACGAACTCCAGGTCATGCGTTAGAGACTCACTGTTTTTGTTTTCATGTTTTTGTTTTGTTGTTTTTATTTTAGTTTTAAGTTTTGTGAAACATGTCCTACAGACATGAACCTGATTTAAATGCTAAAGTCATTTATAAGTCAAAATATGCATGGTTACAACAGAAAAGCAGCAGAGGCATACAGAAACATAAAGCTTGCTGTTTAACAGCATCATGGGGTTTAAAAGCTTCAAAATAAGTAGTACAAAGTGAAAACAGTGCCACAGTGTCCTCCTTCTAAGGAAGGCTTATGTATCTGAGAAAGTGGCGAGGGCCACATTCCACTGCAGAAAACAACTGAGGGCCACAGGGATAGATTTTTTTCTGGGGGGGGGTGATTCATATATAAAATCTTCAAGTTAAACAAGTACATTTTAAATTACTTTTTTGTTTTCAAGTACAAGTCATGGAAATATGTACCTCTGTATTCCACATTTGGGAGTAGTTGACACCAGAGATTTACAATGCTACTATGCTTTTTTTATCCTATTCCACATTTGGGAGTAGTTGACACCAGAGATTTGCAATGCTGCTATGCTTTTTTTATCATATTCCACATTTGGGAGTAGATAACACCAGAGATTTACACATTTGGGAGTAGGTAACACCAGAGGTTTACACATTTGGGAGTAGGTGACACCAGAGATTTACACATTTGGGAGTAGGTGACACCAGAGGTTTACACATTTGGGAGTAGATGACACCAGAGATTTACAGAGAGTAGGTGACACCAGAGATTTACAATGCTGCTATGCTTTTTTTATCCTATTCCACATTTGGGAGTAGTTGACACCAGAGATTTGCAATGCTGCTATGCTTTTTTTATCATATTCCACATTTGGGAGTAGATAACACCAGAGATTTACACATTTGGGAGTAGGTAACACCAGAGGTTTACACATTTGGGAGTAGGTGACACCAGAGATTTACACATTTGGGAGTAGGTGACACCAGAGGTTTACACATTTGGGAGTAGATGACACCAGAGATTTACAGAGAGTAGGTGACACCAGAGATTTACAATGCTGCTATGCTTTTTTTATCCTATTCCACATTTGGGAGTAGTTGACACCAGAGATTTGCAATGCTGCTATGCTTTTTTTATCATATTCCACATTTGGGAGTAGATAACACCAGAGATTTACACATTTGGGAGTAGGTAACACCAGAGGTTTACACATTTGGGAGTAGGTGACACCAGAGGTTTACACATTTGGGAGTAGATGACACCAGAGATTTACAGAGAGTAGGTGACACCAGAGATTTACAATGCTGCTATGCTTTTTTTATCATATTCCACATTTGGGAGAAGATGACACTAGAGGTTTACAATGCTGCTATGCTTTTTTATCATTCATGCTTTGGATGAAGGGTGATTTTTGGCATGATACTTCCAAAACGGCGAATATCATTGCAACATTTCAAGTCTTGCTAGCTGCTTACTCAGTACATGCTTTGGACTTCACTGTGCATCACTTTCCTGTTGTGTTTATGACTAGCTGCAAATTATTATAGCTTTGTATTCTTGGAAAGAAAATACACCTTAGCAAACAACTCATCCTATTTTGTGATTGTTCCTAAACTAGATATATTGTCAAACTCAAAGTGTCTTCAAAGTAATGGGAACTAATTCATGGCATGATACGTCCAGAATGTGGAATGTCACTAGAACTTTTCAGGTCCTGTAGGTTTAGTTATTTTATTGTAAGGCCCTTTCAACTATGATCTGGGTTTACAAATCTGTGCAAGTTATAATGCAGTTGAAATACATTATAAAGAATAATGTGATAGAGCAGAGCCATACACAAGTCAACATGTACCTACCCAACCTTTACTAAAGTCACTACCTCAAAAAGCTACTAAGTACATTCACTTGAGGAGCTGCAGTAGCAGTCATGGCTTCTTAAATGAATCCCAGTACTACAGTAGTACATCATTGCAACAGCTGATCACACCCCCTAATAGCTTGTGCCTGGGGCAACTGACCCCATCACCCCATCCTATTTATAGTGCTATGCTAGTGGAAGGCAAAACATACATTATATAATACAATTTAGATGAAAGAAGTATGCACAAACTTGAATGACAATTTTCTGTAGTCATTTTTGATTATTAGAATGAGCGGAGAAATCCTGAAGAATGAAAAAGTTTTTATGTCAGCAGAATTAGCCATAATTACTAAAATGTTTGTAATTAATTTCTTTGAAGAGGAAATCTTTAAGTGCTAATGTTGGTTAGTGTTTGCTCCTTTCTGTGGTCAGCAGGTAGGCGGTTACAGCAGGCATGGACAAGATTTAAGAAAGCTTTTCTACCTGTGGTGGGTTTGATAAAGGATCTAACTAGAAAGATATTTTATTGCTGGAGTTTGCAAAGTTGTCGGTATAGGTTTTCATTAATAGTTTGGAGAAGAGTAAGGATTTTTTGTTAAATAACTAGCTAGAAGAGGATCGCGGATAGTAAATATGCAGTTCTTCTCTTTTCAACACAGAGAACCATTTATCTTTCTGAAAAAAAGATGATTATTTCTGAGAAATGTGGCTTTAGCAGACTTAGTTAAAATCTTGTTGATTTTTGGGTCTGAGTTAGTGTATTCATAGTAAACTATTTAGTGAGTCCTGCTCCCAAGTAATTCAGACGTTAAATTGTGAAAGGGGCTTTATCTCTGGGGCACTAGTGAGCCTTTAACCATATTTCATAGCCAGAAAAATCAAAGCCTTTATTAACTAAGTATATGACTCTACCTTTCTTGTTTGCTATACATTGAATTAAGGAGGTATTTGAAGCCAAATTAAGGCCATATGAAGAAGTCCTCCAGTTATCCAGTTAAGGGAGTAGAAGACTTTGGATGCACTAAGCCTTGATTCTAAAATGACTGTGGGATGGGTATAGCCAAAATGATTAAGTTGTTTACCTTACAGACACAAGGTGCATGGTTTGATTCTCATCTTGTTCAGTGTCTGGTTATTGGATAGGCATGCAATAGTTTGCAAATGATTGCTTAATGTTTACCTATAATTGAGACTGAAGTGTGCCTAGGTACTATAATTATTGGGACTGGGATTGATATAATGGCTAATGTGTTTACCTCACAGACACAAGGTACAGGGTTTGTTTCTTATGTTTGAAAAGGAAGGTGGCTAGGCTTAAAATGACCCATTATGGCAACTAGCCTAATACTTGCCTATAAACCTAAAATGAGATTATTTACTCTGTAACATTATTTGAATTGTGAATGGACATTGTTCACCATGCATCAGAGTGTTTTTGGAAGGATAACATTGAGTTTGCACGAACACCAAGGTATCTATGTTGGTGTACCTGAGGTAGTAAATGACCACAGGGGCCTGCAGTTTTAAAGTAAGTGGACTGCATCTTAAAACTTTTTAGAAGTTGAACATAATTTGCAATGATGTAAGAGCTGTATTTGAGTCTAGTAGTACTATGTCATCTGCAAACCTTGTATTATTGAAGAAAAAGAGCACATTTAGTCAGTTATAAAGAGAACAGAATAGACCATAGCTCACGGCCTTGAGGGACATCACAAGATAAAGAAGCTGTATTTGAAACGTTGAAGCCAACAGTAGCTTGCAAGGTTGTGTGAGGAAAGTAACATGTAAACCATTTTAGTACTCCTGGGACAAAAATTAATGATTTACATTTTTTTTAACAAGGATGTTATGGTTGACAGTATCAAATGCATATTTCTGAACTGGGCAGCTGTAAAGATTTCATTAATCATATTGCTGTAGGTAGTACATGTTACTTTAAAGAGTGCAGTTTTGGTGCTAAAGCCTGTCCTAATTCCAGGATGGTGAATTGTGAGGATGCAGTCTTTAGTAATATACTCGAGTTGGTTCTAAGTATGTTTTTCAAAGATTTTTGTAACTGGAAAAAGGTTAGACATAGGTCTGTATATTAAAAGTTAAGGGGGTTTTAATTTTGAGGACGGAAGAACAAGTATACCTGAACTGGCAGCAGAGAGCTTCATGTGGGGGAGAAACTGACTATATGGTCTGAGAAGAAGCCCACTATGGTGTTGCACCTCTTTAAGATAAGCACTGCAGTACAGCTATCTAAGAATCAGAAATGACCACTGCCATTGGTAAAAGGGGCTTACTACTGATGGTAAAATTTCTGAATCCTGGCCTTAATATATAGGTTCATAGGTATATACTAGGCTGTCAGTCATTCTCTTCCCCTTTACAGGGTTAGGGAGAGGGTTATGGCTAGGGTTAGCACGCATTAGTAAGTTGGCCAGGGGGCTTTGCCCTTCTTGCCACCTTACTCATGTAAAATGTGTGCAACCCTCCTCACCCTCAGGCGAGGTGAGCGCAACATACCCTTTCACTCCAGCCCCCCCACCCAGGCGAGATGAGCAAAACATACCCTTTCACTCCAGCCCCCCCACCTGGCTCATCTAGTGAGGGAGCTGCTAATCAAACCCCAGTTGCATGGGCCTCAATCTTAGCTGTTATAAAAGGGTTCCTATCGTATGATCGAAAATTGTAAATGGCGAACGCGTATTGATCTAACCCGACTGGTCAAAACGTTGCGCATGTAACACAGAAATCTCCATAGGGAATATTTTACCTTTACTTCAATGCAGTGCGATCTCGGAATAGGAATATTTAGGTAGCGGGGGTGTGGGGAGTGCAGGGGGCTTGCCCCCCTGCCTACAGCATTTAGGTAAGTATAGTTTTTTATTTTTTTTTTATTATATTTTCGAAATTTCAAACATTGCTCATATGATGTTTGAAACATTCGAAAATATAATATAGACCTGTTATAAAAGACATACTTGTGTTAATCATATATTTAGTTTTAAAAGGATAGAAGGAGTAGGGTAGAGTAAATTAAAAGTGGTATTTGTTTTATATTACTGTATAGCAAAAGAGATTGTTCTGTTTAGAAAATCTCACATCACAAAGGCAGAAGTTTAGAATGTAGTTTGTAGTAATATTTTGCGGTGAAAGGTTTTATGTACTAAGTTACTGATTAAGTTCTATGGATAAGAGTTACTACTAAAGTAGTTAACTCTTTGCTTTGTATTTAAGAGTTTGTACTAATGCGACTAGCATCTGAGTTTATTATAGATTCTATAACTACATAGGCATAGAAGTGCAGGATATACATTGTGGAGTTTCTATGAGGTACAGCAGTCTTGGAATTGTAAGCAGCACAGAGATATATATGTGTATATGTATATATATCTATATATCTATATCTATCTATATATATATATATATATATGTATATATATATATATATATGTATAGGGTCTACTTTGTTTCATTGAAAGGTCATTTCACTGAATTTCAATTCACCCTAACCAAATCGCTGAAAGCTCAAATTATTGAAAACTCATTTCACTGAAGTGAAGTACTGGCACTGTGTAGAGTAGCGTAAGGCAAGTAAAAGATATATGCCCTTTTCCCCACTGTAGTGTGATTCTGGAGTTAATATATACAGTTAGGGTGTGTGTGTGGGGGTCATAGCCCCCCCACTTCATTTGGGTATATATTTTCTTCTGGAAAAAGTTAGTCATTGATGTTGTAAGTATGCATGTCTATGGTTTAAAATATATTGTTTTGAAGCTTTCCGTGAAATATAATATAAAACCAAACTAGGTGGAGCTCTGTGACTGGAACCTTGTGGTACTCCAGTATTAACAGGGAGAAAGGGTGATAAGGAAGAGAGACATTTGACAAATGGGTCTATATTAGATTATTGAAACTTTAGGTAATCAAATACCTAAAACTTGAAACCTAAACATCAAAAGCTGTAAACCACAAACGGCCACTTCCATGAATTTTTTCAGAGGGAAAAAATTTGCTTGGCCGGACAAAAAGAAAAAACTTTCAAACCCTAATCTAGTGGGGGGCTTCACCCCCCACACCCCCCTAATTAAATATGCCAACTCCAAGATCACTCTACAGTGGAGAAAAGGGCAGATTCCTGATAATGGCCAAGCAAATTTTTTCCCTATGAAAAAATTTGTGAAACTGGCCGTTCGCAGTTTACAGCTTTTACTGTTTAGCTGTCAAGCTTTAGGTATTCGATTACCTAAATCTTCAACTTTATGATATAGACCCTTGACAAACTGCTATCTGTTGGTGAGGTAGCTAGAGAAGCATTGAAGGGTAGGGTTAGAGAGACTAAGATCAGACAGTTTGGAAAGACGCATGGGTGAGAGAGTTTCAAAGGCTTTGGGGAGGTCTAAAAATAGACAGGAAATTAGTTTGTCTTTGTCTCTGACTTGAGAGATAATTTGAGTGAAGGAAATTAGAGCAGTAGTTGTACTATGGTTAGGATGGAAGCCATGCTGGGTGGGAGTGAGTAGATTTTGCTAAAGAAGATAGTCAAGGAGCTGTTTATGTTTGCATTTTTCCAGTAATTTATAGAGGGGGACAGGATGGCAATAGGCCTGTAGTTAGAGAGGTCAGTGGAGTGTCGTCCTTTATGGATAGGTATATTGTAATTTTTTTTCCAAATAGTGGGGACAGTAGATTCTTGGATAGATCCACTAATTAGGACGGAGACAGGGTAGGCTACTGAGGTAGCAGCAATTGTAAGTAAGTAAGGTGGTAGATTGTCAGCTAAGAGAGAGCGGGGCTTTAGTTTGCTATGTAGAGATTTAAGGAAGGAAGTAGGAACAGGTATGAGTGAGAAGGTTGTTTTGTGGCTAGAGGGAGCGGGGGAATTAAGGAGGTTGGAGGTGAAAATATTGTTGGCTAATTTGCTGAAAGAGTCAATGAAATGAGAGTTGAGAATGATGGCAGTTTTAAGGGGAGAATTGTTTGGACTAGGGTTAGCTATACAAGGGTTACCTGGATGGAGAACCTGATTAATAGGGTTTCAAAACTTTTGGGGGTTGCTGTGATGGTTAGTTTGGAGCTTTAAGTAGAAGTTTTTCTTATCATTATCGACGTGTCTTTAGTGAGGTTTCTGCGTTCTTTGTAGGTTTGGTGGTGTAGAGGGGATTTAGATTTTATCCAGTTTTTCCAGGCTTTGTCCCTCTTTAACATTAGGGAGTGACTTGACTAAAAAAGCCATGGTGCAAAGATAGCTTTTACTCTGATTTTCCTAAGGGGAGCAAGGTAGGTTAGAATTTCTAGAAGACTATTGTTGAATTTGTGTACGGTTTCTTCTAGGGATAAGTGTAATAGAAAGGACTGGGTTATGGAGGAGAGTCTGTTGTTGAACACATCAGGGTTAAAGTTAATCTGTGTACGACAGTCCTTTTGTATTTGTGTGGTTTAATGTGTTGAATGGAGTATCTTTGACTACATGTGCGGGAGTGGTTGCTTATGGAATCTGGTAGTGCTTAGAGGCTATGGTATAGGCTAGGACTGGATACAAGGATCCAGTCCAGAAAAGAGCTAAAACTGGACTACTTGCTATAGTGGGTAGGAGTTATGATTAGTTGTGTGAATCCATGAAGATTTATACTAGAGTTAGGGGAAATCAGTAGTTAGGGTTTGCTAATCTATGTTGACGTCACCTACTGTTACAGTTTCATTAGATATGGAGTCAGTGATCCAAGAGAGAACATGTTCGAGAATGGGGATATAATTTATGAAGACGAGATCAGTGAGAGAAATGAACTTAGTTGTGGGAGCTGAGGTGAGAAAGAGTTTGAACAACTGTGTATAATGTAGCAGTAGACTAGTTAGTCTATGAAAATGTAGTGTATGTGCTTTGGAGTTAGGGGATAGTGCTGTAGGGGAAGAGTTGTGCCGAGTGAGGTGTTGAGTTGTAATTCAATAGGGATGGATGTATTTAGAGGGGGGAGTGTTAAGGTTGATGGATGAGAGATTTGATTGGAAGGATGTAACAAGAAGTAGAGGAGTGGATGTGGACGGTAAATAAATAGTGGGTGGAGTATAAATCTAGGTTAGGTGAGAGTGTGTGGAAATTGGGGGTAGGGTGGGGGAGAAGAGTGAGCCCGAGTGAAGTGAGGGTGAGTGGAGTGGATCGAACCAAACCAACCCCATGAGAAGCAGCAGACCAAGAAACAGCAAAACGCTACATTAACGTAAACTGCCTCAGATCACTGCCAGTGTAGTGAAATAAATTCTGAAAGCTGCCATCATTTTTACTTGTAATTATATAGTATTGTGGGTTAAACAAATTAAGGCAGGTAAAACAAACCCCGAACTATTGATTTCAGATGGTTACCATTAAATGATTAGAAAAGTAGGAAAATGAATTATTTATGGAACAAAAAATCAGACTAGAAATAGCAGATAGGACAAAGCATATAGTAGGAGATTGGGCGACCTACTTATTGTGAACATGTTAGTTAGTGTACACACCACTCCCTACGTCCCTTATGAGAATTGTGCACAAAAACATTGTTTTGATTAATTGGTGACATGGTTACTGTTTGAAACTTGCTGTAATTGCTTCAACAAAAGATAATTTAGTGAAGAAAATGTTTAGAAAAAAGTCTGCTTATGTACAAACCTGACCTTATATTCCTTTGCAAAATGACAAATAAACCCCAAAATTGACAGCTTCAAACCTTCTTTAGTATCACATTGTATTGATTATTATTTACTCTCCTGGTCATAAAAGAACCTTGGTAGATGTGTAGGCTAGGTAATGTAAACCATGACACCAGTCAAGAAGCACAGGAGTAGGCCAAATGCACTGCTTTTTGAGAAACATAGCTGTAATTGGCCCTTTCTGTAAGAGTTCAAATTGGTTTAACTTCTCCAAGTATTTTGGGTTTCTAATTCCATGATGGGAATGGACCCCATTCCTAAGTCAGGGTATGATTAGAGTTCATGACATTAATATTGTTTCACTCTTTGCAGTTATCCAAGAGTGCTCTTCTCAGCACCTGCAGTGTGTCCAGAATTGTCTCCTTGCACAGTTTGAATGGGTTTCATGTACTGGTGCTGTATTTAAGTATGATTGCTTTTATTCTGTTGCTCCTACTACTATTGAAACTGCCTGGGTATCTTTCTTCCACATTGCTCTCATTTCTGAGTGCAAATCCTGGTATTTTATGACTCTCTCTCTCTCTCTCTCTCTTTCCCTCTGCATGTAACACACTGTAAACACTTGAGTTTAGAAGTTTCAATGACCAACTCTATTTTTGTCTTTTTACATGAGCTATTATATCTAGTTTTCATGCCTCAGCTTTTTGATCAGTTGGTTATGAGTAATGCTAGGTGATATAGGTTATATAGGTATAGGTATATAGATATAGGATATATAAACTTCATAATTCTCTATAATGCTTTGTGGTTCATGTTTCCAGTGCTTCCTGCTACTTCTATATTGTACTGCCTGCACAATCTCCAGTGCAACACTCTTGCACTTCATTGCACCCCTCGGTGTACAGGCTCCCTGGCATGAGTGTGTCACACAGTGATGACTTGTATTACTGTTTACAGTTGCAACTCTCTATTTCTCCCACTTTTTCAACGGGCTTTGAAAACTGAGTTATACATAGTCCACTGTCCTGAGTCACCATCATTAGCCTTTCGTCTTCTGGTTTCAGTTCACCTTTCCTTAACCATTCCTGCTTCAAATCTTGGTCAACATGACTTTGCTCCAGAAGATCTCTATACTTGCCACAATATGTAGGGATTGTTCCACCTGTCTTTCCTTTTCCTTTGACTGTTTTTTCCTATATTCTTTCTTTTGATTTTTGGCATTTTCAGTTGCTGTCTGATTTTTGTCTACTTCTGGTTTGATTTTCATTCCTGCTTTGTTTTGAAATGCTTCTGCTAAACTACACAAAGATGTCATCTTAGTCTTCTTCTCTTTGCGCATTAAAACTTTCACTATTGCCCAATCTGATGATGTCAGCAGATGTGTATGCTGTCCCATGATTGCAGATGTATACATGCAGTCCATTTTGAGAAGACCCATACCTCTTGCAGAGTGAGGGATATGCAATGTTGGTATATACTGTTTTTTTGTTTTTTGTTTTTTGTTTTTTTATTAATCATTTGATAAGCATGAAGCATTTTTTCTTGTTTTTGTGCACAGCTGATTAAACACTGTTTGGGGCCAGTCAATCACACAAAAGCTGTAAATCAGAACAGGAAGAGCAAACTGATTTATCGCTTGAACTTTATTCATAAATGTCAAGGCAGTTTTCAATATTAGCTTTAGGTTTCTGAAATATTCTTTACTGAACTTTATTCTCATTTATTCATGTCTTATTGCAGACCTCTTATCTTTTCCAAAATATGTGCACAATCACTCCTGCTCAAGTTCTTTTATATTAAATTCCTGTCCAAGGATGATATTTTCTTAATGCTGTATCTTTCCTTTTTTAAATCTTGCTTCTGAACATCTGTCAAGACCAAATGTCATTCTTATGTAATCTGAAGGTTTTAACAATTTGTAGTTGTGCTTTTCGCTACTCATTTAACGAGCTGTACAATTTTACATCATCCACAGAAAGTACAGATGTCTTTAAACAATGTTGGTTTCTGGGAGTTAAACTGCAACCATAGCTTAATTTGTTAAAGTAAAACTCAATGCCAAGAAATGCATTATAGTACCTTTTGCCACCCCTGGTAACATTATCAATAAAATACCTCTAAAAGTTGATTCACTAGTCAGTGATCTGGGAACTCATGTAGATAGTAACATAGCCTTTGATCAACTTGTGTCCAAGGTAGTAAAAAAATCTTCTATGTTGCTCAACTTATAAGCAAGGGTATGGCATCTAGGTCCAGACAGTCATCGAGCCACTGTACTCGACCCTCATCAGACCTATCATAAAGTATAATGCCCCCTTTATTATGTACCTGACCAGACACACACTGCAACTGGAATGTCCACAAAGGTTCCTTACAAAAAGAATAGAAGGAGTAAATACAAGTCCTGCGTTGATTGCCTCAAAGACCTGTCTATTTACTCAGTGTCATGCAGACGTCTGAGAGGTGATCTTTGCCTAGCATACAAACCATCCCTGGACACTGCTTTGATGAACCTTTTGCACATTCACAAACAAACAATATCAGAACTTCTAGCTTAAACTACCTAAATTTTGTTTGGGACATAAACAGGACATGTTGGAGAGAGACTTTTAACTTTCTCAGAGAATTCCCATTCTCTAGAACCGGCTCCTCTTCCATGTGAAGCAGAGTTCCTCCCTATTCCGATTTAAGCACAACTTGGACCAATGAATGAGTAATTGGAAATGCACTCCTGATCTGGCACCTATGTCTCTGATAGACAGAAGCAGACAGTAAATCAGCCCCTATGGAAATGAAATCTGTGGGTCACATTTGGATTTATGGCTAAGCTTATAATGGGCCCTAGTGGACATTAGTCTAGTATACACCTATGAACATGTGAACCTAAGCAGCTTTTTGCTTTAAAGCAAAACACTAGTAGTGATAAACAATGATCATGGAATATCCCCTTTGAATTTTTATCCCAGAGATAGTAATTTCCCCTTTCTCATGGCTTAGCTGGAAAATGATTTCCCACTGTGTCATAGCCACTGCAATGTAATTCTTCAGTGTAGGGTGTATCTTATGTATCTATAAGCAGTCCGCTATCCGCAAATGTGGGATGATGTCAAATGTTTTTTTTTTTTACCAGCAAATGATCCTTTGTTCCATATTACTTTCTTTTATTGCCCTTTTGTTCTGTTGTAATAATTGATTTTTTGTAAATGACTATAAACTCTATCTGCATTAATTCCAGTACGTAATTTGTATATTTCCAGAATGCAAGTTATCCTCTGTAAGTTATAGGATGGCTTAACGAGGAGTGTCATTTTTCCTGTTGTTAAGCAGGCTGTTGTGTGTGTTTGGGACATGCACATAAGTTATTCTTGCTCAAGGCTAACTCTTTGTGTAAAAATGTTAGTACCTTTAGCCAGAACTTAAATATTACATCTGGACCTGGGGTTTTCTATTTAGGAGATTTTCTTAATTTTGCCTCAGTTTATCTGGCTATTTCATTCCATTTTCTATCCTATATATTGGAGGTCCTCATTGTTTCTTTTAATTCTTCTGCCCTATAGTTTAACATGAAGGATGAAGGAATAAACTGCCAGTGAACTTTATCCCTGGGTCCTGGCTTTGTGTCCACTTGTTAAACTGTATGACTGCAAGCAAGTCAGCAAGTCACTTAACTAGAAACTCCTCCTGGGTTAACCCTGAAAATGCGTACCTCACTGGGTTATTGTATTAGCAAATAACTAAAAACAACTCATAGTAGCTAGTCACTTAACTAGATACTGCTCCTGTGTTAACCCTGAAGTGAGGCATGTGTACCTCATGGTGTTATTTGATTAGCAAATGAATAAAAAGAAATTATAGACTGCTAGTCACTTAACCAGAGTCTGCTCTTGAGTTAACCCTGAAACAAGGCACCCATACATTGTGGTGTTATTGTATTAGCAAATGAATAAAATCAAATCATAGTAGCTAGTCACTTAACTAAATGCTACTCCAGTTAGTACTGAAACAAAGCACATGTACCCAAATGTGTTATTGTAATAGCAAATGAATAAAAACAAATCATAGCTAGTCACTTGAAAAGTTGCTCTTGGGCTGCTCTCAAAAGAAGCACATGTACCTCAAAGTGTTATTGTGTTAACAAATAAAAACAAATCATAGTAGCTAGTTACTTAACCAGGTTCTGCTCCTGGCTTAATGCTGAAATGAGGCAAGTGTATTGTGTGGTGTTATTGTATTGGCAAATGAATAAAAACAAATTATAGTACCTAATCACTTAACCAGAGACTGCAATTGGGTTAAGTCTGACTAAAGACACGTACCTTATTGTGTTATTGTATTAACAAATGAATAAAACGAAATCATAGTAGTCGCTTAACAAGAGACTGCTCCTGGGTTCACCCTGGAAAGAAGCAATTACACCTTGTGTTGTTATTGTATTAGTAAATGTACAGAAAATAATCATAGCAGCTAGTCACTTAACCAGAGACTGCTACTGGGTTCACCCTAAAAGGAGACATATGTACTTCATGGTGTTATTTTATTAGCAATGCGATGTTTGCTCTGAGAGTGTTGATGGAGAAGTACAGAGAATGTCAGAAGGAGTTGCATTGTGTTTTTGTAGACTTAGAGAAAGCATATGACAGGGTGCCTAGAGAGGAGTTGTGGTATTGTATGGGGAAGTCAGGAGTGTCAGAGAAGTATGTAAGAGTGGTACAGGATATGTACGAGGGTAGTGTGACAGTGGTGAGGTCTGCGGTGGGAGTGACGGATGCGTTTAAGGTGGAGGTGGGGTTACATCAAGGATGAGCTCTGAGCCCTTTCTTATTTGCAATGGTGATGGACAGGTTGACAGACGAGATCAGATGTTTGCAGATGACATTGTGATCTGTAGTGAGAGTAGGGAACAGGTGGAGGACACCCTGGAGAGATGGATATTTGCTCTAGAGAGAAGAGGAATGAAGGTCAACAGGACTAAGACAGAATATATGTTTGTGAATGAGAAGGAGGATAGAGGAATGGTGAGGATGCAAGGAGTAGAGGTGGCGAAAGTGGATGAGTTTAAATACTTGGGGTCAATAGTTCAGAGTAACGGTGAGTGTGGAAGAGAGGTGAAGAAGAGAGTACAGGCAAGATGGAGTGGGTGGAGAAGAGTGTCAGGAGTGATTTGTGAAAGACGAGTACCAGTAAGAGTGAAAGGGAAGGTCTACAAGAGGGTAGTGAGACCAGCTATGTTATATGGGTTGGAGACAGTGGCATTGACAAAAAGGCAAGAGTTTCAGCTGGATGTGGCAGAGTTAAAGATCTTAAGATTTGCACTGGGTGTGACAAGGGTGGATAGGATTAGGAATAAGTATATTAGAGGGTCAGACCAGGTTGGAAGGTTTGGAGACAAAGCCTGAGAGGCAAGATTACGTTGGTTTGGACGTGCTGAGGAGGGATGCTGAGTATATTGGGAAAAAGATGCTAAGGATGAAGCTACCAGGTAACAGGAAAAGAGGAAGGCCTAAGATAAGGTTTATGGATGTGGTGAGAGAGGACATGCAGGTGGTTGGTGTGACAGAGCAAGATACAGAGGACAGGAAGAAATGGAAACAGGTGATCCACTGTGGCGACCCCTAATGGAAACAGACAAAATAAGATGATGGTGTTATTTTATTAGCAAATGAATAATAAGAAGTCACAGTGATGTTATTGTATAAACAAATGAGTAAAACAAATCATAGCTAGTCACTTAACCAGAGACTACTCATGGGTTAACCCTGGAAAGACCTATTATACCTTGTGGTGTTATTGCAATAGTAAATGAATACAAGCAAGTCATACTTAGTCACTTAACCAAAGTCTTGCTCCTGGGTTAGCTCTGAAAAGAGACATGTGTACCTCATGTGTAACTCTCAGCCTCTTAAAGAAATCAGTCTGGGCAAATCCTAAAATAATGGCGAGACAAAGGCACAAAACTAGATTTTAAATATTGCTCTTATAAACTTAGAAAGTTGATAAATTAATAGGATCTGTGTTAACATGCATTTTCTGAAGGATATGAAGTCTGAAACTCAAATGTATGTCATTATTTCTTGATTTCAGTCCTCAGTGACTTGCCAGAAAACCACAAATTTTATGAAAAAGAGACCAAACATATGAGCCAAAAATCAGAACATTCTGCAAAAAGGTGGACAGTTGAGAGCTATGACCACATGGTATTACTGTATTAACAAATGAATAAAAACAAATTATTGTAGCTAGTCACTCAACCAGAGGCTGCTCCTACATTAGGTCTGAAAAGCGGCACATGTACATTGTGGTGTTATTGTATTAGCAAATGAATAAAAAGAAATAATAGCTAACAGAAATTAAATTGTTTAAATATTTTACATTTGTGTTCAAGATTTAAGTAGCAATATTTTATATTTGTGTTAGTTATTAGTCTAAGTTTTTCAGATCTAACAGATTTCATTTACACACAAATCAGTCATCTTTTTTTATAGCAAAGGACATCACTTCCAGTACATGTATTTATTACCTCTTCATATGCATTTGCTAGGTTAGTTGCCCTTGTAGGCCAGCGTATTCAATTTCAGTTGTAAACATGAGAATCAAAGACGTGAACTTTGTGTATGTAAGGTAAACACCTTAACCATTATGCCAAACCCCAACCACAGTTATTGCAAACTTAGCTGCTAAAATCCATCTATATACATTCCAGAAGCATCTAGTTACTTTAACAGCTGGATAAGGTAGAGTATGTCTTACCTGTATGTTATCTGTATACTGCATGTGGTGTAATGATAGTATGAGTTTCCTGACTGTTCCACAGTAAGAACACCTTACCCCAAAGACTGGTTCATCTGTTCATCTGGAGACTGTTTTGATGTTTCTTGCATAAAAATAAATTATCTAAGCACATGGTCTCATATTAGTGTACTACTTTCCCATAAATTGAAAGCATGCACATGTTTTTTTTTTCATTTTTCAATACATTTGCGATTAATTGTATTGTCTTTTTTCCCCTTAGGATAGTTGTACCTTTTGTGAAGACCATCCTTATGTCTCTCCCTGCTGTACAGAGAATTTGGCAAAGTATTGTTGACTCTTTTGTTTCCCCAGTTTTTCACAGCATGGGTCGGTGTTGCTCTGCAGTCTCCATTCATGTGAATAAAGATGAAACTTCAAAGATGGAGGAACTAAGCTTCTGATATCCTATCTTTATAAAACTGAGATTGCTTCCTGTGCTGCACTCTACTCATGAAAACACTGCCTTGAAAAAGGACTTTATTCTTGGTCTAGATTGAAACAATGTATTTACTGATCTGCTTAAATATGGCTTTAACTGTGATGTTAATTAAATTAAGAGGGACCAGGAAAATTGAAGTAAGGAATATGTGTAGGTTTTATTTTGTCTAGAAATTATTTCTAATTATACAACAACCCCCCCCCCATTAATATTCCAAAACGTGCACACTGATTGGTCAGCATGCACGTTGTAAATCAGAGTTATAGTAATGGAAAAAGGTCCGGTCGCCCGGACTTTTTCCATTAGTATAACTCTTTTTTACAGCAACGGAGAACGCAAGATCTCCGTTGCTTTTTACAACCTGTCTCGCTATGTTAAACCCATGTCCGAGACACTTTAAAAAGCAATGGAGATCTTGCTTTCTCCGTTACTTTTTCAAAACTGTCTTGCTATGTTAAATGGGTTTAACATAGTGAGACAGCTTTAAAAAAAGCAACGTCAGTCTCCGTTGCTTTTTTAAAGCTGCCTTGCTATGTTAAACCCATTTAACATAGCGAGACAGGTTGTAAAAAGCAGCGGAGATCTTGCTTTCTCCATTGCTTTTGCCCACAGCTCTGATGTACTGCGTAAGTGTACGCATGCACAGTACATCAGAACTGTCGCAGAATACCAGACAGCTGCGGAAGGGCAGCAAGGAGGCATTATACAATGCCATTATTTAAGAAAAGTAATTATTTTTTTCTTAAATAATGTCATTGTATAATAGCAATAACCCACTTCTGGGTGTGGGTAATGCTGGATTTACTCACGGTTGTCTTTAGCCACTGGCTTCGCCCTCGTGACCAAACCACACCAACTGTGGGTAAATCCAGCATTACCCACGCACAGGCGTGGGTTATTGTTATAGTAATATACATTCAAAACTCACTGAGTAACTTGCGATCATTTTGACCAGACCAGCTGCAGAAAAACAATAATTAAAAAAAATATGTACTGTTATTTTCTTGATAATACGTAACTTAAAGCAAAATTGTAAACAGTTGACTGTGTATAATGTAATAAGAACTTTTCAGAATTATGCAAGCTATGTCTCCTATGTTGAAAAAATATATTAAAAAAAAGAAATGGTGATATCTACAATATATATATATATATATATATATATATATATATATATATATAGATATATATACACATATGGGTCTACTTCAGAATATCGAAACTTGTGTCATTGAGATGGCAATGTTTATATTCAGTTAAGTGAAACCTTAAAACAGCAAAAATGTTCACTGGGAAACTAATCACTTGACCACCAGGACAACATACACACAACGAAGCAATTAAAGCCCACCAAAGTGGAGGGCTTCACGCCCACAACCCCCACAACTATATATACCAATTCCGAGATCGCACTATAGTTGGGAAAAGAACAAATACCTGCAGGGTGGTGAAGAGGTTGGTTTCCCAGTGAATGTTTTTGGTGGTTTAAGGTTTTGCTTAAGTGAGGATTCAATATTGTCACCTCGATGAAATAGGATTCGCTGATATTGGGTTTCAATATTCTCAGGTAGACCCATATATATATATATATATATATATATATATATCTATATATATCTATATATATCTATATATATATATATATATATATATATATATATATATATATATATATTTATATATATCTATATCTGTATATCTATATCTATATATCTATATATATATATATATATATATATATATATATATATATATATGGATCTACTGTCTTCTGCCGAATTTACATTTCAACGAAACGTAAATTACCTTGTGTATTTACACGAAAGTGCGTTTTACCAAAAACGCACTTTTGTGTAAATAAGTAAAATAAAAAATAAATTTGTTAAATAAATAAAAACATGCGGTTTACATGTTAACTTAGTTGTACATCAACATTTAGTGTTGATTTACAACTAAGCAGAGCATTGCTGAGATTGTGGTACAGTGGGGATGAGAGAACATTTCCTTTTCCCCACTGTACTGCAATCTCGGAGTGACAATATTAAAGTAGGGGGGTGTGGGGGGGGGGCTTGTCCCCCTGCATAAAACTGTTTAAAGTGTTTTATTTTTGTTTTTTTTTCCATAGATTTACGAGAAAGTGCATTTTCATTGAAACGCACATGCTGGCAAATCCATTCATGAATTTACAATTTGTTGAAACATAAATTCGGCAGAAGACAGTAGATCCACACACACACACACACACACACGCACACACACACACACACATTAATAAAAATTGTTGTCAGGAATTTTTCTGCTGCTTTTACCTGCTGCAGACCCATTGCTGTAGACTCCGAATGTATGTAAATGTCAGTATAGACATTCCAATTCATGAAGATCCCTGGATTCAGACTTGCTGGGCCACATGTCTACACTTATATGTATGCAGTACTGCTGGATTTTAAACTTATAAAGCTATTACATTAAATAGAGTATCTATTATGTTGTCAAAACTACACATGAAAATGTTAGAAGAGCAGTCATTTTGCTGAAAGGAGTGTTACCTATCCACATTGCGGCAGTGAACATAGAACCCAGCTTATCATCACAACTAACATGTCTGGATACTGTGACCCCTGCCTATCCTACTCCCCAACTATGGCAGTGATCATGTCTGTGTCCTGTCTCCAGTCACCTTCCACACAGTACTTTCAGTAACCAGGTCTTTTCTGTCTTCCACTTACATTCCATTAACTGTCAGAGCCACTCACAAAGCAGATATCATACTCCCCTTCATACCATATCTCTGGGTCCTAGTCATCAAATGCCCCATTAGTGTGAGGCAAGGGGGGGGGGGGCGTCTGCCCCAGGCTCAAGTTATTAGGGGCACAAGTATTCATAAATGATTGCCAATACTGCATTTGCAGTTGCAGCTAGAAGTTGAGTGCCTGTTAATAAATGTAGCAACGTGCTTGTTACAACTGTAGCCAAGCATGTTTCATTTTTTTTTTCTTCAAGTTTGGGTTTGGGGAGGAACTGATCATGGTGTTGAATGACCTAGCTGTGGTCCTGGATCCTGGCAGTTATCTCCTTCTTCTTCCTTCTATTTCTGCCTCTCTCAGTCTCAGCAGTTATTGCAGCCTGTCCATCCCCCACTCCAGAAGTGTTCATGGGCACCAGCCATTTTGTATTAGTCAGTCTGAAATCATTACATAATCGTTGTGTGCTGTTATATGTTAAATGCTCTGTCTCGTGCCCAGTTATACACCATGTGGAAAAGATTCTGTTTTAGGAGAAATCCTTTTAAGACCATTGCAAGTTGATCAGCTTCAGAACATCACATTAACCCACCCTCTTTTTTCCGAAATGTGCATTTTTGTTTGCAATAAAGTATTTAGGAACATTTTTAAACTGTTTCTCTAAACATATTGTATACTTTCTTAACACCTTCAAAAGCATATAATGCATTTCATGTAATTATTTTTAGATATGTCTACACATAGATGCCCTTACCTCATATTTTAATCATCCTGCAAAAGAACAGTGTTATGTTATATTAGACAAACAAGTGTGTTTTTATTTCTTTGGCTTATTGGTAAATGTCTCTAACTGTCCCAGTTATTTCAAGATAAAAATATATTACTGTGCAAATTGTTATTTACTCTTCTGGGAAGAAAAAGAAACTCATCCGGCTTGTCACAGTAAGTTTTCAGAAATTAACAGTGTCTAGTATGCTGTTGCCATAGGATCCATATAGTCATGAAATGTTGCTGTACAACAGTGAATGTTTCTGTTTTACACATTTTATTAGAACAAACTACATTTGTATAAGGTCAGTTTTCAGAGCTTCTGTCTGAAATCTGTATGTATTTTCATTGTTTGCTCTTTTGATAATCTGTCTTCACGCAGCTGATTGATGAATGGAAAAAGCTGTTGCCCAGTCACTGGATACATTGGAACAATGTACTGTCTAAGCACGTCATACAAATGCTGACTCAGTGTTATCTCATTCACATTAGAAATCCTGACGGCCTTGTTTATGTTGGCTATTGATTTCTTCATCTTGCCGTTTACCTATGGCCATAATGGAGTCACCCTTCTGTGAGTTATACCCTTAATGTTGCAGAACTTTCTGAACTGAATGCTGTTAAGCAGTTGACCATTAGATTAGACAGTGAGTAGTGTAGCAAGCAATGAGAAAATCTTTTTGTCTAAGACAAGAATTATACAGCATTTGTGATATTGCATGACAAAGGTTCTACAAACATGATTCTAGATTGTTCGTCTCTCAGTACTAACAAGTAACTTGTAAAATTCCCCATAAAATCCACTACTTATGCCTTTTGTGAGTCCGATATCTGTACAGGAACATTTTTATTGTGATGTGTATTGGTCTAGCAAAGCAGTTTTTCTGAATCTGTGTTTCACTGAAACTCAAGGCTCCATGCATTGCACATTCTTCTGCCATATTTACAGCTTGGTATCTTACCTTATCCCTTCAGCTTGGTATCTTACCTTATCCCTTCAGCTTGGTATCTTACCTTATCCCTTCAGCTTGGTATCTTACCTTATCCCTTCAGCTTGGTATCTTACCTTATCCCTTCAGCTTGGTATCTTACCTTATCCCTTCAGCTTGGTATCTTACCTTATCCCTTCTCTTCCTGTCTCTAAACCATAGCAGAGCTTTAAAGATTTGTCAGTTCAAGTGGTTCTTGATTAAATAACTCATGAGCTACGATTCTGTTCTTTCTAGTGCATGGAAGGTCGCATGTATTATTTTATTATTAACCTTTGCTTTTGCATATAAAAGCATTTCGTTGGCAGTGCCATCACTGAATTGCATGGTTATTTATTGCCATTAATTACCTACAGTACTGCTCTGGCTTTAACTTTTTTGAAAATGTCAACTGTTTGGCACCAGAACTATCAAAATCAGAGTTTAGTATCTTTAATAATATAACCAGGCCAGACCAGATGGATTGTCCATGTTATATACTAGCTCTACTTTGTTCAAAAATATGTTACATCGAACAAAGTAAATGCCCACTTCAGCGAAAGTGCATTTCAACAAAAGTGCACTTTCACTGAAGCCTAGTTGCCGGATCGGCTGACTGAAAAAAGAAAACATGTTTTGCAGGAGGGGGACAAGCCCCCCTGCACCCCCCATGTGGGGGCTGAGCCCTCCACCCCTACTTAAATATACCAACTCCAAGATTGTACTACAGCAAGGAAAAAGGAATATTCCCATTCCGTGCTGTATTGTGATTTCTGCACTTTGTTTTCAAAGTTTTGGTACTTTGAACAACTGGTCTCGACCAAATGGGTTTCAAAGTACTGAATCTTCGTACGAGCAAAGTAAACCCTATGTATTATGAGGTTGAAGGTATTGCCAGTGTGTTAGTATCTGGTATTGCATTATGCCTGCATTGCTGGTTGCAGTTATAACAGATTTTGCAGAGGACACCAAAGTGACCTTCATATGTTCCTCTTTTACTAGTCCATGTCTCTTTGCTGATGATGTAAAGAAGCACCTGAAGGATATGGAATAAATAGCAGGATAAAACACTGTCTGATTTGTGTCAGGTTTCACCCTCAGCATTGTTAGTATAACTGGTGTGGGACCCAGGTCTTTGTGCAGTTTAGATATGACCCATTAGCAAAACTAGCAGGATTATATGAAAAGGGACAGTTTGCTCATTGCCAAACCCAGCTAGGTAATGTGTTCAGAAGAAGGAGCCACTGGTACTCACTGACAGTCAGTGGTCAGCCTCATAGTAACATGCAGCATTCCTAAAACCTGCTCACATGCTCCTCTTTAGAGGAATTTGAGATTTTTCTTTTACACCAAATGCCATCTTGGATTAAGTTTATCGGTGAGGGACATAATATCGACTGTATACACAATGCCTTTTCACATCATTTCCAGCATTCCATCATGTCCCTTCTCAGTTGTCCCACCCATCAATAACAAAACAAGTATCAAGGAAGGAAGTATTAAACCACCTGCTAAAAGGAGCCATCCAGGGGGGACTACTGCAGCACAAAGACACAGGCTTATTAGCTTTCTATTCCAGATTCTTTTTGCTGCCAGCAAAAAAAGTAAAGGATCTCAAACTTATCCCAGATATCTGCAGCCTAAGCTCTTACATGGTGAAAGAAGCATTTTAAATAGCTTCACTGTAGTCTGTTCTACCTTATCTATTACAACAGATACTGGTGTGTTGTAAGGGTCTCCAACTAACTTCACATAAAAAAAGCCAAAGCATCCAGGAAATGTGTTTACTTCAAGGTAAGTGACAATAACTACCAGTTTAGGAGTCTTCCGTTTGTTGTAACCAGAGATTCCTGAATGTCCCTGAAGTGCATATCCATTATGGCAGCTCATAAGGGTATGCAGTGAGCCAAGATATTCCTGAATCTGGATACTTTATTCATGCTGGGTGTGGTAATCTGCAGGAAATCTCCTTTGTTTCAGTTATTCAAATCCTAGAGGCTACAGTGGCTCTGTCAGATTCCCAGTTTCAGCCAGTTCAATCATCACATTCATCACAGGCTTTACCTTAGACATTATTCTTTGTCTTACCTTCCTCCCCCAGAGCAGGATGCATATCCTTTAAAACAAGGTACTCTGTATTTTGCTGTCATAGTCTGTTCCAGCTGTAACATGCCTCAGGGACTTCAGCATTACAGCCATTTCAGTATGTATTATCTCCCATGCAAGGTTTCACATGAAGGTTTTACAGTGAATAGTTTGGGTTCAGTGGACTTAGCACCATAACCCTCTCCGTTAGTCCATAAAAAAATCTACCTTATGCTGAACTCATTCTCAGTGGTGGGTAGATTATAGGGGTTTATATCACATCATCAAAACGCATAACATCGAATGTGCAAATACACGTATTTTCACATAATCAAAGTGCCTGGAGTTATATCACACTACAGTGAAGATCAGGAATTTTGCCCTTTCCTCACTGTAGTGCGACCTGGGAGTAGGAATATATATTTAGCGGGGGGTGGGGGGGTGCAGCCCCCCAAAGTACAGTATTCGATTATGTGAAAATTTGTGCATTTTCGCATTTGATGTTATGAGTTTCGATTATGTGATATAAACCTGATTATAGCATCCATTTCTTGAACAATCCCTTTCAGGCTCCAGCACCTCAAGCCAGGACTGCCATGGATGCATCTGCTCTGGAGTGTGAGAGGCATTGTTATAGACAGATGGACCGTGGTATTTTGTCAGCTCAGGAAGTATATACTCATATCAATCTTCATAAAATGTGAGACAATTATCCAATCCTGATGGCCTTCCTGAACTTGTTCCAGCCTAAACATAAAGTTGCACATTTTGATGTCATGGGACTTGTCTAATATGGCAAGTGTTGAAAAATGCGTTCTTATCCCCATCTCATGAAGATATGGGTACACAGTAATGTGTTACAGATTCAGATCAATTTCTAGTAGCAGCCCACGCACCAGAGGAGGGCAGTTCCTTGGAGACAAATTTGGTTATTCTTTTAGTTCCTCATAACTAGCTGGTAAGTCCCAAAATCACACAAAAAAAATCTTCCGTTTGTGAAGAGCACCAGTTTTACAGTTTGTTGCGTTCTCCAACAAATACCAAACACTCCACTTCCTTCTGCCTGCAGGATGACAACAAAAAGAAGCTGCAGCACGCAAATGGCCAGATGGTCTCCTTTTTGCTCTTCTTCATTTCAGCTGATGACAAGCGCCATTTAATAAGCCAAGTTCCACAAAGCCAGACACACTCCTGTAACTTCTTTTTGGCTCAGACAGACTTGGTTTGCACTTCACACTTGTTGCAAGGGCCTCTCTGGTTATATCCATTTGTGATGTTGCTGTCTCATCCAATGAACTAATCGCCGAAAGATTTTCACTGCAAGAAGTAGAGAACATGTCTTCTCCTGCTCTGCTTATAGTGACTGTAGCAGGACCTTTTGAAGAGTTATGTCCTTTTAAAGTCCTACTATGAAGTATAACAATGTTGGTCCATTCTGCTGTTTAGCATAGTAGCCAAAAGGATATGATCCTTCATAGCTCATGTATCTATGGTCTATATTTGTCTGAGCTTTTTGACTGAAGTCTCAGCAACATCTCAGATAAAATACTCCTACTGCTATTCCCAACTTTGGTATTCCCAACTTTGGTATAGGATTCTGACCTTCTTTAGCTTCTCTCAAGGCTTGTAAAGTTTTCTTGCTGGATACTTTTAATCTCAGACATTCTATCTGTAACTTTAATTTGTACATGACATTTATATTTCAGGGTTGAAAATTTGACTGTACCTTCCCCTGAGCCACCTGGTACAGAAGAGTTGGAGTTCCTGTCCTAAGACACCCTTTCTAGGGGGGATTAACTCTGCCAGTTTGAGATTTACAGATTCTTTTTCTTTGTTGACCTTAATTCATTTCAGAATTATAGAGTAGCTCATAGGTCACACCCTTCCTTCATATGTAGGATTACCAAAGAGTTCAATCTGAATCAATAAATTAACCTGACAGTGTTTTTCCCAGCATATTCTGATCAGTTGAGGATGCCCTTCATTGTGTGGAGGCCCAGAGTCACTGCAGAGATTATGCAGACCGACTTTTCTTCAAAGATGGCCTATTGGTCATATTATTTCATAACCCTCAAGCATGGTAAAAAAAATCAACAGGAATATGTTTCCCGATGATTAACTAATTGCATTGAATTGTGTTGTACTAAATAAGTTAACTTCTATTAACTCTTAAAGCATATTCCAATAGGGTGACGGGCACATCTTCAACATTTTTTCATAATGTTTTCATAATATCAGTGTGAACATATTTGCAGCTGCATTTCTGTGTTCCTCCAATATATTTTCAAGTCTCTACAAGCTGAACGTTATTTCCAGGTCTTGTAATTTTATTGTGGCTACTGCCTCCTGTGATGTGTTCCCATGATGGCGGCCACAGGTGTGTGCACATAAGTACACACATAAGCTTGTCTGTCTCTTCCTGTTTGTGTGCTGTTAATCACACTACTTAAAACGACAGTCCTTTCAAGTCACTCTTAAAAAGCAATATTTGTACCTAGTCAGATTATCCAGTTATGGAAAAAATATGATGATAACAGGGCTTTTATTTATAGATGGTCACACTTTCAGCTGCTGTTGTCTTCAGTTTTATTTTGTAACAAAATATGTAGATACATTTATATAATGGAATTATGCCAATATTTAAAGTGGTTTTATGCAGGGTGTTCATTATCTGATATTTCTTGGCTTTTTGTATACTGCATCACAATTGTATGTACCATATCATTTTATAGACTATAACACCTTTGTATCTTGCTTACTTTGTGCATTAACTGTTGATTTTGTATTTACTAACTTGTGTATCTGTCATTATTAAATCATGGATAAATGTTTATACTTTGTCCTATGTTGGCTAAGATAAATGGCAGGAGATATTTTAAGTCTGTGCAATACGCTTTTTTGCAAAAAAAAAAAAAAAAAAAAAAGGAAAACTTATATTTTCATATTAAAGGAAAGTACTGTTTTATTAATACTAAAATAAAAAAGTTCACAAATGATGTGTGCTTTGTGAGAGCTTTTTTCTTCTTCATTAGTTAAAAGGCATCTGGGTCAGCTCATCAGTTGCTACTTCAGTGAATGCATTTTGGTGGGTAAAAAGGTTGCCAAAAGCTAATATACATAATTCAGAAGGAATATGCTTTATGTGTGCTGCAAGTCTCCTATATATCTTGTAAAAAGGACTGTTCCTTCTAAATCTGCTATTTAACCAAAACATCAGGAAATGTGCTGCAGCCTCAAGATTAGAGGGTCCCCCTGTAGTGACATCCTAAATTCTAATTATTGAGCTGTTTGTCAATAAACTGATGCACACTTAGTTAAAATTAAATTTTGTTATTGTTACGAATTTGAAATCATGTTGCACCTTAGCAATGCCTGCAACTGTTTTACCTTTTATCTAGATACATTCTCCTGTTTTTTTAGTAAAAAAGCAACTAAAATATTATAAAACAGTGGTTTCATTACAAATCAAGAAACATCTTAATTTATATACCAAGTTTTAACAGTATGTTATTCTGTTGATTGTTTTATAATGTTTTTGTAACGATCAAATTAAACTTCGAAAATGACTATGTAATGTTAGAAACTTCAGGTAAAAAAAAAAACAGAATGCAGCAATTGCACAAATTAAATGGCAACATCTCTAGAAACAAATAAGATTTTAAGTGCACTTTATGTCATCTGTAACTTATTTGAAGTTGACCTGATACATGAAGCTTCAAGTTTCTGAATATCATCTTCACTACACATATAAGTCTAACACCCACAAATTAAATAGTAACATCAACATTTATTGGAGAGTTTCCTGCTATTCTGTATCTGGCTACCTAACATCATATATAACCTAAAAATCCTGTAACTTCCAAACGTTTGAAGAAATTAAACTTATAAAGACAAATGCCAAACTGGTTCAATCACTATACCCAAATTTCACATTACCCAGACTGGAACTTAAAATCAAAAGCCTTAAAATGCTGAAAAGTTCATAACGAGATTGGTCCCAACACAAACACATAATCTAACACATCAAGAAGGCAACCTTTTTTTTTTCAAAAAATGTATGGCACTTTTACCAGCAAAGAATCCTAATTGTGAAAATATTACAAGAAAATACTTATTGTTTGCTGACAAGTATATAGTTCTAATAAATGTGAATTGCAAAACATTTGTGTCACTCTTGCAAGAGGGTCTCAGATCATGCATGAAGATCAGTATGGCCTTATAGTAAATTGCCACACACAAGATATAATCAAAGAGACATTTATAATAGATGAACTAGTTAAAATGGCAATACATATGAAATTTGCAATGCCAGAAATCTGTTTCATGCAATTCTTAGGTTTTATTTACTTAAAATTCTCAGACTGTGCAGATTTCCTAGAATTTTCATTTAACATTTATATAATTTGTGCAGTGGTTGTAATTACTTTGTTAAATTGGGTCACAATCCCAGGGATTCAGAAGTGCCATTTCCTCAAGTGCATCCAAGTGAACACTGTTAACAGTGTGTGGGTGTAGCCATGCCAGTGTTCAAAATTATAAGCTTTGGACCATGTATATTAACCATCACAAGTCAGTGCACACAGATAGTAAGGCTAAATTGCTGTTGTATAGTTGCAACTCAAGGCAATAAACATGCAGGGAAATGCTCTGTGGGATGAAATAAATTAAGGATACCTAGGGGTGGAGTCATACCTCTCAACTGTACTGAATTCCTCTGTATTTACTGGTTTTGAGGTCCAAATAATGGGGTGCCACAAATTACCGAGTGCCCCCTTAATTTCTGAATTTCCCAGCTTTTTTAATTTTTTTTTGGCAATTTTTGTTTTTTTGCTGATGTCATCACATGTGGAGTAGTGCATGACGATGTTAGCTTCGTAAGCAGCCTGCCAGCCTGTCAGAATTTGGCTGAGGGCTCAAGGGGTGTGACTGACTGTGTTAGAACTTGCAAGTTGCAGTGTTGCACTCGACTCTCACGCACAGCAGATCTTAGTCTTAAGTTCCAGAGTCCAGAGTCCCCAGACAGAGGGGGAGTGGGTCAGTGGCATGACCGAGATAGCAGCTGAGTGAGCTGACATGCAGCAACAAACTCAGTGTGTTTTTGTTTTTAATTAATAATCTAGTTAGTAGAGGGCAAACAGCAGAGCCGCAGAGGCTTTCGTTTAAAAGGCAAGGCAGGCAACCCCAACCTGTCCCCAAGCCATTTGTTTGAGTGTAGTGCAGTGCAGCACACTATCAGAAGGCAGCAGTCTGTCTCTCTTCGGACTTGGAGTGGTGCTGTGCAGACCGTGGAGTCAAGAAAAAATATATTATTTCAACTACTACTTCATTCAGCTCCTCATACACCTCCAGGTAAAATAAAGATAAAAATAAATATAAAAAGAAAATGAGTTGTTATTGTTTGAGAAATCATGCATGATTGGTGATGATGAGTTCATTCATGGGAACAGACTAGATGAGCCTTTCCTGAACAGCAAGGGTGTTATTAACATACTGCAGTCTCCCAGAGGCTAGTTTGGAAAGTCGTTCTACACTACGTAAATGAATGAGAATTAAAGAAATAAAATACTATGCTACATCGACAGTGCAATACTATAACATCCTAATAATAGGATATGAAGTCTTGTTTTAATAAATAACTTGCATGGAAGTTGTGACTAGCATACTGTAAGAGAGAGTCCGCTGTGCATGTCCCTTACATGTTTTCTTCTGGTAAGCTTACAATGCAGGTTGTTTTTCCTTATACTTTTATCTTTTTCTGCTTTGCTATTTAGTTGTACTAAAGTGTGATGCACTTCAGGGATGGCTACAGTTATTTGATCACAATTTTATTTCATTTGCTTCCCTCCTTATGATTAGGTAGTTTACAAGGTGATTGTGTATATAGTATTATGCAGGGCTGTATGTACGTAGGGCCTAAGAATCTGAGTCATACCTGAATGTACAAAATGGTAGCCCTGGATATACCTCTCAACCGTACAGATTTTCACAGAATTTCCAGATTTTTGCCTCATATTTTTAGCCTGTTTCTCAAAAAATGTTATGGTTTTCTGGCAAATCAGAGTATTAAAGTCACATAATATAACATCCATTTGAGTTTCAGACTTTGTAGCCTTCAAAAATGCATAACACAAATCCTGTTATCCTAGAAACTTTTTAAATGTAAGAGTAAAATTTAAAATCTGCCCCAACCTATTTTATGGTCTTTGTCCCCCCATTATATTAGGTTTCAACCAAATCTCTTGTAAAAAGAGGTTGAGAGGTATGGCCACCCCCATCTACCTTACTCATGTGTGCTAACCCCAGCCTGTCAAATTATCAAAGCCCATTCCCTAAGAGTGACACTAAACAAGACAGGCAAAGACACACACACACACACGTGCGCACGTGCACACGCATGCACACACACACACACACACACACACACACACACACACACACACACACACACACACACACACACACACATGCACACACACACACCATCTTGGTATGTTTTCCAGTGGAAATATTAAGCAATGGTGCTGCACGTTTCCTTCTTTATGGAGTGAAGATGAATGCCTATATCAGTTTTTGAAACAGTTTATGAAATCATTTTTCCTGGGAACTATTTTAAACCACGTTCTCCGTTGTTGCTTTCTGTCTTTGTTTTCTATCTTATCATTTTTCTTGTTTTTCTTTAGCTGGACTGGGTTAACCGTTCTTGAGAAAGGAGAGAGAAATATTACGGAGCTGCATGTGGATAATTTGCTGAATGTTTTCATGGTATCAAATTTAAATAAGATGTATTAATGATGGAATGTTATATGCCTAGAGAACAATGTGAAGGCTGCAGTTTCATTAATAGAATGCTGACTATTGGTTTCTACGCTTTCTTTGTGAAATAAGCCACCTGTTGTAAATGTGAATATTTATTTATTTATTTGTTTGCATTTGCTGTGAAAATCTAACTGCGCACATGCTGAAGAGATTAGTGGGGGTCTGGGGGAAATGTTTTATTTTGGTGCTTGTACATACTTGAAACTATTGAAGGGTTATGGATCACTGGGGGAAATATTTCATTTTGGTGCTGGGGCATACTTGAAATTAGTGAGGGAATGGATCACTTGTGGAACTGTCTCATTTTGATGCTTGTACATACTTGATGCTACTGAAGAGAATTAAGCTTTTGGCTTTTTGTTATGGGTCAGTTTCTCATATAATTGTAGTTTTCTGGCAAATCACTGGCAGTGGCAGATCTCTGAGGACTGAAGTCAGAAAATAATGGCAGGCAGCAGACATTACATTTGATTTTCAGACTTCATCCTTCAGAAAATTCATGCTAATATGATGCTAGGCAAAATCTGTTCAGTCAGCAGTCTAAGTTTGGAAGAGCAGTATTTTAAACAATGTCACTATTTCTATGTCTTTGTTTGGTCCCATTCCCCATTATTTGTAGCTTTGTCCAGATTTCTTGCTTTAAGAGATTAAGAGGTATGGATAATATCTGCAGTCATATAACTAAATAATTCTATGGAGCTGTATTTGTGCCTTCTGGTGATTTTAATTTCAGTTTTCCCATTAGTGCCTTGTGATGCAATGCATAATTTTGTATTTCACATATCTCACAGAGTATCATGGGGTGCTGGGTGGTGATTAATACCTTAGCATAATGAATAAGAAACACCAATGTAATTTTAGCTTTCAAGGTGACTTTTGAAACTGTATTATTTCATAGAGCTAAGAACACAAAATGTTTCTTATTGCGGCAGGAACCCCACTGTTCTTTAGTTTGTGTTTAAAAGTTGGCATTCCACAATTCCACTGGAGTGGGCAGGGTTACAAAATCATGCATGCAAATTTTATGTTAAACAGCGTACAGATTTGTACCTATTTTTCATAGGCCCTTGTCCAGATTTTTGATGTTACCAGGTTGAGAGGTATGGGTGGAGTGTAGAGGTAATATGGGGGAACAGAAATTGCAGAAATGGACAGAAGACTGCAAAAAGGAGTTACTGACCAAAGCAAGGTTGCAGAACACACTGGAGAAGGGGGTATGACATATACATGGATATAAATGTGAAATAACTTAACCTGCAATATGTGAAACATGGACTGATAGTTGGGATACAGTAAAATTACATGATGTACTAATTTACACCAGTCCTGATTACATCACAGTTTGATCAGAATACCTGTACTTTAATGTGAATGTCATGGAAAAATGAAAATATTCAATCCCAAGGGAATTTGACCCACCAGCTCTACAAGGTTGCATTATATCCTGCACTCCTGTGCAGGAGTCACAGTGAAGGTGCCATGGAAACAGGTGGTCCCCATGTCAAGGTTACTGTAACCCACTTTTTGTCAGTTATCATTTTCTCTGTTGGTGAAATCCAGACCTCCATTTTTAAGTCTTTCCCCATTTAAAAAAATAACTAACATTTTGACTAAGGTTATCTGTTAGGGAGTTTCCCACTTTGGATGCTCCTTCTCCCCAGAATACATATAACAGGCCTTTATTCTGGATCACAGGCTATTCCTCCCAGATCATTTGCTTCCAAATGGACTCATATTCTAGGTATTTTATTTCCTCTTCTTTTAAGATATATCAGTTTTCCCCATCTGGGATTAGTTCTGGATCTATATCAGTTACCAAAGCCTTTGCCTTCTGCTTGTTTACTATATATCCTGAAAAGAATCCATATTTGTCCAACAAGTCAAGTAATTCCCTTACGTCTATTGCAGGATGAGTAACTGTTAAAATAATGTTGTCAGCAAAAAGTCTGACTTTCGATTTCCCCCTTCCAAATTGATACCCCCCCCCCATTTTGGAATGCCTGTCATTGCTAGTGGTTTTAGGTATGGAAAACAATAAGAGAAACATTGGGCACCCCTGTCTGGTACCTCCTGTGATATGTATTTATTCTGGCAGGTTGGGCACAGTTTTCACCTGAACTGTCATTCTGTTGTACATCCCTTCCAGTAATTTGGTCACTTCCTGAGGTATTCCCATTCCATGCAGGACCAAAAAGAAATACAGCAACTCAATACTGTCATAACCCTTCTTGGTATCTAGGGATGTCGCTTCTCTTATTTGTGCATCTTCAGCTATCATCTATATCTGCTGCATTTCATCCCTCTATAAACCCACATGATTCATAATGAACCAATTTTCTCAATATGTACACTAGTCTGGCTGCCAATATGTCCATAAAACCTTTATAATCATGATTCAACATCATTATTGGTCTATTAGATTCTGGGTATTGCTGTTTTTTTCTCTTCCTTATTGTCCCTACCATTCTATTCCGCTATGATAATGGAGTTTTTTTCATTAATTTTACCTGTATATTTTAGCTTATTGCCCTCTACCTTCCACACTTCTATAGGTAAATCATCTGCAGACGTACACATTTTATTTATTATTTATTTCTTTATTTGACATTTTTTGACAGAGGTACTCTGACTGAGCTAGTGCCCTTTTTCAGCAGAGGCCCATGGAGAAAAGCTCCACAGTCTTATACAATAGTTTAGCACACTAACAAATATAGAGAGCATATACCTCATTAATAAGAAAAAAAACACAGAGTTACATCATAAGGCTACACATTACATCACTAGGGTAGACAGATGATCAGTTTGCACTATTAGATACACAGATTGCATCAAATGCAGTTTGTCAAAATATTTAGAGGATACATTCATATGTACAACAAGAAAACAAGTGGTTCATTTGGGAGAAATTTTGTACTCAGAGGCAGTGTCCTGAGTATAATAAAGTCACTTTGTCACCTGGTTCAGAAGTATCATTTTGGATACTATAAAGATAGTAAATAAAGTAGCAAGTTTGGTTGTTCTCGCAGTGACCTGAGCATAATAAAACACTTGGCCATCAGATTCTGTAGAAATATTTATTTTGAGTGCATGTAATAGGCAAAGGACAGCAATATATTTTGTATATTAGGAAATATCCAGCAAACTAATAATTGTGATCTTACGTATATGGACAGTGTACTGCTGCACTGATACTACTGGATGGAAAAATGTACGTGAACATTTTTCATTGATAGCACAATTTTTGGGTGGGGAAACTAAACAGACAGCCTCACAATCTCAGAATAAAGACACTAAACAAAAAGAATTCCTTGTCCATCTACACAGGATGTGGTACACAGGAACACACTTTAACATGGCACAGTCATACCATTTATTTATTTATTTTTTTTTTTATTTTTATTTATCATTTGTTGACCGGGAAAGTCCAACTAGGTTCCACAGAGACTGTTTTCAGCGGAGGCCCGGGGAGAAATGCTCCAGATGCATGTCTTTGAAATCCTCCTTTGGACTGTACCAGTAATGACAGCTGTAGCAATAGCATCTGAGAGTTATGTAAGTATATCTAATGCTTACTACTACTGCTATTAAAAGTCAGACATTTTTATGGCAGCATGCATACTCATCCCGTGAACTCTCGTAGGCACTCCAGCCTGCTCCTGTATATCTGCCTATTCCTTTTGCATAGGCTAAACACTTAAAAAGAGTAAACAGAGTAAATTTTGTGTATGGTATGCAGCAACATTTTAAAAGCTGACCTAATATAACATCTGCACTTGCAGTATATAGGTGTTGTCTGCTACCTAACTTCATCTTACTGTCAGAGTAGGAGGTCTGGATTGTGTCACCTCATGTCACTATAAGGGTGATGGCAGTGTCCACCACATATGGGGAACAAGCTGCTCAGATGACAGCCTTGCCCAAACTGTTGCAGGCTTCAGCACTATACTGAGGCCCTTCATAGCCCTTCTACAGGAGCCCTTGATTGTAATCCTTGTGGAGGAGATACAGAAATACATTTGTCTCCTCTATACAGCACCTGTAAGCTCTGAAAAGGGCAACATCTTCTTCTCCAGTTGATGTTTCACCTAGAAGAATCTCAGGAAAAATGGCAGAGAACTGGTACTCATATCAGATCCCACAAGTCCTATCTGCAGCACAATGATGGGTGTGCACAGGCATCACATATGCAGGACAGATAGCAGATTCATAAAAAATAGGTTGTGTATTACTATGATTGCAAGGACACTTTAAAGTGTGAATCATGGCCACCCTCCACCCCTCTGAATGCTGTTGACAATTCATGCTCTACAGTGACTCCATCTGTAGATAGTTAAATATGACATGAAATTCACTCACCCCAACAATGTTATCCTAACCTCATGTGCACAGTTCTGCTTGGAAACACCTCGGCATGTGCATGGCATTGTGTAAAAATGTGCACAAGGTTTACCATGTCTGCTCATAGTGCAAATTGAGTGACCCCTGATTAGCATAATCATCAAGCTCAGAGGGACGAATCTACACCATGACAGGCAGAGAGCCTCATCACACTAAGGAAGAAACTTTAGAATATAGACTTATAGCCAGAGAGGTGGTTTCTCCATTGTTCTTCATGGTAGAACTAGCTCCCTTCATCATCTGTGCAAAATCTGAATGGGGAAGCCAACGCTAGACTCAGAGGTGCTGCAGCCAAATGGCACAGGACAGAGTGTCAGGGGCAATGTGTGACAGAAGAATGCCAAAAAGGCATAAAAGCAAAGCATACAGAAGTGTGGTGTGACTAGTGTTTCTTCAATGCACACTAATATAAGCAGTGAAGGCAGAGCAGTTGGCAACATTTGAGATGATGAAGGTGAAGTGTCTAACATGGGTGGTGAGGTGTTTAGTGTGGGGCAAATAAATGGGTGCATCAGAGCAGAAGTAAAAGCAGCCTCAGTTGCAGAGAATGTCAAGGAGTGTAGATTATGGCTGTTCAGTCACATGTGCTGGAAAGCAATAAGTTAGTTGGTGAAGATTTGCGGAAGACAGGAAGAAGGCAATAAAAGATGAGGACATCCACCAAGAAATGGATTACCTGTATTCGAGAAGACATTAGTCAGTGAGACATGAGTGTAAAATAAGGTAGAAGAGTGGCACTGAAATGAGTGTGGGGTGACAGCTGATGTGATGCCCCAACTCCAAATGGGCTACTCATGATAATGAAGTTTCTCATGACTGACTGATACTCCTCAGAGATGTACAAGAAAGTCAAAATAATGATCAGGGATTGAACAAAAATATGAGGCAAAGTCTGAAAAATCAGGAAAAGTTGAGAATAATGCTTGGGGTTTCAAAGCAGTGAAAATCTTTTTTTAGTTATACTCAGCAGAGAATTAAACACTAGAGAGATGGGAGTGGTTGTCTGTAAGCTATACTGTCCTTACTTACCTCTTCCTGTTACATTCAACTTGAAATTCTTCCTTCCCATGCATTTTATCCAGCTGTAAAGTTAACACTACATTGAATTTCCCACCTCATATAAGTCTCCCTCTTTTTTTTTTTTCTATGGCTTTTGCACATCTTTAGTTCTCTGTTATCATTTGTATATTCTTTCCTGTCCAACTGCCCAACTTATATCATACACTATCCACCCCCACCATCCACTAACACTTTTACTCCCCTTTTCCTTCCCCCTTCATAAATCTCTATCTACACAAAATCTTTCTTTTGCATTTTCACCATATTTCTTCCTTATAACTTTGGCTCCCACATGAACATTTACTGATATACCAATCCACCCTTATTCTGTAGGCATAAATGACACATTGGATAAATAAATACTGATGTGGAGGAAATGTACTAGATGAAGCAAAGATACGCTAAACGTGACAGTGTAATCTGAGAATTTGGTACAACACACAAGTTCAGTGTAATAACAATCATATGAGGACCTAAGTGGAAGTATAAATTAAACAGAGTAAGACCCGAAAGTAATACATAACTTTGGTCTGTATAGTACAAGTTAGAACAGTAAGAGAGCAGTGGATGCATTCTGCATAAAAACAAGAGAATGTGGCTGAATATGTCACAAAAAGAGTGAGAAATGCCATCTATAGTACAATTAAAGTTCAGCTTGCGTGCCACACATTATGCACGTCAAGGCTCAATTACCAACATTAAAATGAAGAGAGGTTTACACACAACACAAACTGTACAATTCATAGTGTCAATATGCTCTGGTCCCACACAGTTGTTTCAAGGATTTACCAGACTTAGTTGCCACACACTTGGATGTAGCCAGATATTGTTACTGTCAGTAACTAGGCTAAGTAAAAGGGAATGAGCATACCAAAAGCTGTTGGTGATGGCTATGAACTAGTCTAGGAGCAGCAAGGAGATATTGTATCAACAACAACAATTTGAGCAAGTGACCTGCAAGCCACAAAACATTTTATAGGTTAGTACTAAGCTAACTGCCCTTGTAAGCCTAGACAATTATCCTTCATGAGACTCAAACCCTGCACCTTGTGTTTCTAAGGCAAACACTTTAACCATTAGGCCACCCAAAACACTATTATAAACACCAACAGCAGTTCCACTCAAGGCAGTGAAGCTGAACTGGAGCAACAAGGATTTTGTATTGAAAAAACACCATCCTCTGGTAATTCAGAAAAGCTTAGATCCAAGTTGTGCAACCAGTAACAACCATTGACAACCATGCAGACTTGGCTAGAGACTAAAGTGAAAGTAGGGAATGTTAGAGAATGCTTCTAAAGTCTCTGAAACAAACCAGCTGCATCCATACAGTTCCGTGTATCCTTCTGCTATGTGAAATGCAACAAGGTGCAGTAGGGTCAAATCCAGTTAGAACCAGACAATCACACAGCAATGTGTAATACTGGGAATGGTTTTATAATGGAACCTGTGGAATAGACTAAATACTCTTTGTAATCTGAGCCACAATTGTCAAGTTGTTTCACCAGATATAGATTAAAACATATCAGCAATAAGACTAGTTAAGTCTTTAAGGCCTTGCCTGTTAAGGTTGTTCATCTTTTACTAAGATACAAGCATTTTATTGTGTTGTTTGGTAACCTCCATGTTTTTCTAAGATCAAGGTATGTTTGGTATAGGTGTGCTTTAATTTGATTTCCATTTCTTACAGGCACTGTCCATGTGTTTCAAGTGTTTGAGCTTTGTTATGAGCAATGGACAGTAATGCCTTCTTTGCATTCTGACTGCTAAAGGAAATAGAATTTCTTGAACGATTACAAGCTGGTCTATAAAGCATGAAAGTGCTTTACTTCAGTCTGTTTGTCTGCATGATAGGATAGAGTCAGTAGAGTCTATTTATGTGAGCAATACTGGACATTTAGTTTCAGAAACTGATATACCTGTCGCTGTATATGTTGGATCCATTGTATTTTGAATGACCAGCAGGAGAAGACCAGACAGTGATCACTAATGTCATTGGGTAAGATGCCTGCTCACTTGGGTTCTAAATTAGTTATAATACGATCCATTTCACAGTGTTCATTTGCATTGGTGTTGGTGTAGATGGACATTGAATTATTTTCTCTAACCCCTCTAAGTTGAAGTATTGACATTCTTATGTCACTACTTCCACTTAAAGGGAACATGCATCTATTATGTATACATTAAAGTCTCCCAGTATAAGTGCTTTAATTATGTTAGTGCAAAGCATTTCATTCAATTCTTTGTCACGTTTTGTGTGAGAAAAGTGTAGAGGTATGTATATTATCATGCAACTGACTGGTTACAGATTTATTTGAATTTATATATTATTTTTACCTCTGGTTTTCTATGTGTGTTGTTAGAAAGTTAAATTGTAGACTGGCAAACTCTAGCCATCCCATGGGGCATAGTCAGCTATAAATTCATATAGAATGTAGAAAAGGTACTCCATAGCTTATCTGAAACTATCCATTGTTGGTTTATGATTTTGTGCAAATGTTTAACAGGAGATTTATTTTTATTTAGATTTTATTTTACCTCTGATTTTCAGTGTTATAATGAGATTCAACTGTGAGAAATATTGACTAAGAAAGGATGTTAAGTGTTTTAGTGTGATTGTCACAAATGGTATGGTAGGTCAGAGCAACTACTTTATGAATGACATCTCATTGTACAAGGTTAGCAAAATAAACTTAAGTTTTTTTTGTATATTGCCTGAGTAATTTCCCCACTCTTTTTGACTTAAAAGTTACTGTTTTAATTTCTTTGAAACCTGTAGTCACTAATTTCTTTTTTTTTTTTTTTAATTTTTTGGGTTGTAGCTGAGAATGGTTTCTTTAAATGAATATACCATTAACAGTGTAGTAAAGTGGAAAGTGCCTTGTCCAGTGTGCTAACTACTGGGCATATACAAAGGTAATACCAGATAATATTAGAGACTTGTGTTCCTCATGTTAAAAGCTGGATGATTTCCTTACTGTTATTAATAATAAATGTAGACTTACTGGAGATGTGTACTTGTGTAATTGACACAGCTTGAAAAACTGCTGTTTATATATATATATATATATATATATATATATATATATATATATATATATGTTAACAATTGTCTGATAAGGTAAATAATATTAGGTAAAGTTCAAATAGAACACATTTAAGAAGTGCTATCTGCCGGGAAAGATCATTCAAGGCTTATTAAACGTAATCCTATCAATAAAAACCTTAGAATTCAGGATATAAAAGTATTTTGGAATCTAAGGATGTAGGGCATGCAGAAGAAAACAAAAAGAATGAAAGAATGAAAAAGAGGGAGGTGCTCACTCCTTTGTTATGTAGTACACAGATTATAAGGAATGGTAACATTGTTCAATAACTAAAACACAGAAAATGGCATCATTTTTCCAACAGAAAAGCTACAAAACAAGAGAAGGGGCAGACTGAAATGAAGAAATCCATACTGAGCTTAGACTGACTAAAGAACATTAATATAAGAAAAAAAGAGAAAGACCAAAGTTGGCAACATGGCTGAGGTTGCAGAAGTATAAAGACAGCTGAATGAGAATTGTATACTGCAAATGAAGTAAGCAGTGAAAACACTGATATTGATAAGAATAATAGTGATAAAGATCGTACCTTTGTAACAACTGACAGAGCTGACACTATTGAATTAGAAGTGAGAGATTTCTCAGACCTGATTAATAAAACTTAGTTTGTAAAACTTATTTTGGTCCCACATTTTCAGTGCCATGCTGGTGTTTAGATTATTATTATGATCTACCCATTTGCAGTTGGTATGGTTTTGCGGATGGTGGGATTGAGGATTACAAATTCAGGGGTGCTAAAATGGTCTGACCGTGAACTCTACAATTTTCAACATATCCTGGTTTAGCCATTGTGCGCATCATGAGAAAATGGGGGAAATGTGTGCCTGCTTACGGTAGCTACAATGTATTCACATGGCGCTCCATGCTGCACATAGTCAGGATGTTATACTGGTTATGTGTAGATATATAGCTATAAAAGTAAAGTAGCTCTGCAAAAATCAGCTATCTTGGCAGTGATAAGAATCCATAAAGATGAGATTCACTCAATGACCTAAATAATAGTAGTTTGTGCCCCCCCACAGTAAAAACTAGACCTAAAAATGTATGTTTTTCAGTCAACACAAACCCATTAACAATGACGTCGACTTTGCACTAAGCCTATGATTTAAGCAGGTTAGAGTGACAAGCAGCGGGGTCAATCAAATATGCATGCTGTGTATCATGCCTGCACATTTGCAAGCGCCTTTTTGTGGCCAGCAGTAGCATTTGTAGCCATGGAAATGTACTTGCAAGCATGAGTAAAGAATGTAAACAAAATGGCTTGCCTATACACAAACCTAATTTATGAACATGCGCTGTAGCCCAGAAATATTAATGGCAAGTAAAGTGAAAGAATTCTGGAGGAGTGGAAGTGAAGTCGGGGAACTGTACACAAGGAATATTTGTTGTACTACAGAAGTAATTAAAAGAGGACTGAAAATTGGGAAAATGTTTTCAAATACTGAAGGCAAATTTGCTGAAGTGTCAAAGAAATGTTTGTTGAACAAGGTTCAGAAAGAGGGACAGTCACAAGATGGCATACAAGAGTGGCCAACATGCAACTCAGGTAGACTTTCTCCTAGTAAGGAAAGAGTACTGGGGATAGAATCAATGACTGCAAAGCCATCCCTAGTGAAACAGTCAGTCCATAGCAGAAACCACTGGCAACCACAATCAGCTGCAAGCAGTGGTCATAGAAGGCTCTAAGGTCAACAGAGACCAGGCTGAAGACCTGGAAGTTGACTGGAGAGAAAGTACAACAGTTCAAGGAATTACTCAGGGCTCTAGCACTCCAAGAAGAGGAGGAAATAGGTGGAGTTAAAGAAGAATGGCAGAGCCTCAAAACAGCATGTGTGAGGACTAAAGAACAGATATGTGACTGAGCCAGGTATGGAAATAGGATACATAAGGAAAGCTGGTGAGGGTATGCAGAACTCCAGGAAGTCATCAAAAGAAAGAAAAAGTGCAGGAAAAAGTGGACGATAGAAAAGACCAACCAGGCTAGGAAGGAATACTGGTTGGCTAACAAAGAAGCTAAGAAAGGAGTTGCAATACCAAAGAATAGGGCATTGGTGGCACTCTACAAGCTTCTGGAAAGTGACTCAGTAAGTGGCACAAAGAAACTATATCAAGTTGCAAAGCAAAGACAGAAAGATGAAGAAGATATACACCATTCATAAGGGATGAGCGCAACAGCCTGCTCACCAGTCCACAGGACATCAAAGACAGATGGAAGAAGTATTTCCAGCAGCTTCTGAATAAAGAAAACCCCACAGAAGCTGTACTTCCCCAGAAACAGCCTATGATGAGAGAAGAAGAGGAGCCCACCCTAGAAGAAGTAAGAATAACACTTAGGAAAATGAAGTCAGGGACAGCAGCAGGCTCAGATGAGGTCACAATAGATATGATAAAGATACTCGGAGGCTCTGATCAAAAATCTACCAAAACAGCAGAGGCCACCAAAGCAGACACCCAAACAACCACCACCTCAGAACACAACACCCGCAACACATAGACCTCACAGTCAGAGTGTCAAACAGTCACAGCCCTTAAGGCCAAACACAATGCCAGACACACTAGTCATTGGTGACTCCATAGTCAGACACACTGATGTCCCGCTCACCAGACTGAGTAAGGAGAAGGTCACAGTAAGCTGCCTGTCGGGCGCTAGAATCCGCCACATAACGCAAGCACTCAGGTCTCTCAACAGCAGGTACAAATATGACTCAGTCATTGCCCACGCTGGTGTAAACCACCTGAGACGTACCTCCTTGGACTACATGAAAAGAGACATTGAGGAGCTCTCTGATTATGTAGCCCAGGCAGGTATGACCCTGACCTTGAGCAGTATCCTACCTTCACCAAGAATGATGCCACAATACAGAGATAAGATGATCAGCTTTAACAATTGGCTTAAACACTGGTGTCATTCAAAGGGGATCCAGTATCTGTCTGCCTGGGATGACATGCTGGACAAGCCACGCTGCTTCAAGGGACGGCTTGCACCTGTCACCCTGGGATTCGGATATTGGCAAAGGCTCTTGCCTCCCCATAGTGCCTTTTTAGGCAAGGCTCAAATTCTAAACCTACCACCCTAGAACACAAAAAGGAAAAAACTAAGGGTAATGCTGCTCAATGCCAGAAGTCTAAATCTCACAATGCACGCACTCGAGGCCCTTCTCAGTATGGAGAACATCGATGTCTGTGCTGTGACAGAAACCTGGTTCAAGGCTCCTGAGAGCACCCCAGCGCTATCAGGTTTTACCTCATATCATGCGTTCCGGCCCCAAAATCCGGACAATACCAAGAAAGGAGGGTATCCATATTCATCAAGGACACCCACACCTCAAGACTGGTGGCAATGCACGATGCATCGGAGACCATCCAGGTGCAATTAACCATAGGCAAGACTGCTCTGCAAATTGTAGCATGTTACAGGCCACCCTCACAAACTCAGGAAACTCACATGGCCTTCCTGAAAACACTAGAGGGATAAATGTATCACCAAACACCATCATACTAGGTGACTTCAATTACCCTAATATAGACTGGGAACACTACTCAAGCCCAAACACCCTAGCCCAAAAGTTCCTGGAATTCATAAACTCAAATGCCATGGAACAACTAGTCACCATCCCCACAAGAGGAGATAACATACTTGATCTCATCATCACGAACATAGGAGCACAATGTTCAACACCGGAAGTATACCCCTCACTGGTGAGATCAGATCACAAACTAATCTCGCTGGAGGTCCTCATCCCACCCCCACCTGAAATAAAAAGGACCACAGTAAAGAACTTCTCAAAAGCCGACTTCACACTTCTAAAGACTAGTGTGGTCTCCTTTCAGGCCCCCGAGCCGGCGGAAAACAATACTCAAGCCGCTGAATCACTTACTAACGCCTTCTACCAGCACCTGCAGGACTGCATGGATAAGGCAATCCCAAGCAAAACAAAGACTCTTTGTACCAAAGGCAAGCGTCCAGTCTGGTGGACCCCAGCCATAAACAAACTCTACAATAAAAGGAGGAAGCTACTACAAGATAGAGCAAAATCCTTAAAAGGTAAGACACCCTTGATCACTATAAGTAAAAACTAAGAGCTCTCATAAAATCATCCAAAGCAAATTTCGAGAGAAAAATAGCTAAAGACTCAAAAGACAATCATAAGGCCTTCTTTAGCTATGTTAGAAACCTAGGAGGAAACTCCCAGATATGCTCAGAACTAGTTCAAAATGATGTGAAGATTACTGATCCTACAGACATTGCCAACATACTGGCTGACAGGTTCAGTGCAAACTCCCCCCCCCAAAAGGAGAGATATCTATACCAAATGAGTGCAGCCCCCAAACATCTCCAGCCCAAGTGAGAACTGCTCTCTCCAAAGCAAAAACACAGCATCCATGGGACCCGATGGTGTCCCCGGCTGTGTGCTCCACGAACTCAATGAGGAATTAAACCCACAGCTAGGACAGCTGTTTAATCAAAGTCTTACCTCTGGATACGTACCCAGGAGTGGCGCACTGCAACTTTGGTCCCACTGCAGAAATGCGGTGGCACCACAGAACCTGGAAATTACCGCCCATTAGCTTGACAAGCCTTATCTGCAAAGCCATGGAGAGGATCATAATGGACCTCATAAATAAAGACATAGGGAATTTGCAGACTTTGGATCCAACCCAGTTTGGCTTTGTCAAAGGCAGATCATGCCTTTTAAACTTGGTTGACTTTTTGAAACAGTCACCAAAGCCATTGATGAGGGAAAGGCAGTCCATACAGCCTACCTCGATCTGGCTAAGGCCTTGATACAATACCCCACTCGGGTATCATTGAAAAACTCATCAGCTTAAATGTTAACCCATACATCACAAGATGGGTTGCAAACTGGCTGAGTGACAGAACCCACAGGGTCAGAGTTGCTGGCGCCATGTCAGACTCAAAGCCTGTCACAAGTGGTGTCCCACAGGGCTCAGTCCTGGGCCCACTCTTGTTTGGCATCTACTTTTCGAAGTACAAGCAAACACAGGAGGGTTATGGCTGACAAAGTTTGCAGATGACTGCAAACTGGGCCATAGTAGAAAACACATCTGACACAGATATCCTTCAGAAGGGTCTCACAGAAGCGGATAACTGGTGCCAGAGCCACGACCTAAAGTTAAATGCCAAAATGCATAGTCATACCCTTCGGAAAAACAAGGTTACCCCTAGCTACCAAATAGGTGGCAATCCACTGAGCACAGAAGAAGTTATCAGGGACCTGGGGACCCAGGTTGATAGTAGTCTGTCATTCGACACCCATGTAGCTAAAGTAGTTAGGAAGTCCTTCTACATTGCCCACCTTATCATGAAGGGATTCTCATCTAGATCAAGGGAGGTCATAGTCTCCCTTTACTCATCACTCATCAGACCAATGATTGAGTACAATGCCCCATTCGGAATGTATCTGACCCGACACTTGCAGCAGCTGGAGAGGCCACAAAAGTTCCTCACCAAAAGGATAAAGGGTCTCAAAAATCTGTCCTATGCTGCCCGACTGAAAGAACTCCAGCTCTATTCAGTCGCCTACCGCTTGCTCAGACGTGACCTTTGCCTAACATACAAGGCCATGTCAAACCCAGATTTGATGACTATGCTTCACCTCAAAAATCTAGATCCATCAGAGCCACAAGGGCGGAGACTTAAACCTCGACACGGCTATTAATAGGACGTGCTGGAGAGATAGATTCATCACCCAAAGACTCCCTATGCTGTGGAACAAAATCCCGGTACATGTGAGGCAGAGCACCTCGCTGGCCTTGTTCAAGAGAAATCTTGACCAATGGATGGGAGATCGCAGATATACCCCAGGAATTACCTCAGTGTCACTGCTCGACAGAGGCACAGCAAAATAATGGGTATAGTTCCCCATACTAAAGGGGTGGCGTAAGCCACAAAACAATGGGCTAGGCTTATAAATGCCCTCGGGCAGATAGCCTAGTATGAACCTATGAACCTATGAACCTATGAACCTATGCCAGGTGAGATAGGGGAGAAATGGCTCCTGGGGGTACTAATAGCAGTGTGGAGAGAAACGTGTATCCCAGACGACTGGAAAATAAGCATACTCATGTCAGTGTGCAAGAAAAAAGGGGAAATCCACAACTGTGGGCAGTACAGTGGCATCAAACTCCTATCACATTGCATGAAAGTTCTGGAGAGGGTGACTGATAAATGAATATGCAGAGTAGCAGAAAGTAAGATGGGAGATGAGCAGTTAGGATTCAGATCAGGATGCAACACAACCGACCTAATGTTTGCAGTGAACAGATAGTTAAGAAGAACCTAGTAATGAGGAAAGAGTCCAACTGGGCATTCCTAGACTTGGAGAAAGCATATCATAAGGTCTTAAGATAACTGACCTGGGTAACAATGCTGTGGTTTGAAGTCCCAGAAACATTGGTAGAATTAGTGCAGACTATATGCAAGGACCCAGTGACTCAAGTAAGAATAGTGTTCAGTCTCAGAGGAGGGTTCCCACTGGGAATGGGTGTGCACCAGCATTCAGCTCGGAGCCCACTGCTGTTCATACTGGTGATGGATTACATCAACAAACAGATTGAAGAGGACAGATCAGCAGAGTTGCTCTTGCAGATGAAGTGGCATTACAGGCAGACTCTGATCAAGAACTTCAGCAAAGGATTAAAGAATGGAATGCAAAACTACAGGCACAAGGGATGAAACTAAGCATATATAAGACAGTGGTAATGGCAGCAAATTGGGGAAATCAGAAGAAACTGAGAACTGAGACAGAAGGGAAGATAGCTTCAAGTATCTGGGAGGGGTGGCTGAGGAGAAGGGAAGTCTAAATGAAGAGGTCACAGCTAGAATCAAAGGGGCCGCAGCCAACAGGCATAGACTCCAGAAGAATGCCAAAGAAGCTAAAAGGTAAGGTGTACAAGACAGTGATCAAACCAGTATTATTGTATGGCACAGAAATCTGGGTAGTAAAGGCACAGCAGATGAGGAAGCTAGAGGTGATGGAAATGAAGTGCCTGTGAAAGGTGACATCTTGTATACCATGGGACAAACAAAGAAATAAGGACATAGGAACAGAAGCCAGAGTACCTCCAAGTGAAGACAAGATCAAAGGGAATAGATTACGGTGGTTCGGACATGTGCAGAAAAACAGTAGACTATCTGGTGAAGAAGATTTGGGACAAACAGGAAGAAGGTAGGAGGAAACAAGTACATCCAGTAAAGAGGTGGATGGATTGTGTGAGAAAAGATCTCAACAGTCAGGCATGAGGGTCAAAGAAGGCAAGAGTGTGACATTGAATTGACAGAGATGGTTACAGTTAACACAATACACCAACCCCATGTAGAAAAGGTCAAAAGGGGGTTGATGATGATGATGATGTCAAAGAAACATTTGTAACGAACATGCTGTCATATTGATGTAATCATAATGAATCTCATTGACAATACTTGACTTATGCACTTAAATAAAAATGGCCATGCTAACAAAGGATGCAAGAGGGGCTGCAGTGTAACAAAGGGAAGTTAATGTGATATACATGTTAATAAAATGCTGAGTGAGATAGCAGCAAGGACAGTAGACACATTGTGAATTAAATGCATAGCCTGCAGTTATTTCATATGAGATGTTAATACAAGGAATTAATGCATGCAAGCTAACACCACTCCTGTATTCTCCACTTCATCTTGTATGCACAAGAATAAATGAACCTTACAGCTTTTGTGTAATACACATCAGAAAGGGACATGTGTTTATAAATAACTGGTATTGCCACCCACATTAAAGGGGCTTATCACCAATAAACATGCAATAGACAAGCATTTATTATACAGTCATGTAAATGCTAAATGGTAATATAACAATTCTCAACATACATAAATGACAAATGACAACATATATCGGATGACATTTCATGATTTCAAGTTTTCCATAGGTAAATGGCACACATCTCATACATTGTTTTATGGAGCATGTTCCACTGAATGACAGAGAACAGTAACGTAAGAGCAATTCAACATCACCAACACACAAGAAAGTCTAATAATAGAGGCTCAATCACAATTTCTGATTTTGCCATACAGTAAGAAATGTTTTATGGCAGCTCTCATCTACCATTAAACTATACAGTGTGAAGAAAAGTACTGCAGTAATAAAGAAATGTTGGATGAAGACATGCAATCCTGAGCATAATTATTTGAAAAGATGTAATGCCTGTGAACAATGAGTAACATACTAAACATTTGCATTTTGTCATTTACAAAGACATGCCATGGCAGATATCAGAGAGATGCAAATCAATTTTGAAAGTCACAGAAATATGCATATCAGGTGTGCGTCATGAAAAACATCCCTTATTTAAGAGGCACGGATGCCCTACCTTGTAAGACAAGCCCTGGAAAACATGTCCCTCTGATTGTCCCATAACCATTTTCTGTGCGTAAACCACTGCTGTCTGACAGACAGATGTTACCAGATTCAGACCCCTGCAAATGATACTAGGCTTTCTACAGACTTCTGTATTGACTGCATGTGCCATAGGAGATAGCAGTGAAGGCTGTCACAAATACCTGAAACCAATGTGTGAAGAAAGGAGTCTTGAACATGTCAACAGTCTGATTATTCAGATTGCTGAAAAGGAGCTTTTTATGTTACTGTCAGCACAGAAGTGAGCAGTACAACACCAATGCTTTTTTGACAATGAAGCTGTTTACATCATGTAGTACACAAACTGTCCTAGAATGCAAACACATTATATCTGTGTGGGTATGTTATAAAAGTCAGTACTCAAATCACATGCCACAGGAGCACTCACATCATGACATGACCTAAATAACCATTTCACTGACATGAATTCACAACATGTGATTATATGTCATTGTTCACCATAAAATGCATATGAATAACTAGAGGAAATGTTTTGTGCAACATCAGCACATTCATAAAATGTTGCCCTTTTCAGGAATTGAACAGCAGGCTATGTAAATCTACTGACTAATGACATGTGGATGAAACACAAGTACCACAGTTGAAGTCTTAACACAAGTGTGACATCCCATCTATACTAAGTCATTAAATTATGTGATAGTGTCACAGATAATCTATTTGAGATAAAAGGAATGGGGTGGCTTCTCCCACTGTTAATTTATACATTATAACTGTGGGGGTTTCCATTCGTGTATTACAGTATAAGGCCCAAAAATCTTAGCGGTCACTGAATGTGCGTTTTGAACACCTGACCATTTGCCTACAGAAAATACATAATATTGTAAAGAATGAATGCAACATGGTTGAAATGTTGCAACAAGCCTGAGACATATTGGCATTCTGGGACATTATATCATGTTATTGCTGAAAGGGATATATGTACCTGTAATTGCAAAAGACAAGGCAACAATATGCAGAATATTGTCTCATTCCCTCATGCTGTGAGAGTACTTACTACAAATGTTATGTAAGGAAAATATAATCCCACATCAGTACTCTGAATAAAATTATTCATATGTGATAAATTATCTTAGCTTGTTGTAAGAGGAATCACCACCTAGATGTGTACACAGCAGATGTATTTGACAACAGTATTAGTGACATGTACAGTCACAATGACATTAACACAATGTAGTCTGAGCAGTAATGACTGGATTTGAACTAGCTAACCAAGATCACAAGCTAAAAACATAGTGCCTGAATCACCAGTGCCACATGACATGTTGGTGTACAACTGTGACAGAGCCTAGCTGAACGGGTGACATTACCATTGTTTATTACCTTTATGTTTATGCTAAAAGTAGTCAAAGGGCACAAAAACACTGTACATTTGCCCATCATATATATATTTGAAGAGCAGTCTACACGGCATAGGAGTGAAAGACACACTCATAGCTGGACTCAAACTTCCTACCTATGTAGGTACACAATCTGTAAACAGTATCAAAGTCACACCACAGGAAAAGTCACGCTATAAGTGTGATATACTGCAGTTATGTAAACATTACATAATCATTGTGTTGGTCAAAATGTATTTTTCCTTGGAATGGTAGAATTTGCTAGCTTAACACTTGGCACTGAAAATGCATCTTGTAAGTGGAAGTGTGCTGTGGTTGATAGGTAGTCAGCTGTATATGACAGTAACCATAGTCACACTACTTAAACAAGAGTAGACTCAGACCATCTACCTATCTAATTACACAATCTATAGAATGCAATATCAGCAGCCGGTTCTGCAGGAGAATTCTGAGCACAAGTGAGGCATATAATATCTATAAAGGGATGCCATCAACAGTGCATTGCTAAGGAGATGTGTGTCTTAAAATGACTTTTACAGCCATCTAGGCTTGTAAATGTTGCTACTACAAATCTATGTAAACCAATCCTGAATCCATTTACAGTCATACATACTCTTAGAAGGTAATCAGTGCTGCATTTGAACCTAGCTAGTTATACATTCTAGATAACAGTGTAAGAACTTCAAGTGCCACAGGAGAAGACTGACTTTTAAAGTTTGAGAGTGCAGTTTAAAAAGAATGGCCTCATTAGTATGCTGCAGAGCAGATGTTATTAAGAAAAGTGGGATAAGGGAATGGGGACCCTTCAATGTATGTAAACATTTCCATATGAAAATTAACTGATTTTAGGTATTGTGGAATTTATACCTACCGGAATCTAATACCCAACACAGACAATTTCACCACTTTGGGAATCAAACATCCTACCAAGCTAGTTGCATAATCTACAGGTCATTGCATTAAACACATGCACCTCAGTAGAAGACTGTGTACAACTCAGGCATACAGCATCTTTGAGAGGATATTGTGAGGATGCAATTTAGAAAGAGTGACCTCTTCAGTGCATTGCAGAGAAGATGTGGTTGTGATAGATGGGATAAGGGAATGGAAGGGAAATGCAAATTAAAACATTTTACAGAGTCGAAGTTGATTGAGCACAGCTGTGTTGGAAGACATGCTCCCCTGATTCTATACTCCTCCCATCATATACATGCACTGACACACACACACACACACACACACACACACACACACACACACACACACACACACACACACACACAATTCCCATGTTGAGCATTGAATCTCTTACCTATCTAGTTACACAATCTAAAGAGCACAGTATTATTTGCAAGTACCACAGGAGAAGTCTGACTCTTAAAGGGAAAGAGTGCACATTTGAAAGGATGACCTCATCAATGTGTTGCAGAAAGGATGTTTCTGTTAAAAATGGGATAACAGAGTTGAATGCCAAGTTAAATGCATTCTCCAAAAACACCACTCCATGAACCAAATCACCAAGGACAAAAAAAACACATTGAACAACTGGAGAAATGCTCACCATCCACTTTTACTGTGTTCCTAGTACTTCGGCATCAAGCCTTCCAGGGAAAATCATACACAAGAATGGTATGCTTTATATACATTTCACTACATTCATTATTCAATTCAATTATACAATAATTGATATATTAATCAGTGAGTCAAGAAAATTAAAATCTAAAGTGCATATTGAGCAGTGAAGTGCTTCAGAAACATTCAAAGTGCATCAAAACATATAAAGTGCAACCCCTTACATTCCTATAGCATTTAACATTATAATTTAAGAAGTTCATACAAAAGCACTTATGCATCTTTAGATTAACAAATACTAAAACATTTTGCCCTACATTGGTTGATCAATTAATCAATGAGTCAAGAAAATTTAAATCTAAACTGTGATGCCATACTGATTCTGATTTAGTTCCAACATGGACTGTTCAAAAATACTAATCTCTCCTCTACATATAAAAAACAAATCATCAATATAGCATTTGAAAACTATAACATTTTCCAAAAAAAATGTAATCCTATAAACACAGCTCTCCTAAAAAAAAACATAAAAATTATGGCATAAGATGGGGCAAAGGATGCCCCAAAAGCAGGTCCTGTTCTCTGTAGAAAACAATTGTCCTCAAAACTAAATATATTGTGTGTCAGTGCAAACCCCAACAACTGTAAAATATAACTTGTTCTGGGACCTTCCCCGATAGTCTGGCTACTGCTTCCAGACCCCACCAATAAGAAATATTGGTATATAAGGGCATAACATCAACAGTTGCCCAGAAAAAATCCTCTTGCCACACAGTACCTCCCAAAATGTGTGTGAGCTCTTGGGGACATGCTTAAAATGCTCTTTCAACTGTGCAGCCAGAAAAATACCATTTTACAAATTTACATGCATAGGATGAAACGTTTCAGTATGCATTATTTTACAAATGCAAAGACATATAGGATGAATGATTTATATGTACAGGGTAAAATATTTAAGTATTTGTTAATCTAGAAATGCATAAGTGCTTTTGTATGAACTTCTTAAATTATAATGTTAAATGTTATAGGAATGTAAGGGGTTGCATTTTACATGTTTTGATGCACTTTAAATGTTTCTGAAGTACTGTGTTGTTCAGGATGCACTTTAGATTTTAACTTTCTTGACTCACTGATTAATTGATCGATTACTGTAGAATTGAAATGAATAATGAATGTAGTGAAATGTATATAAAGCACACCATTCTTGTATATGATTTTTCCCTGGGTGGCTTGATGCTGAAGTACTAGGAACATAGTAAATGTGGATGGTGACCATTTCTCCAGTTGTTCAATGTGTGTTTTTTTAAATGCATTCTCTTCAAAGGAAGTGGGCACAAAACCATGTGTTACAGACACACAAGTTTGCCACATTGAGAACCAAACCTCCTATCTAGTTACACAATCTAGAGAGCACAGTATAAGTTGCAAGAGCCACATGAGAAGTCAGAATTTAATTATGTGAAAAAACACAGTTGTAATTGGTAAAAACTTACTGTTTTGCACAGATTGTATTGTGCAGTACAGGTTTTTGGACAGATGCATATGTATGCACAGAACAAAGTAATAGCACTGTGACTGTCCCATGTAATGAAATGCTTCTCTGCTAAGATTTAGCTACTGTCCTTCATGTGCATTGCATTACTGTGAGGGGCATGTACCAACTTCACAGTACAAGATGCCAAAGAAAATCACAGTTGTAAACCAGTGGAGTATCAAAAATTCTTGCCACTTAATTCTGGAATGACTGGTCACTTGATTTGTCTCATTCTTGAACAATGCCTGGATTGACAATATGAATATACACTTCATACATAGGACAGTGCACTACAAAATAACAGGGATGGATTATGTGTGAACAGGTTAAACAGCATTGTAACACAGTTGCTAGTGTAACCATTGGAGAGCAGACATACATTAATTGATTGAATTCATTTTATTCAGCATCACTCTGAAATCAAGGTGTTCTTAAAATTCAGTACAGACATATAAACAGTGTGCAATCTAAACAAATAATTATTTGCTTTTTCTTTTACTCTCTGCCAGAAGCACAGCACTGCCAAGCTGAATTGTGCTGCTAATGGCAAAGTATTAGTACATGCATTTTCATTTCTTGAAATGTTGAACTTAGAATGGGAATTACCACTAGTCTATAGTGATGTTCATCAACCTTTATGTAAAGAAGCTTTATATGCATTGAACCATATGTAAACCTGCTAGAATACAGAACAGATGTGCATTGTGGTCATGTTTTCTGCTTCATGATTTATACATTTGTCATGACAGATACAGTTAGTCAATTATATTATGAGTGCAACAGATGTATTATGAAGCATATTGGGTACCAATCATGTTACTGTTGGTAGAAACTTGGCTTCTGTAAACATTTCTGAATCAAACAGGTTTATTGGATGACACAGAAGTGGTGGAAAGAGGTGGACACATTGTGACAGCAATACACAATTTAGACATAATTACACATTAGTGCATGTTTCATTATGCACATATTTCTGTTGTGTTACTATTAGCTTTATCAGCATAATTATTCAGGCAAGATCTGTACAAGACAGGCTTCACAATAGGGCATTAATACATCAGCAGGATAATGAAGTGTTAAGGAAATGTTTAGCCAATGTTTACAGTCACAAGAGTCATACAAAACATTTAGAAACATTATTACATACATCTGGATTCAAACTGTTAGAGCATTCCAAGACAAACCTATATATCTAAGCATAATCTAAACACATCATGTAGGAAGTCATGCTTCACAGATTCCCCATGTGACAACAGATGGCAGAAAATGGGATTGTATGTATTTCTCTTACTTACCATTTTAACAATTGTAAACTGTACATTCAACTCTTCAGCTTGTTGGAAAATATATTAACTAGACTATACTCAGCTAAGCACAGTAGTGCAAAAGGCACCAGAGTAATGTTCTTGAAGGCAAAACACTCATACATTTTTGCTGTAAGCTGTGCACTTCTGTTCAGCCTCAGTTGCAGTTGGTGTTCAGAGCCAGGCATTGCACAAATGTAGAAAAAAAAGACAAATGACACAAAAGAGAAACTATAGGAAGAGAGGGAAACAGGGACCAAGAAGCTTATGACAGAAGTATAATGATGTCTCATAACAATATGTAGCCAACAGCGACACATAAAACAGCATAATTAAAACAGTCAGCAACACTTAGTTAATGCTTGGATTAGAATCCTTGATAGTAGTTACAAATGTGTCTAGACATGTGAGCATTATCTCATCACACCATAAAGGAATTAATACTTTGCACAATTTAAATAAAATTGAAGGATGTTGACAATTTACTAAATCAGAAAGGGTAAAGAGAGAGATAGAGACAGATGGGCAGACGAATAACAACATTATGTTTTTGGGGCATGTAGGATCATCTGAATGGTGTGTTACTTTAATTAAGTCATTACTAAGCTGTCATACTCTGTACAATAAAGTGCTTGCTATAGGGAAAAATAAGTGATAGGAGAGGGCAATCAACACTAATACATAAGAAGATAAGGTGTCCTGATGGAGATGCAGCATTTCTGAAAATGATGTCTTGCTGCACTATTCTAATGATGTGCTAATAAAATATTGTAAATTGACAAAAATGCAGACTTTTGCAGTTAACTATATGATAAGAGCATGAAATATCATGAAATAATATTTTGACATACAGCTGTAATGGAATCCATGATACTATGCAAAAACATAAGTCTACAAACAGGGGAATTATCTCAACACACCATACCACATGAGACTTCTAGGTTATTACATCCAGTAGCCTAAGAACTGTTAGGTGTAACAGTTTTCATAATACTGACTTTAGTCTGCCTTTACTCTGTATGTCCATAATGCAGCTGCTTTGAGCACATTTGTGTAAAAGTAACCAAGCTACTGTGGCTGAAGTTAAAATATTCACCTTTTGCTATAGGAAATTAAAGAGAGTTTACCATCACTCAGCATTGGTGTGCTATGCCAACTTTCAAGCAAATGCAGAGAACAAAAATTGAAAACTTTTCTATGGACCATTTCTAGTCAGGTATGTGTTGTGTGTAATTCTATTTTTGACCAGATTAAATGTGTGAAAAGGAGGTGGGTAGGACACTGGTGAAAATGGGATGGCAAGAAGAGGGTAGAACACACAGGAAATAATACAGGAATTTGCAGGTGGGTGGTGGGAGAGCACCATAGCTATCTACAAATTCAGAACATAAATATAGAACTGTAACAAGAATGTCATGACTTTGGGGAGTCACCATACAAGGGATGGGTGACAACAACAGAATCATGCCAAGAAGACACATAGGTGAAGTGGAGAGCTATGTATGGGGCACAATGTTTTGTGGGACAGGTACCCATTCTCTGTATTTTTTCTATAGAGAGAGGAATGTTGGGGACAGGGCCTAGGAATATCAGGGTTAGGTTGGTAAGGTAGGTGAGGAAGCAGGTGCAAAAATGGAGTACATACAAGACAGATATGGATGGTGATGGACATAAAAGGTTGGGGATAAGTAGGGGATATTGGAGGCATACCCACATCAGCTGAGAACAGCAAGAATCTAGTCCTCACCATCTGAACTGTCATCACTGTCTGCTGTATCAGTATTTGAGTCAATGCTAAATGTGACATCATTTTTGCAATCCTGCACAGGACCGTTTTATCGCTGCACATATGTGCATCAAGGACACTCTCTATTATATCCTCCACCTTCCCTGTCAGTTCCTGCTGGCGTGACAAAATCTCCACCTTCACTGGTACTGCTCCCAAGAGGGTATCACTGCACTAGCAGGCATGGCAGAGCTACCTGATGCAGGTGGACCAAGTAGGGCAGGGGTTGTGGAGGCAATGCTGACAGGTTGCAAACCTGAAGTGCTTGGCTTGTGCTGCCATCTGTGGAAGTTTGACAAGTTGAGCTGCAGTGGTCAGTCTACCTGCTTATGATGTTGGTCATTTTGCTTTCAGCAGCAAGGTATGCAAACAGTGGAATGTTAATAAACTATAAATCTCTCAAAAAAAACAATAAATAAAAAAGTGATAGGGTTGGGGGCAAAAAGCAGAGATTTATATCCTTGGCATGTCATATTATGTTATTTTTTCAATAAACTTCTTTTGGCAATACATAAATAAATATAGTAATTGGCTATTGTTTGCCTTTTGGCACGTTTGTACATGATGGGCAAATATTAATGTGTCATAAAATAAAACAATTCTCACTGCTAGGATATAAGAAATAGCAGCTGTTATTTCCCTATGATATTTAGGAAATATGCATTCACGTGTAATAATTGCAATTAACATGAATTAATTATTCCTGACATATTATTGCTGCTAATATTTTAGAAATATTAAACTGCAATAAAAACTAATTTGAGAGGGAGGATAGAGAAATGGCGAGGATGCAGGGAGTAGAGGTGGCAAAGGTGGATGAGTTTAAATACTTGGGATCAACAGTTCAGAGTAATGGTGAGTGTGGAAGAGAGGTGAAGAAGAGAGTACAGGCAGGATGGAGTGGGTGAAGAAGAGTGTCAGGAGTGATTTGTGACAGAGTACCAGTAAGAGTGAAAGGAAAGGTCTACAAGCGGGTAATGAGACCAACTATGTTATATGGGTTGGAGACAGTGGCATTGACAAAAAGGCAGGAGTCAGCGCTTGACGTGGCCGAGTTGAAGATGTTAAGATTTGCACTGGGTGTGACGAGGATGGCCAGGATTAGGAATAAGTATATTAGAGGGTCAGCCCAGGTTGGGAGGTTTGGAGACAAAGCCAGAGAGGCAAGATTATGTTGGTTTGGACATGTGCTGAGGAGGGATGCAGAATATATTGGGGAAAAGATAATAAGAATGAAGCTGCCAGGTAACAGGAAAAGAGGAAGGCCTAAGATAAGGTGTATGGATGTGGTGAGAGAGGACATGTACCTGGTTGGTGTGACAGAGCAAGATGCAGAGGACAGGAAGAAATGGAAACAGTTGATCTGCTGTGGTGACCCCTGACGGGAGCAGCCAAAAGAAGAAGAAGAAGAATAAAAACTAATTTCTGATTCTGAGTATTGAATTCACACACAGTTAACTCAGTAGCACCTATGTGGTGTGCAATGCCACACCTCTAGCAGCCTACACACATCTTGCATTCCAGAGTATTTTCTGAAAAATAAACTTAAAACACATAAGATAAACAAATGTAAATATTTTGTGAACAATAAAAGCTATTAAAACTGTATAATTAGCAATGTTATCAGTAAGAAGTATTCTTTATAGTGATTGAAGTCAGTGCATTCATAGTCTTTTCCATAAATAATGTAATATATTATAATGCATACAAACCCCAGATTATAAGTTTCGCAAAAAATCATATCTTGAAAAGTATGTAACTTAGTCGTAAAGTGTGAGAAACGTTTTGTTAACCAGACATAAGCTTTCATATAACAAGAAATTCCTTTTTAAGTGCATGTTTATTGAGATATTTACAGAAATATGAAAACATATGTTTAATTGTGTAATTAGCAATACAAATAATACTGGATATCTGAGAAGCTGTATAACTTAAACATTGTAAACATTAAAGGGGTCCCTATCAGTTGACTGAGGTTTCAGAAACTCGAATTCCGTATGGTCAAGACAATATGATTGAGTTTTTGAAAACTCAAAGCTTTTAAATGGAGATCACAGCACAGAGAAGATCAGGAAATTTACCCTTTTCTCTCACTGTAGTGTGATCTCAGAGTTGGTATATATAATTTGTACGCAGTGTGGGGGTAGAGGGTGCTTGCACCCCGGAAAAATGTAATAAAGGTAGATTTTTATGTTTTTTTTTTCCTGATGTTCATGTTTTCGGAAACTTGATCATATGGTCTCTTCAGTATTTTTTTTTCAGTTTCCAAAATGTTGATTATCTGATATACACCCCATTAAAGACAGTTTTCCTTCAACATCTAAGATTTCACCTGATGTTATGCAACAGTTTGCAACTCACTTGTTTTGAAGTATTAAATGCATATGGAAATGTGGCTTATTTTCATAATTACTAACAAGCAACTAACAATATTTCCAGTACAGTGTGACATAAACTAGCATTTTCAATGAACTGTCCTGTCTCCTATGTTAGTGTTTCACACCATACACCTCAATAAAATGTATGCCTCTCAGTTATGAAAGTAGAAATATGAAATTATGAATAATAACTGGCAACAAAAAATAATTTTCCACTTCAGGGCATCCTAGACTAACATTCTTAGTGCCATTTTATTAACAATTTCTAACTCTTTATAATACTGCTTATTATGAGCTGGTAAGCCACTTAGCTAAATACAACAGTCCATAAAATGTTCTGGGTCCATAAGAAGCTCTCGGAAGTATACAAAAAAGGCATTTTAGGTTTGAGTGAGTTAAGCTGGATTTTTCATTGCCTAATGCAAGCAGCAAGAGCTGTTGAAAACAAAGTTGGCCTTAGGCATAGGACAACTAGGTGGCCACCTAGGGTGCCACTCTAGTAGGGGTACTTTGTCAGTTTTTATTTGTTTATTTTTTGTAGTAAAATGTTTTCTTAAAAATATGTTGAATGAATACAGGAAAAAAAATGAAGAGTAAGACAAGCTATGAGAAAAAGGAAGAAAAAAGTAATCTGGATGGAGTAGGAAGACCAGGATGGGGGCATGAGGTGGTGTGGGGGACACTGTGGAGACCTTTTGCCTAGGCACCAGTTGATCAAAGGCTAGCCCTGATTGGAGAAGGCATGCATGCTTGATATCAAGGTTGAGGAAGGCCTGGTCAAGATACTAGTGAGTGAGGGACTAAAAATAGGTATCTGGCTTGCATTTGGACCTGAAGCATACTTACCTCATGGCAACCGGAGATGAGTTTATCTTTGATGGTATGCCTCATGGTTTGGTTCTACTTCTTTTACAGCTGTATAGTACAAAAAGGAAACTATACATGAAAGCATAATGAATAACTGCATTGGCTGTCTAGATAATTAGTGTCAGATCATAGTCTGGTAATGGGTCAATATACTTCAACAACTGAAGTGGAATGTTTGCAGTCCTAAATTCAGCTTCCCATTGGCTTAGGAGGTCCTGCTTGTGCTTTTTCAGGTCACTGTAGTAGTATTGACATTGTTCCCCTGAGCATGGAATGCCAGTTGTACTGGAGACAGCCTTGGCCAAGCTAATCCAAGCCTCAGACATATACTAAGACCTGGTATAACAACCCTGCAGCAGCCTATGGCTGTAACACTTCACAAGGAGTGCCACAAAGTTCATGGACTTCTTAACACCTCACCTTTGTGCTTTAAATTTAGCAGCATTTTCTCCATTGACAACCATGTCTACAAAAGTCAAGATAGCCTTGCCAAATGCAGTTGAGCAATTGTAAGAAGATGGATTCCTTCGCATTCACATGGGCAGTACTTACACAAAATATCACTAAAAGTGTGAAATATGGCAGTGAGATTCACCATGTGTAATGCTCAGACTATCGACACATGTTGCACTGTTCAACAATGAAATGCTTAATGGCTTGGCTTGCAATCCATGGTTTTTGGAAGGATAAATAACATGAATTGTAACATATTTTGATGTTGGGACTTGCACACTGCTAAAATTGTGATTTACTGGCTCAGAACTGATCCCATGGTATAAAGAACGAAAAAAACTGAAATGTAGCTTGTTATTTCTCATTGCCACAGCAGACCTTCCTTTTAAACACAATAATTAGAGATCTACTAATTTCAGAATAAATAGAGATGTACTTCAGAGAGGCCTGTATATGTGTGACTTTAAGTAGTCCTGTGAATGCATTCCTATGTAAAATGCAATATTTCTGTTTGTACATATATTTCAGATGGATGCAGTTGCATGACCTGAGTAATGCAGATTGGCGTATGGTAAATACATACTTTGCAAGACATACTGTCCTAAACATATAGTTAGGTTATGTGCTCAGTTATGATGATTATAACATAGAGGATTATGATTGAGTCACTGATCATAACTCGCATATTATGGGTTCAAGACATGAATACCAAGAAATTTACCCTGAAAGCAAAGCTTGAGAATCTTGGAATCTTGGGGAATTTTGGTACTCCTGTCAAGAACACATAATATAAGGCTATGATCAGTGACACAATCACAATTTGTTGTAGTTCATGGAGGTTTATGTGCTCCATGTACTAATAGCTACACGGGGAGAAATCCCTAAGTATTGTGCTGGCTTTCAATGCTGTAAAACACTTAGCATGTGCTGTCAGAAATGCAATGTAACATAGTCCATTCAATTTACATGCACCTCCATGCATCTCAACAGTCCAGATTTCCAAAGAACATTCAGATTAGTGCTTCATATTTTTGGTCTGATCCTCACAACATCTGTGGTTTTCAGACAAACCACAGAGGACTGAAGTCACTAAATAATGACATACATTTGAGTTTCTGAGATTTTCTACTTTAGAAAATGATTGATAACACATCCTGTGATTCCAGCAACTGTTTAAGTTTATTACAGGAAGTTGGGGGCATGTTACTGGTACACACAGCAGGCAGAAACATTTTTTTGTTCTGCTGTTATCATTTGCTTGTTAGTGCAGGCAAATTATACTGCCAAGCCAACAACTTAAGCAGGGTGGGTGCTTAACCTTTGTTAAGATCGGGATGTGCACCACTTTGGAGCTTAACTGATTTGTCTTTTTCTGAATATCAGAGTGTAATTACAGTGCACCATGCACTACAAATCTATTGTGGCAATCATACATATGCAAGTGCATTTTATGTTAAATATCATCATTGTCATGTTTAAGACATTGTACGTGCATTAGCTTGAGGTTATATGTGAATCATTAATGATATCGAATAAACAGAAAAGTTAAGTTATGCAAGCATTATGGATACATTGCTTGCAATGTTTATCATTCTCATTTTTCTTTAGTTTTGCATTCCTAATCAAAATGAAAGAAAAATGGTTCTGACATCCTTTGTAAAAGTATGCTTTAGCTGGATTCAAACCATTAATCACCTCTGTTTTTTAATTAAAGTTACTGCACTTATACCTAGTGCCACAGACATAGATAAGTGACAGGTGGTATTTCTCTGCTTAGTACTGTACAGAGTACTGACAGCTATACAGCACCACCAGGCTTGTATGCACTACAAAAGGCAGACTAAACTAAATGTATCACTTTTTTCTGTAAGTAGTGAACCATGTTTGCAAGTTGCTGAGTTGGGAACAAATGCAAACGGCATTAGAAAAAAATACACAAGAGAGAATAAAGCTGACAGTAAAATTACTTCAATCAATGGATATATAGTAAAATGACTTCAATCAATGGATATATGTAGCAATGACCAGAGTAAGAAGTACAGTGACACATTCATCCTTGTCACATCTCCGTGCAACATCAGAAATGTACTTTGTGGGACACATTATCAAACTTGCAGTTAATGACAATAATGTGGAAGTGGACAGACACCAGCTGACATGCTGTTAGCAATAATGAGAATAGTTGAGATTTACACATTTATCCAGTGATAAAAATAAATGTGTGTAAATATGTATTCATATCCACTCTGTAAAATTAATAATTAGCTGTATTCAAATAATGGTGTCATTTAACATGATCTGTCTTACTGTCTGTCAGGTATACTTGATACTGACATTACTTGAGTTTCTCACCTCAGCACATTCATACACCAAAATGAATGCCAATATTTATTATGACTGCCCTCAGTAAAATGATCTATAAACAGGCTTTGAAACCTGTATCATCTGTACTGTTTCACTAAGCTCACTACATTTACATGTTATACTACAGAGATAGTTATTACACAGCTTGAATTTCTTCACTTAGTACTGTCCAGAGTGCTGAGGAAAGTGCATCATTGCCAATCTCAATTTAGCTATTGATGGCATTCCAAATTAAATTTGACAGTATTTACATTGAAAAGTGAACTGCTGTTTATTGATACTGGTTGCTGCCAATCAACATAGCTGAATGCCAAATGGCATGTAGGGGATAAAGTAAAAAAAACGCCTTTTGAAACAAGTACTTTAAATGTACATTTCTGATATTTCATCAACTTTGTTATCCTTTAAAATGAACCTGTATGGATTTGACCAATCAAACCAGGGTATCTGGAACAATCGTTTAAAATTATTTCCGATATTTGATACAGACAAAGACATATATTAACAACAAGAAAAAGTGTTTAGATTTATTCAGAATGTGACATTCTATCAAGTCACACTGAACGTTCAACAGAAACAAATTATGAAAGTTGTCCTCATTTGTCAGTAAATGTCTGGATAACTGGGATGTTGACAAAAGTTAGGCTACCCATGTCCTCACACAATATTGAACAAAGAGTGCAAACACTGCAGATTATTTCCATATTTCGTAATGGTGCCAAATTCCTTTATCTATACTTTCCTAAGAGCAATACTATCAATTCTATTGCATATGGTATGTTTATCAGTGATTAATGTACTCCCTTAAATATGCACAACATTTCTTAGTAAGAGAAAGTAACTGTGGTCATTAAAACAGTATTTGAATGTTAGGAATGTTGTTCTACTAACTCAGTGTACTTTCATACAGCTTGGTAAGTCCCTTCTCCCTGACACACCTTCACAGAGTGAAGTGTAAATCACAGAGGGAGGACTGTGAAACACTGTTCTTGCAGTCAGACAAATTATAGATACCTGCAAACCATAAGCAGGCAACACTTCTCAATGCTCGTCTTTACATTACCAGAGTGTGTACATGCAATCATGTAGCTCCTTATGCCATGTTTACCTTCCCTTAGTGCAGTTTATGGTATTTGAAAATGATAATGATTTTGGGTTACCACCTGTCACTCTTTGTGAGTCCCACTTTTGGGCAGTTGTGTCCTGTGGAAAAAAACTAAAAAAATGACAAATGTCCTGAGATTTTAAGACAAAAAATATTTACACCTAAATATACAAAATAGCATAAGCAACTCAAATGCAACAATAATATGCTTTTATTTTTGGCAAAAAAGGTGAACTGCTGTCCTTTGCATTAGGTGTGGGTGTGTTTTGCCCTGGAAAATCTCATGTTTCTACAAAAAATGTCCTACTTTGGGCATTGGAAAAGGTGGGAACCCTACAATGATTTATCACCTCATTTGCATACATACAGTGCTCAGAGAGCTGAATGTGCACTATATAATGGTAATCATATAGTTAATGAACTTGTGTAATAGTGGGGGGACTGTTTGGATCCACAGAGCTTGATAGTAATAAATATACTTTCCGGAGGCTTATCTACTTTCTAAACTGCTTTCTTGGAAAGGTATGTTGCTATTTTCAACACAATGCTTTTAGTTTAAAATTAAAGATGGAATGCAATGCCCAGTGCAACTATTGTTTTATCTATCTGCATTTTATTTATATTTTACTTTCAGCATAACCCATGTATATAAGTTATTTGTCTACATTACAAAGCCTGGTAAAGAATGCTACCTAACATAATTGTGTAGATTTTATTTTCTGGAGATTTGAGCAGTTATTGCAGAAGAGTGCAGTACTACTTTATAGTGGAGTCAGGAAACCTTACATGTGTAGCTCAAATAATGTGTTAAGTTTGTGATAGCTACCTGGTAGTGTTCTACACCATGGATATGCCAAAATAATAGTTTTCTCCATTTTTCCTCAAACATGTGAATTAGTATTGTTAATGATATTATGTATTACATGGTTACACAACTACTGTCTGCATTACAGCACTGTTATATTCATTATTATTTAATGAAATTTTGTTTGGGGGATGCTGTCTTAACTTGTGTGTGGTCATACGGAGCGTTACCATTTCAATAGTTGAATGTGTAATGGATGCATAAATTCATACATAACTGAGTTCACATCCATCTTGTTGGTGTATTATAAATTTAATTTTCTGTTAGTTTTCTGTTTTATCTCATACAGGGATATGGCATCCAAGACATCTGTACCCCACAAGCCACCATTCACTGGTGCAGAAAATTAGGTCATTTTCCAGGCCTTCCTTTGCCATGGAGCTTTTCTCTTAGGAATAGTTAGAGATGACAAAAATGCCCAATATAGGATATGGCATCAGGTGCTCAATGACATCAGTGCTGTCAAAAGGCATGGGAAAGTTTATTCCCAGATATGACACAGGAAAGTGATATAATTGCATCTGCCCACTATAGGGAAGTTGCAGTTGTCCAGAAGCAGGTGGCTATGGGGAGTGGTCCTGCTAGCTAACCACCACTGACTGAAAGAAGAGTTCTTGTCCACTGTCAGAGATCCAGATAGCTTAGTAGAAGATTCACATAGAGTCCTACATGTTGGTGCTGATGTGTATGACAGACCCAGAGTGTCTCAAGGAGAACTTCCAGATATGCAAAATAAAAATATTGTAAGTATTATTGTGTGTATTTTTATATGCATATATCTTATATGTTTAATATATCTAGAAGAAGTGGTAATTGTCAGATGACACAGTACTAGAGAGAAAGAGAGGTAAAGGAGGATGTTTGGGTAAATTCAACGTGTCAGCAGATTTTTGTATGATATGGTTCTTGATCTTCACATGTAAAAGGGATTGTTCTCTGTTTCTTGTTTCACTAGTATTGTAACATTTATCAGCCTTCTCTCCTACGGGTACATGCTGGGATACCTGGATTACAGTATTCAAGACCACCTGCAGATGGTAAGCACACATTGTTTTATTTTTATTAGTGTATATAAGGTAGATTTATGTATAAATAAGAATACTATTTGTATTGTCGTAGCATCTGTTATAGTTTAACATACTTTTCAAATAACAAAGTTGTGATCATTTTCATCCCCTATTTCTCACTTTGTTGTGCTTATTGCTTGTTATCATAGGTGATCCTGACAGTGGCACTATGGAAGTCCTACCACTTGATGTCAGAGTATCTGTAGCCTCGGATGATGATGGTGGTGATGAAGAGGCACATTGCTGGACTGCAGAGGGTCAGTCTGACACTGAGGTAGAGGCTCCCACATTCCCTGCCCATATTTCAGACACAGCCAGCATGCCTACACATACCCCTGACACAGAGACCTCTGATATAGGATAGGCTGAGGGTGACACAGTTGATCAGGGTAGTGTGGTTACTCCGGTTGCAGAGCTGGTTCATTCTCTATGCAGCCATCCTGAGGGTAAGGTTCCATACAGTAAGGTTGTTAGAGGGCTTGGTTGGAGACCTGTTGTCCACTGTCCTGATGCTATTGTGTCATTAGGTACCACCAGACATATGAGTAGGGCCATAATGAAGGCACAGGCACATTCCACCAGGGCCTCAGAAGAAATAGTGTGAGTACTAAATGTTATGAATTTTGACATGTGTAACTCCTTGGGCAGGATGAATGACACACTGGATAATGCAGTTTCTCTAATGGAATGTCTGCTAAGGAAGAGTGGCACATACATGACTGGAAAGCTGATACATTTTTTGGTGTTTGCAGATATGGCCATGTCAGATCCTGATGCCACTACTTCTACTGCTCTTTCAGTGATTGTGGTGTAAACAACCAGACATGGTAGGCCATGGGGTCATGGTCCTGGATGTATTCATGAGGAGAGTTCATCCGGCACACATCACTCACATTAAGGTTACACCCCAACTTCTAGCCAGGGCTGTGGAAGTAGCAGTGGAACTTCTGGCAATGGTAGCTCTCATGGTCTGAAGTGATGAATTGAACCAACAGCTCTATCATGCTCAGCTTACACCTGTATGAGATGTCAGGACATAGTGCTAGCAAAATGCTTGATTGTGTTCATGCAGACACACACACACACACACACACACACACACACACACACACACACACACACATCGAAAAAATGCACAGTATCTAAACAGTACTGGGGAGTGATATAAGGGTCTATATTAGATCAACGAACATGTAAATGTTCAAATCTGTAAAGGTCAACCGTTATAGATCGAACATTTACGTGTTCAAAAATCTTTAAAAATAAAAAAAACTAAGTAATAAATACATAAACTAAAGGGTGTAGGCCCCCACACACCCCCTACTTAAATATACCAACTCCAAGATCGCGCTACAGTGTAGTGAAGGGGGAATTTCCCATTTCTGCACTGTAGTTTACTGATGTGCGATCTCGGAATTGGTATGTTTAAGTAGGGGGGTGTGGGGGGTGCAGGGGGGCTTGCCCCCCTGCTAAAACCCTTTTCTTATTTTATTTTTATTACATTTTCGAACATTTAAATGTTCGATTTCTAAAGGTCGACCTTTATAGATTCAAACATTTAAATGTTCGTTGATGTAATATAGACCATTGCTATACATATCTTGTTACTGGCCCAGAACACTGTATACATTAATAAATACAAGTGTTTGTTTCTCACACACTCACTTCTTTGGTGTCAGCCTTGCCCTCCTGCACCCTAGATCCTCACAACCACCCTGTGCAAATGATAATGACTGTGCCCTGTCATTTGCACATGTATTTCTGATTTAGGATTGCATACATGCTGGATGCACACAATGGATAGCTACTACTTGATTACTCAGAAGCTTGCATTTATCAGTATGGATTGCTCAAGAAAAGGTTTTGATTTACTGTTCCTGCTCATTTGTGAATGATTGTTTATATAATTGTTAAACCTTTTTCTACTTCAGTTAGTATTATATGTAAAGTAGTGGAAGCATTATGTACTCCAGTCTTGCTTCTTTCTGTAATTGTCAAATGATGGTATAATTGACCTGTTCCATGGTTCATAGATAGTGGTCAAGTGAAATGCTTAATGCACAGTATTGGATGAAATATGTATATGTATATTGTATATATGTATATAGTACTGAAATAGTGTACACCTTAGACAAATGCTCTGCTTAGGGGCATAAACATATTTCCATATGAGAGCACTCAGTTATGTAGCATTGTTTTTCTCGTTACAGGTTCAACATTTACCTTGTCATTACTGCAGATGCAAATTGTGTCCTTGGGGTTGTCTTTGTCTGCTGCTATGAGAACACAGTCATTACATGATTAAGTAAAGGTTTTGGGGTTTGACAGGCAACAATTTTCATATTTGTATGTGTGTGGGGTCTTAGACTTTGACCTATGTAGCGAGTGTGGTTTCTATCATTTGTCTCTTAGCCAGAGCCAAGGCATCCTGTGCATGCCTATGTCTGCCAGTATCATCAGCAGTTGATGATTTTCCCTCAGAATTCTAATCTGTATCTGGTGCTGGCCCTGCCTGTGGTCCTTGAAAGTGTGGTCCTGCCTCTTACTTTTAAGCTGTTTTCTGAGAATTACATTGTGTACATGGCATAGACTGAGGATTTTTGCAGAGGTGCTTGGATTGTACTGCAGGGCACCTCCTGGTGTGTCTAGACACCAGAACCTTAATTTGAGAAATCCAAACACACATTCTATGATATTCGTAGTTTGAACATGTGCCTCATTGTATCCTTGATCAGTGGAGTTGTGCAGGTTCCTCATGGGTGTCATGAGCCAGGGCTCCAGTGCATAATCTGCGTCCCCCACTAGATGCCCTTACGGAGAGTCATCCCTAGCAAACCTTGTGTACAGCTTGCAGGTGTGCTGTATTTGTGAGTCATGAAAACTGCCTGGGTTACCTGTATAGACATTGTAGATAATCTGTTGGACATTATAGACAACCTGACAGTTTATAGAGTGGAAACTTTTTTTGTTGATGTACCTCCTTCCCTGTTCTTAGGTGAGGTTTTTTATTTTTATATGTCTGCAATCTATGGTCCAGTCCCCAGCACTTCAGGCAAGTGCTACTGCATAGAATTCCTTCATGGATCTTGCTTTGTCATGTGGGGTGCATGGGAAACAAATGTGATCCCATTCATGTTGTAGCATTGTCTTCAAAAACTGATGTAATATTGTTAAGGCTGATTCCTGTGACAACCCTAATACATCCCTTGTCATTCTCTGGAAAGTATCAGTAGCTAGTATATGGAATGCAAAACATGCCTTTGTTTCCACTGGGATGGGTTCTCTATGAGTTCCCTTGGGCCTGAGGTGGGGGCAGCAGAGATTGCATATTTCCTCCAGTGTTTCCCTGTTCACCCTGTATCTCTCAGCAATGTGTGGGTCATGCAGTCCATGATAAGTTAAATGTGGCCCAAACACCTTTTTCTTCTTCTTGCCTGAGGTCTGGCAGTAGTAGCAGCAGCAGTAGTACCCTGATTTAAAGCCTTTTGCACATACAGCATAATAATAGCAGCTGCAACCCCTAACATGTTTTTAAGTGTAATTGTACCTTTATTCACGGCAAATGGCTGGACTGAGTGTACACAATTACTTTATAGCTTCCTGAATAGCTTTGCCATATTGGAGTTGTTAACTGGCATGTAATTCAGCTATTTATGCTGTAATTAGCATATTCTGTCATCTCCCTTTGTTTTGAGGCCCTACATGATGTGTAGAGCTGTTTAATGAATAAGAAACAGCATGCTGTTGTGATGGTGGTGCGGCGCATCACCAGCACAGTAGCAGCACTTAGTGTAGCTGTAAATTAATCTGGTCTATAGTTTTACTTTTAATTTCACAGGCTGCGCCAAAAGTGATTTAGTAATTATCCGTTCCTTCAGGTTTTCTAAAGCGATGCGAGATAAGCATCATGGCATAATAATGCCCAGTTCACAATATTCAAAATACAAAGCGCAATGGAAAGAAACAATACTTTTAAGTTTGAATGCTTGCAAAGTGTACAGATACAATTCATGTGCAATTCACTTTCAAGATCTACCATAAGAACACAATATAAAATGATATATTATATGCAAATTGGTGCAGTTCCAGGTATCATGCCAGATAGCATATTATCTCTACAGATCCTAAATCATCAAAACAAACTAAAGAAATACTTACTTACTGCAAAGTCTGTCCAGATATGATCAGCCAGATCAGGTATGACTAACCTAGATTGAAGATTAACTGCACACATCTGGAAGTAAGGATTGTGCCTTAAGCAATGCATGGAGTGGCACAGTTATGCTCCAAAATCCAGAAAATTAGAAACTTGTCAAGCTCTTCATTGACATAAGACCTGACCTAAACAGTGTTGTAAAAAAGCTTGTTTAGGACACCATAAGCATATTAATATCAGGCCTTAAGGAATAACAGCAGACAGGGCCGGTGGGCAAAGATGAGTGACAGAAGGTAAATTAACTTTTACATAGAATCTCGTTCTGCCACACTACAAAAACATGCAGTAGTATGAGGTAGTTTTATAAGATGCATTCCTTCTGCCTAAGGAGTGCCTTGTTTCAGCTCAGTGTACCTTGCAACCCTCCCTGATTTTGCCTCAATTTTTTGTCCTGTATTTGGTAACATTTTTGATTTTCTGGTAAATCTCTGAGGTTTACAGTGTCAACAATCAGTTTTTTAAGTCAATTAGAGCAATGTTCTAAAAGTATCTCTGATTGTGATAATTTGTCCTGGCACTATTTTTTGGATTTGTCCAGAACTCTTTGCAAAGAAGTAGAAGTCCCCTTAAATGAGGTAACGCATAAACATTTATTTCTGATGTACTTCATAACACTTTTTCAAGATAAAAAAAATTTATATAATTTATACATTTGATTCAAATGCTCATGTCATTACGAAGGAGTTCTCATTCTATATGGAATGCATTTGCTGGAAACTTCCTAGAATCATATTATATAAGACTTTTTAATTTGGCAGTTTTAATGAATACAGACCTGTCTCTTGTTTTTAAAGAAATGTTTGCATTCACAGTGGCTACAACAGCATGCTGTTTCAATATCTTTGCAGGGAAAAAACAGATTGAAAACAATGAATGAGACAGGTATGCACAAGGATATGTCTGAGCATGCAAGAGGTACAATTTAAGAGTATCCTTGTGTAATTACAGAAAGGGTCAAAGGTAAAAGCAAACAGTTCCACTTCATGAAACTTATATAAATCAGCTCTTCTCAGCATTCATGTATTTTTGCCCACATTTCATGCATTTAACACTATATTTATAAGGAATGCTAGAATTAACATTTTTGTAGAACACTGCTTAATTAAAATGTCCCTCCACAAGTACAGAGATACAGCACAGCAAACGAGCTTAATAAACCAAGTATTATTTCATGCTTCTGTAAGCATTAAAATAATAGGAAGAGGTGTGATCTTGCACAGAAATGAAATACATTTCTAACACCCTGATTTATCAGACTTGTTTTGCCATAAGAGCGTTAGAGGAGTAAAGCAGGCAGTTACATTTAATTGTATTATGTTTATTATTTATTTTTATAATGAGAGACACTTAATCTTTAGCAAATATTTACTGGCTTTATTTTAATTGGCATTTCTTTAATAAGGTAGTCTATTTGGGATGCAAAGCCTAGGCCCAGGAGAAAAGCTCCAAACATAAATAAACATTTTAAGACATGTAAGCATACAGATAAATGTGAGTAATGACATTCAGTAGGTATATATAAACAGCAAGCAAGCAGACATATAGCAAAATTAGCAAATGGTGCAGGTACAAGATTGCACAAAATTCATACTCAAGTCATATACTTAGAATAAATATTTGTAAGGGATGCTAAAATATAATCACATAAAAATTATGTAATAAGCATATAGTGTTACCATCAATTAGCATACGAATTTAGGAGCAGTTCATATTTGGGTAGATGGGGGTTTAAGGTCAAATAATCAGTCCAGGAAACATAGGTGTTGTCTGGCTGATAGAGCAAGGTAATAGCAACATTTTAAGGTAATACAGTAGGTTACATTGGATTAAGTCAGGACGACATGGGTGTTACAGGTTTAATATAATTGATATTAGTCGGGTCGGGTGTATTGCATGAACACATACAGGTTTGATGTAAATATTCTAAATGTTAAATTTTAAACTTAGGGATGTTGGAAAGTTACTTGAAGGTGAGTGTGATGGAGTTTTACAGCTTGGGCACATAATTGGAATAAAGAAAATAACGAGCTGCGTTGTTTTATTTCGTTGATATTAGTAGCGACCTTTGCCTACCTTAATAATATATGCTAACCCTAACCCTGCCCCTGGCCCTAAACCTACCCTATATCAAAATAAAAAAAAAATTCCCATATTCACATAATTCAAACAAATTTTTTGTGAATGTGGTCAGATTTGGGGTAGTACATCAGAAAAGTAAATGTATTTTTCAATAAAGTGTATATCAATGCAGTATAATGATTGGTCAATGTGTTTTGGTTGTTGTTTTACGTATTCACCAAGTAACATGTTGGCCAATCATTATATAACCATATGTATATATACATTTACATATATATATATATATATGTGTGTGTGTGTGTGTGTGTGTGTGTGTGTGTGTGTGTGTGTGTGTGTGTGTGTGTGTGTGTGTGTGTGTCTATCTCTCTCTCTCACTATATATATATATATATATATATATATATATATATATACATATGCATATATTATTGTATATATATATATATATATATATATATATATATATATATATATATATATATATATACATATATATACATATATATATGTATATACAATATTATATAATATTTCAAATTATTGACCCCATAACATTGTAGGTTTACATTACAGAAAAAGAAAAACATTGACTCTCACAATATTGAAAACTCTGAAAACATTAGAAGATCGAGTCCTAAAATATAGAAACAAGTAAAACATTTCAGTTATTTACCATACCCCCCTGCCACCCCCACACCCCTTGCTAATTAAATATACCAACTCCAAGGTTGCGCTGCATTCAAAAATAGGTTAAACTACACATACAGTATTTAAGTTCTACATACATGTACAGCTTTGCCTGTGCATCTAATACTACGTACGTACTTAGAATAACCACAGTTTTCTCACTTAAATACTTTCTTATCTACCTAACACATACCTGTAAAATGTTTTAAGTTATTCTTCGTATTTCAAACGTACATTTTCAAAAACTTCACCAGCAACATCATCATGTAGCAAAGAAATATCCATCATATTATTTTCACATTCTTTAAAATCTTAAAGTGACAATGCAGTATTTCAGCAAACACCATTGCACTAACCCAATACAGTTCGACATTCTTACACTCGATCATTTTAACTTTCAGTAATGTCAGCTTATGATGTTATGGTCCTGATAATTTGAAATTCAGTGACATAGGAATAGATATTTGAAATATGGATCCCTGTCAGTTGATCTAGTTTTCAAAAACTTGAAATTCATATGGTTGAGACCATATGATCAAGTTTTTGAAAGTTCGAAGCTTTTGAGGGGCGATCACGCGGTACAGTGAAGATTGGGAAATTTACCATTTTCTTCACTGTAGTGTGATCTCAAGGTGTGTTTGATTTTTCGGAAACTCTATCATATGGTCTAATCCATATGAATTTTGAGTTTCTGAAAACTCGAACATCTGATATAGACCCATATATGCAAATATATATATATATATATATATATATATATATATATATATATAGATTCACTTTATAATCTTGAAATACTGAAATATCGAATTTTAGTATCTCAAGACTATAAAGCCGAAAAATCAAAATACCGAAACCCTAAAAACCATGAAATTCAAAACCGTGACTTGTAAACACACCCTACACCACACAAACTCACATCTACCTTCCACCCCACACTACAACAAACAAACAAAACACACACAAACAAAACAACACAAAGACACACACATACCCTACATATAAGAAGGGGAGCAAGCATCCCTGCACTCCCCACACCCCCGCTACTTATATACACCAACTCCAAGGTTGCACTAGAAATAACAAAGACATGAAACCCAATACTACACAATCTACATTCCCCTCACACAAACACACATCACATACATACAAACAACACCATTTTCAACACTTACACACTCACACTATTATCTACATACCTTAACCTACACCTACAACTTCCCTCCACACTAACATACAATAAAATCCCTACCCAAAACCCTTAAAATATAAACACATACCTCAGTCTCTAACTTCCAGTAACACAGCACATCACCATATCTGTTAATTCGACAGTTCTGGATTCGGTTATGTGGTCTTTCACGTAACTCGGCTTTCACTATTATAGTCTCGAGATACTGAAATTTGATATTTCAGTATTTCGAGTTTATAAAGTGAATATATATATATATATATATATATATATATATATATGTGTGTGTGTTTATATGGCAGCTGGTAACTTTGTTGAAGAGTGCTTTGGTCGACATCTGTTTAATTGACCCAATTTGGTTGACTAAGCAGATGGCCAACAGGTGTGCAAGATCGACAATCCCTGGGTAGGGGGTTATGCATCTTTCAAAAAAACATAAAATCCACAAACCATGAAATGACAGTAATAGAATGAATGCTAGGCAAATCCAATCTTGACCACAGCAAACAAAGATGTATTGCAAAATACAAACAGGTAAGCGCTTTCGTTTTACAGATTGTAAGACTTTATCAGACATCATTAAAATATCACATCACCATTTAAATACTGCAAATATGGTAGCTACATTCTACCTAGCACATATGTAACAGAATTATTTTATATCATTTTAAAATTAAGCCTTTTTAATATGTATTTATTTATGAATACCACCACTATTAGCAAAGTTTTTTGATATCTTATGATAATATGAGTAGAATATGGATGGTTTGTTATCTTGTAATGAGTTTAAGTCTTAAAACTTTTAAATCTCTATAAGTTGTGTGATGTTGCTTTAGGATGGGAAGGGGGAAGAGTTTTTAATTGAAATTAATTAATAGGAAAAGCATGCGATTTTATTTTAGTATTTAAATGATGATGTGATATTTGAATGTTGTCTGATGACATTTTACAATCATTAAAAAGAAAGTGCTTGCCTGTTTGTATTTTGCAATAAATCTTTTTTTGCTATGGTCAAGATTGGAGTTGCCTAGCGTTCATAGGATATGTATCTTTCCCCAGGAATTGTGCGATCTTGAAATTAGAATGTATAATTTGCATGGGGGGGAGGCAAAAAAATGATGCTTTCTTTGTTTTTTTTTTTGTTTTTTTTGTTGCTTGTTTAGGTTTTGTATGTACCAAGAATTATTTCGTAGTGCATGCATAGTAGTGTGTCAACATGCATAATGTAAATCATTTTGGGTCAACATTATGCATGTCGACAAAAGTAGGATTCAATGGATTTAAATAGATCTATCTATATATCTATCTGCATCTATATCTATATATCTGTCTACCTATATATGTGTGTGTGTGTGTGTGTGTGTGTGTGTGTGTGTGTGTATGTATATATATATATAGGTTCTTCTTTTGGCTTTTCCCGGTTAGGGGTTGCCACAGCGAAACTCCGGTCCACTAATAATTGGCGGTAGATTTTTTACAGGTGCCAAGGTGCCAGCTCGACACCCAACCTTCAACGAAGGCACGCCCATTCTACGCATGTCTTTTGAATGCCACTCGACCGCAGGGAGGACATGCAGACTCCACACAGAAGGAGCTCCAGCCAAGAATCGAATGGGAGAACCTCTTGCTATGAGGCAACAATGCTACTGCTGCACCACCGCGTATATATATATATATATATATATATATATATATATATATATATATATATAATACAGATAAAAACATTGACAAGTTTCAAATTGTCAACACTAAAGTGCAGTATCAAAATGATGACAGTTCAGAATATATACAGAGGCAAGTGAATTTTTATAAGGGGTGGGAGAATGTTTGCATGAGTCTTGACAGGTTAAGGTTAAAGTAAGGATTAGGTAAGGGGATAGTGCTCATGTTGTTTGCAGTTTTTGGTGACTGCGTGTGAGTATGTCTTGTAAGGGGTAGTGTGGCAGTGTGAAGGAAAGGATTCTTCTAAGGTAAGGTGCTAGATGAGGATTAGAGATAGGGTTAGGGTTAGTATGTATTAGTAAGGTGGTGCAGTGGTGAATATTTGTCTTTAACATTAGCACATAATTGTTTATAAACTTGCTTTCCCTGAGATAACAGGGTTTTAAGGTATGTAGAATCCTTTTAACTATCATTTCAGTCCTCACTGTATACCTGAATGTTTTCTTTTAGCCATTAATTTCCTCCCTGATGGGTAATGTCTTACTTACACTAAATTTCTTTATGGTAGTTTGGCTATAATAGTTATTGAATTTAACCACACAGCATTTCAGTTGTTTTAATCTGAAACGGTATTTATAAATATCTCTTGCATTCTACCTTTTAACCATAGATTTTCATTTTGAATGCATAGTCAGAACCATAACTAGGTTATCTGGTGTCCTCCATTATTCTCTGACTTGGGGGAAGACCACAAAAAGAAAAAGCTCTTCTGCTCAGAAACTCTAGTAACTATTTTCTTCAATTGTAGCAAATGGTTTGCTACAGTTAAGCAACCATAACGTGCAGTACAAGAAGTGCTTCAGTAGTTTAGCTATGACAGCAAATATAGTATTAGCATTTATTTCTGAATCCCTCTAAGACCTTGCAATCATGGCAACTGCCCCTTTGCCCCACTCCACCTATACCTCTGTGCATGGTAAATGAATACAAGAGTTATATTTACATTATTAATTAAACATATAATGTCAGAAGCATTTTCGGCGGTAGTTAAATTAATTACCATCAAGCCTAGAGATTGTGCATTCACCTGAAAACATTTTTGTCACTATAACTCACTATAAATGAAACCTTACCAGTTTTATAGTATTACTCTGTAAATCAGTTTATGAAATTAACACCCAAATAGAAGCCTTCTTGTTGAAAAAAAGCATGCTACATGACAATGAGTTAATCTCCAATATCTGCATAGTTACTTTAGGCTTAATAAATTACATTAAAAAAAAGAATCGGTTCTTCATATGCCATAATGATATTTCCTCAGCATTCCTACAGATGTGAAACTCAGTCCATTACTCAGACATATTTTTTCTCGCTTTTCATTACCAGACTCCATATCTGAATTATTTCACTTTCTGTAAAACTGAAATTGAAGATATTGGTTACATATATTCACTTACTTTGTTTACACTGAGCTTGCAAATCATATTTTTGCAAAGTTAATAACATCCTTTGTAGTCTTTCTGAAGCTCTGAGAAGAGATTTCTTGAATATTTTTCAGGGACATGTTATCTGATTTCTCAACTCTTTTACCATAGATGTATAGTCACCAATTTTTTGACAAGCAAAAACTATTATAATCATGTCCTTTTTAATCTGAGTGTATCGTATCATATGTGAATATTAATCAAGTCATTTGGTGCATATACTGTTAGTGCACTGTTTTATAGTAGACCTGCGTGAACATATTGCAATCAGTCATTTATCTGCCAAGCACGTTGCATCATAGAACTTCAATGCAGGAATTTATGAAAGTAATATTCTAAGTATTTTAATGCTTTTATCTTGTTTCACTAACCAGGTCAAAATGATATAATGGTCAAGTAGCTTCCTGAAAGTTAGCACTACATCAGAAAAGGTTTAGAATAAACTTTGAGAAATATTGTAACATACCATGGAATCACATAAGGGACAAATTATCTTGAGATAAGACAGATCCACAATTACTCTGATTTTATTAGGATTATCATTAGAAACAGTCTACATGTGATCCATATATCTGACAACACAAACACAAATTTGATATGCACTTCTGTTTATTTCAAGCCTGTCTTCTGCAGTCTGTTCACCTGCTTAAGAAGAAGTAAGGCATGCTTTTCTTTTGTAGACCTTAGAGCAAAAGATTAACAATTATACTGACAATATCTTTCAGAACTTCAATCATCATAGCTACTACTCTTTGTGTTATTTCTTAAACTGACAATATTCCAAACAATAATCCTATAAATCCTTATCTGTACAATAGAGTATTAAAGGTGCACAGCTTTCATCTTGCTTCATCTGGCCTTTGTGTAACATTATTTGCCAGAAGCCATGGTAAACATCACATTTCTCAAAATGTAGCATTATGAATAGTAGCTACAACTTACTGAATCATTGTAAGTAGATATTCCCTTTTCTCCATCTGTTTAAATCCTAAATGTCTGTACTTACTCTTATCTTACTTTACTTCACAATTGTTACCATGTCATTCACCCTTTCATTCAGTTCTGTTTTATTTGACAATGCCTCCATTTCTTTCTTGCACTTCAACCCCTCAGTTTTACATCTAAGTGTAACTAGAATTTGTTTCAGGGCATGAGCAGCTATTACTTCAGGAGAAATCAATATGATTTTTTTTCTTGCAGACAGAGCAAAGTAATAAACAAGTTGTAATATGCATGAATTGCACAACATTTAAAATGAGTTTGCATTTGTTGTTGCTCTAAATTAAAAGCAACATTCTCTTATGACCAATAAATGTTCCTGCCTCCAGAGATGATATCAGCAGCAGTCAATCAGCTGCGACTGGATTTAGCCTGCCACAGAGGTGGTGACCATCTGATTCTGCTTACAAACAGCAAACAGTCTGTTTGTTTGTTCTTACTTCTCATATAAGATGGTCATTCTGCCAAGATGGACCAGGAAAGGTAAAAGGGTGTCCTGGAAAGACTGGAGGTAAAAACGAAAGTGGTGGCAGAGGCTAAGATGGATTGATAACATTACTGAAGTAATGAATGTCGATTTGCAAGATTGTATGAAACAACTGTTAATAGCGGTTCTATATTATAAACACAAAAGCTTACCTTATTGAATCCCTAAACGTCGACCCATCCTCATCGAACTGCAAAACACCGAACGCCCTAAACCGTGAAATTCAAAACATTGAACTATCATACTTGTCCCACCCCAACGCCCGCTACATACTACCTACACAAACAAACTAAATAAACCACATACATACACTAACCAAATCCCTACATCTAACCCTCAACTAAACTCTACTTCTAACCCTACACTAAATCCTACATATACCACCAAGTATGCACTTAACTTAACCCACACCCTAACCCTAAGGTCCGTAACTATTGCACACTTACCTTAAAAAGCTAAACCCAAACAAACTAAATAATCGACACACATACACTTAACAAAACCCTACACTAAATCTAACATACATTACCATCCATGCACTTACTTTAACCTGCACCCTAACCCTAAGGTCCGTAACTATCTCAAACTTACCTTACGGAGCTATACCGCAGAAGACCAACCATGGCGATTCGACATTTCCAGTTTCGCTCTTCTGGACATTCGATGTTTTTGCGTTTCGATACGGATGGGTCGACGTTTAGGGATTTGATAAGGAAAGCGTTTGACTTGCTAATAGGGGTCCGTTAATAGCCATAGTGTGCTCAAGTCTTTAATGTCAGAAAGAGTCAGACTCACCTAAATGACTGTCATGTTCTGATAGGAGCAAAGTGAGACTGCAACAGATAAAATCAAACAATCATCAAAATGTCATTTAAGGCAGATCAGCAGAGTAATTAATTAAAAAGCAGAGGGCAGTTTAAATCTGAGACAGAGGAATAAGAGAGAGGCTCCCCCTGATGGGAGTGGCTGTGATCCCACCACCATCACAGCCACCACGCTCCCTACTAACTTATACATACACCACAACCATCACTCTCCCTATTAACTTATATATAACTAACTTCAAGACTGGGCAAACATGAAGGAAGAGAAACAATTGGTAGTGTGTAACACTAAATGTTTCTCCTTCATTGTGTGTTCTCAATCTCCAAGTCTGCAATTCAACAATGAAATAGTATTGCTTGGTGATCTGAACTTGTGATCACCAACAACACTTAGCAAGATCAGCACTCAGTATGTCAGAGCAAACAAATTGTTATTTTGTCATCTGATGCATGACTGGGCATCTTGTTTCCAGGTATAGCTATTTTATTTATAAATTCTCAGCACTGTGAAGAGTACATCTTCATACCTCAGAATTTCTTGCAGAATCTCTACATGTGCACTTATATATATATACATGTAAGCAAACACTCATACACACACACACACACACACACACACACACACACACACACACACACACACACACACACACACACACACACACATACACATACATAGGTGCACAGAGACACATGCATGCACACACACAAACGTGCATGGAGACATATGCCTGTATATCTGCACACACACACACACACACACACACACACACACACACACACACACACACACACACACACACACACTATTCCCACACTAATCATGCACTCTCATCAGG
>NC_056745.1:1416861784-1416871255 GCF_019279795.1 Protopterus annectens
TGAGTTAAGACAGGCACTGGGTGACAGTGAAGAGTTACCAAATAGCTGGGTAACTACAGCAGAGCTAGTAAGGGAGATGGCTAGAAAGGTGCTTGGTATCACATCTGGACAGAGGAAAGACGACAAGGAGACATGGTGGTGGAATGAGGAAGTACAGGAGAGTATACAGAGAAAGAGGTTGGCAAAGAAGAAGTGGGATTGTCAGAGAGATAAAGAAAGTAGACAGGAGTATAAGGATATGAGGTGCATGGCAAAGAGAGAGGTGGCGAAAGCTAAAGATAAGGCATATGAAGAGTTGTATGAAAGGTTGGACACTAAGGAGGGAGGAAAGGACCTGTACCAATTGGCTAGACAGAGGGACCGAGCTAGGAAAGATGTGCAGCAGGTAAAGGTGATAAAGGATAATGAGGGAAACATACTCACAAGCGAGGAGAGTGTGTTGAGGAGATGGAAGGAGTACTTTGAGGGGTTGATGAATGAAGAGAATGAGAGGGAGAGAAGGTTGGATGATGTGGGGATAGTGAATCATGAAGTGCAGTGGATTAGCAAGGAGGAAGTAAGGATAGCTATGAAGAGAATGAAGAATGGAAAGGCTGTTGGCCCAGATGACATACCTGTGGAAGCATGGAGGTGTTTAGGCGAAATGGCAGTGGAGTTTTTAACCAGATGGTTTAATAAAATCTTGGAAAGTGAGAGGATGCCTGAGGAATAGATAAAAAGTTTTTTGGTACCGATTTTTTAAGAATAAGGGTGATGTGCAGAGCTGTAGTAACTACAGAGGGATTAAACTGATCAGTCACAGCATGAAGTTATGGGAAAGAGTAGTGGAAGCTAGGTTAAGAAGGGGCGTAATGATTAGTGATCAGCAGCATGGTTTCATGCCGGGAAAGAGCACTACAGATGCAATGTTTGCTCTGAGAGTGTTGATGGAGAAGTACAGAGAATGTCAGAAGGAGTTGCATTGTGTTTTAGTAGACTTAGAGAAAGCATATGACAAGCTGCCTAGAGAGGAGTTGTGGTATTGTATGAGGAAGTCAGGAGTGTCAGAGAAGTATGTAAGAGTGGTACAGGATATGTACGAGGGTAGTGTGACTGTGGTGAGGTCTGCGGTGGGAGTGATGGATGTGTTTAAGGTGGAGGTGGTGTTACATCAAGGATCAGCTCTGAGCCCTTTCTTATTTGCAATGCTGATGGACAGGTTGACAGACGAGATCAGACAGGAGTCCCTGTGGACTATGATGTTTGCAGATGACATTGTGATCTGTAGTGAGAGTAGGGAACAGGTGGAGGAGACCCTGGAGAGATGGAGATATGCTCTAGAGAGAAGAGGAATGAAAGTCAGCAGGACTAAGACAGAATATATGTGTGTGAATGAGAGGGAGGATAGAGGAATGGTGAGGATGCAGGGAGTAGAGGTGGCAAAGGTGGATGAGTTTAAATACTTGGGGTCAATAGTTCAGAGTAATGGTGAGTGTGGAAGAGAGGTGAAGAAGAGAGTACAGGCAGGATGGAGTGGGTGGAGAAGAGTGTCAGGAGTGATTTGTGACAGACGAGTACCTGTAGGTGTGAAAGGGAAGGTCTACAAGAGGGTAGTGAGACCAGCTATGTTATATGGGTTGGAGACAGTGGCATTGACAAAAAGGCAGGAGTTTAAGCTGGATGTGGCAGAATTAAAGATGTTAAGATTTGCACTGAGTGTGATGAGGGTGGAATAAGTATATTAGAGGGTCAGCCCAGGTTGGAAGGTTTGGAGACAAAGCCAGAGAGGCAAGATTACATTGGTTTGGACATGTGCTGAGGAGGGATGCTGAGGATATTGGGAAAAAGATGCTAAAGATGAAGCTACCAGGTAACAAGAAAAGAGGAAAGCCTAAGATAAGGTTTATGGATGTGATGAGAGAGGACATGCAGGTGGTTGGTGTGACAGAGCAAGATGCAGAGGACAGGAAGAAATGGAAACAGGTGATCTGCTGTGGCGACCCCTAACAGGAACAGCTGAAAGAAGATGATGATGATGAGTGTACATTCGTTAATGTGCATTTGAAGTTCTGATAACAGATTGCACTACAGTGAGGATAGAGAAATTTACTCTTTTCCTTACTGTAGTGCAATCTCCAGAGTTGGAATATATAAAATGTAGGGGGTGTGGGGAGTGTACAAAAACATAACTGGTAACATGGACTTTTGACATTGGAACTTCCAATGTTCGAATATCAATTCCGTGGTTACCATTTCCGATAGTTTGGTAATTTTGTATTACCAAATGTAGAAAACCAAAACAATTTTCCACCTTTTGATTGAATTCATTTTCTGAATTTGTTAATACAAAATTACCAAACTATCGGAAATGGTAACCACGGAATCGATATTCGAACACTGGAAGTTCCAATGTAAATCTATAGATCTATGTCAGTTGAACGAGTTTTAAGAAACTGGAAATTCATACTGGCTAGATGATATGATTGAATTTCTGAAAACTCAAACATTAAAAAAAAAATTAAAATCTATCTTTTTTGCATTTTTATATATATGTATATAGATTTGTATCACTTCGCTGAAAGACCATTTCACTGACACCCATTTCACTGAGACCAAATCACCTAAAGTTCATTTCACTGAAAGTTCATTTCACCTAAAACTCATTTCACTGACAAGTAGTACTCTAAGACAAGTCAAAGGTATATGTCATTAAGGGGGTCTGAAGGGTGCAGACCCCCATATTGGGGGGTGTGGGGGGCATAGCCCCCTACTTAATTTGGTTTTCTGTTGTCTGGTTTTGTTTTACTTTATTTGGTAAAACCTAACTAGGTGGGGGGGGCTACACCCCCACACACCCCCAACTATATATACTAACACCAGGATCACACTACAGTGGGGAAGAGGACATATACCTTTAACTTGCCTTAGACTACTACTTGTCAGTGAAATGAGTTTTAGGTGAAATGAACTTTAGGTGATTTGGTCTCAGTGAAATGGGTGTCAGTGAAATGGTCTTTCAGTAAAGTGATACAAATCCATAAATATATATATATATATATATATATATATATATATATATATAATATATATATATATATATATTATATATACATAGATAGATGTGTGTGTGTGTGTGTGTGTGTGTGTGTGTGTGTGTGTGTGTGTGTGTGTGTGTGTGTCTTGACAGGTATGTTGAGAACATTTAACAAGTGATTCATGATCAGACAGATCATATCATAATTCTGTAGAATACATACAGCTTTAACTGCCGTGATGTACTAGTTACAGAAAAAAGTGTAGGAACACAAAGTGTTTTACAGTGATGAAAACCATAAACACTTAGCCCTGCCACAATGACAACAGCTAGAAGATAAGCAAACCTCTTAAGGGCTACCAGCTTAAAAGTTCTTTAAACATGTAACTTTGCCTTTTTTGTACAAAATGCATACCCCACAATTCAGAAAAGTGCTACCACAATTTGGTTGACACTATTGAGGAGATGCTGAGTTACAGAAATTGGTCAGAAGGTAATTATCCATTAACTGTCTGGAACTTTGTGACAGAGACTGCTACCAATAAAAAAGCTACTCATTGTAATAGTAGGTTCTGCATGGAGAGGTTACTTCCCACTGTGAAGATTGGGTGAAGATAGATGAAGTCTGCCAGCCTAGTCAGATAGAATTTTGGAGATAATTCTGTCATCTGCAAATATTAATGTAAACCACAGGCTTGTTGTCTTAAATAGTAAAAATAATGTTACATGTGGAACTGAAAAAAATGTAATAACAGTGCACTCTACTGACCAAGTAAAGCATGCTGTGACCCTTTGATGTAAACACAGCTCCAGCCAGTCAAGATGAAAGAATTCTTGCTATTGTTTTAAGGCCAGAGTTAATGGCCAGAATTTGTATGTATAAATGTCCTTTATTGCCCTGGTTTCTGCCCAGAGGTAAAGAATGTAAATGTAGTTTCTGTTAGCCTGGGAACCCAGGGAAGTGTGAAGAATGATGTAATGTGAACCAGGAATGTGATTTTAAAAACAGAGATAATCAGAGAGCATTAAGCATTTTTTGTCTTCACCATCCAACTCATCAACACTGTCTTGCTCTATATGCAAGTTTATCTTAGACTTGTGTTTTCTCTTAGAAATAGCTAGAAACTAGAATGATTAGACTAAGTGTTTTTCTGTGATGTCAGAACTGTACTACTGAATTATTTTAAGTATTTCTCTATGATCTCTGAACTCTTGTCTTGTGTTTTGACTATTTGTTATTAAATATTTTTAAACCCTTTCAACTGTGGCTGTTTTTGTAGAGATAATTTAAGCTCTTTAGAGTACTTGCATGCCTTTGGTAAAATTACAAAGCCACTTCAATAGCTTTATCCCTGGGCTAGACTACCAATTGGATAATAATATTGCACAGTAATAATTGTACACCCTTTTAAGGGCACAACAAAAAGACTGAAGGCTGAGTCTCAACCACTCCACACATAGTAACCATATAAAATAATATAAGGTTTATTAAATGAAGTGCTTTTTGTCCCACACAATTGCGGGATTTCTTCAGATAAAAACAATAAACACACCACTGTAATATATACCAGTCACTCCTGGTCACAAGTTCACAATTACCCATGCTGATAGGCTAACATATCTGTCAGGTAATTAAAACCTAAATGATCATAAAACAAAGCCAACTTGCAAACACATTACCTATAATTATTACTCTATACATACATATATATGATCATATTAAAAACTGAAAAATCATAAAAATTGCATTTGTATACATATATATATATATATATATATATATATATATATATATATATATGTAAATAAACATATATAAAATATTTATATATGCAATAATATATGACAATAAGTACGTAAAAATATATATAAATATATGCATATAAAATTATAAAAATATTTATGTCTCAACTAATCTAGACTGGTTAACTAGTCAAGCTCTTCAGTTTCAAAATACAGTTTATAGTACATGTTTCATTCAAGCCTGGAAATGAACATGCATTAATTTTACACACTTTTAAGGGCCTTTGAGTAGCTGATAAATATTAGTGGGTGGCGGCAGCTTTTACTACTGTATAGTCTGGGAAAAAGGGGCACAGCTAGAAAACCTGTGCTAGCCTTCCCCAGGAGTCTCTGTGTGGTTGTATAAACTCTTCTCAAAGTGTGTGTGTGTGTGTGTGTGTGTGTGTGTGTGTGTGTGTGTGTGTGTGTGTGTGTGTGTGTGTGTGTGCGTGTGTGTGTGTGTGTGAGCGCGTGTGTGTGTGTGTGTGTGTGTGTGTGTGTGTGTGTGTGTGTGTGTGTGTGTGTGTGTCAGATACTTGGGCAGGGACACAAAGCACTGGTTGGACAGAGAGGGTGCTGGAGGTTTTAACTTGCTCTCTAGGCTGAGATCTGGACCCTATAGCTGTGCCAGTGGGGAGTCTTATTGGGGACCTGGAGAGCAAGGGAGCAACCAGCCGCAGAGTGACTGTGATGTCTTTGTGCTCTTAAGGGAAATTGCACTTTACTGTGTGTATTTGTTATCTTTTCCTCCTATATGAGATGTCCCTCACTGGTGTTAGTGGTAAGGATTGAGGCTCCTTGATTGCTGGGCCAAGGCACAGGCGTCACACCCACCAGAGCCAAGAATATCATGAAACGAAGCAGGAAGTAAGTTGCCCAATTACATACACATGTGGACAGAGCTAAACTACAAGAATGTCTAGAAGCCACAGTAAATAGCAATCAGCAACACCTATATGTATTTTTATTATTTTAAATTAGGAGGAAGTGGGTGCATAGAGAATTAGGAATTGATAGTAGGGGAACATGCACATGGACACAGGCTATGTAAGATTGGGAGTGAGAAGAAAAGGAAAGGTCTCCCTCTCTCTCTCTCTCTCTATATATATATATATATATATATATATATATATATGGTTCCCCTTCATATGATCGAATTTCTCTAAACTCGAAAGTCATAAACTTGAAACCAGAATCTCGAATTTAGAGAAACTCAAACATATGAAAAGGACAAAAAAAAAAATTAACACCTTTCAAATGTTTCGAGCTCCCATCCATCCGATCTTGTGAAGGGGAACCATATATATATATATATATATATATATATATATATATATATATATATATATATATACATATATATATATATATGGATCTACTTCATTTCACCGATTTGCCAAAAGACCGAGTGTGAAAATGTCGAGACCACAACGTCGAACAATCAAAATACTGAATACACAAAACAGTGATCCTCAGAAAATGGAATCCCAGAACACCAAAATCCCCAATGCATACGCAATGTTCCACTCCTTCCAACTAAACTTCACATACAATGACATAAACATTTATGCTGCACCCCTCCACACACTCTGCAACTTAAATATACCAACTCCGAGGTCACACTACAGTAGGTGAAGGTAAATTTTACAGTCCCCACTGTACTGTGATCTCCATGCAACATATCCACATAAGTAAAAAATACACACCTCTGCCCTCATAAAACACCTACACACTGCCAACACAAACACATCCACTCATACGCATTCATACTCACTCATCCTGACACAGCAAAGAGCATTCACACCACTACCTTTCAAAAAATAAATCCCACCATCAGAAGTAAATCTACCTTACCTGTCTCTTCAAAAGTAAAACCACAAAAGCTGACAAATTCACTTTACTATTACACGTAATGCCCGCCACATTTCTTCACAACAATTTACAACTTCTTAAAGACATACCTCACTGTTACAACTCAACAAAATAGAAAAATTACTGTATTCACTGTTACACGACTCAGTGAAACAATCTTTCAGTATTTTCACCTTTTGACGTTGTGGTCCCGACATTTTCACACTCGGTCGTCTGTTAACTCAGTTAAATGAACTATATGTATTTGTTTTGTTTTTTGTTGGTTTTTTTTTAGGGTCAACCAACCACTCATTTTGTTTTCTACATGAAAGGGAGATGGGGAAGAATGTGAAGGGAAGACAAGGGATGAAAAGAGTCTAGGGGCAGAAGCAGACAGACAAAACATAAAGCACAAAGACCAGCAGGGACATGCTTAAACATGAGAGGGTTAACAGGAGAATTTTATTTTTCAGATTAGTGGTGCTGCGGTAGCGTTGTCGCCTCACAGCAAGATGTTGTCCAGTTCAATTCTCAGCTAGAGCATCTTCTGTGTGGAGGCATGCGTGAATGGGAGTGCCTTCATTGAAGGTTGTGCGTCAGGGCTGGTAACTTGGCACGTAAAAATCCACTACCAAACATTAGCGGACCGAGTTCCGCTGTGGCGATCCCTAAGCCAAAAGACACAACAACAAGAGAGGGGGGAAATTGTTGATGGGGAGGACTGGACAACAAACATAGGACAGAGGCAAGACACACAGAAAGGGAAAACCATGATGGGGTGACAGTGGCTGCCTTGTTCCTTTTTCTACACTGCTTCAGCTAAACTGATGGAGAGGTCTATCACCATCCCAACCACTCTTGCTACTCTGCCCAACTTGAAAAGGTGAAGGCAGAAACTGGTAGCAATGTGACTCCTGAAGCTGCATGAGGACCCTCTCCAGATAGCTGATGCAAGCTACCAGTTTTTGGTTCACCAGTTCCCCTATATACTCCATCTGTTCCTGCCATGTGACAAACTGCAAACCCCTAGCAATGCCACAAAACGGAACAATAACACCTCCAGTGGCTGACCTTCAGACACCCCTGGTGAAGTCACCAAGCCACATCTGATAAGGTGGCAAGTATAGAGCCAGGTGGAAAACTGGAGGGATGAAAGCTGGGCCTGATGGAATAGGGACTCTGCCACATCCTCAGCAGATGCTGCAGGAGATGGATAGAAAGAGCAAACAAATATTAAAATGAAACATACTGGTGAAGACAGAGATTGGAAAAAAAATGACATTAGTATTATTTAGAGAGAGGAAAATATATGATCTTAGTATTACTTAGATTGCACATGACCACTCATATTGTTACCTGCAGAAGCAGTACATATAGCATTGACCACCTTAGATAGATCCACCTAAGTGTACTACCCCAAATCCCTATGGTAGGGCATGAAGGTAAGCGTGCTAGGTCACTGTCCCAACCACCTGAATTGGGTGTAATAGTGTGAATGCTACAGTGATGTCATAGAACTATTCGCTGGTAAAAATCATGGCCAGTATGTGGAATAGTGGCCCTGTGGACCCCTGGAAGGAACGTACTAAGAGGCTTGACAGGTGGAGTTACACATGGGCAACAAATAGGACATATGGTCAAAAGAATAATTTAAACACTCTGTATATCCAGCATCCTAATGTTTAAATAGATTTGGCTGATGGCCCCAAAGCCAAGTGTCCAATGCTGCTATTTTTTGAAAGGAACATAATGTGCATCATTATGCACCCAAACTTGTAACCGCAACTGATTTTTGTAGTGTGGCCCTGAACTCATAAATTGTTTGGGAGCACTGGGTATAACAGCATTGAGCCTCCCTGTTTTCCCCAAACCAGCTGATACTTCTCTCTTCATTATGCTGTGTCACGTAGCATTTGTTATAAGGGCACTCAATGGCCCCCCTCAATCCTGATCTTTCTTGGGCTTGGCTAGTATCAAACAATTCAGTCCTTAGACAGCTTGACCACAGCATATGGTAAAGCCATAGACGAGGGTAAGGTGGTTTACACAGCCTATCTAGATCTAGCCAAGGCATTTGACACCATCCATCCACTCTGGAATTATAGATAAACTCATTAATCTAGGTATAAATCCCTATGTCACAAGATGGGTTGCCAACTGGCTCACTGACAGAACCCACACTGTGGAAGTAGCAGACTCCAAATCCGACTTCAGATCAGTGACAAGTGGAGTACCATAGGGTTCAGTGCTGGGTCCTCTCCTGTTTGGTATCTACTTTTCTTAAGTACAGGCTAACACAGAAGGTCTTTGGCTAATGAAGTTCGCAGATGATTGCAAACTAGGAGCCATAATTAAAACTCCTAACGATGTGGACATTCTACAAAAGGGCCTCACTGAGACAGATGCCTGATGTTAAAGCCATGGCCTGAAGCTCAATGCCAAAAAGTGCATTGTCATCCCTTTAGGAAAAAACTCTGTACCCATGAACTACCACATAGGTGGTAGTCTAATTAACACTGAAAGTGTGATAAGACACCTTGGGACACAGGTGGAAAGTAGTTTCTCCTTTGATAATCACATTGCCACGGTAGTCAGGAAATCCTTTTATGTGGCACACCTCATCACAAAAGGTTTCTTATCCAGGAAAAAAGAGGTCATTGTTCCCCTCTACTCATCAGTCATTAGACCCATTATAGAGTACAATGCCCCTTTAGGTATGTACCTCACAAGACATCTACAACAACTGGAAAGGCCACAACAATACCTCACAAAGAGGATTACCGGCCTCAAACAGATGTCCTATGCAGACCGTCTCAAAAACCTCC
>NC_056745.1:1416871755-1417036755 GCF_019279795.1 Protopterus annectens
GAATCAGCTGCAAACAGTTGTTAGAGAAGGCTCTAAGGTCAACAGAGACCAGGCTGAAGATCTGGAATTTGACTGGAGAGAAGGCTTAACAGTTCAAGGAATTATTCAGAGCAGTAGCACCTCACAATGAAGGCGAAACGTGGTTTTGAAGTAGAAGAGGAAGAATGGCACTTCCAAACAGCATGTGTGAGGACTATAGAAAAAATATGCAGCTGAGCCAGATATGGAAATAAAGTAGATAAGGAAAGCTGGTAGTGGAATGTAGAAGTCCAGGAAGTCATCAATTGAAAGAAGGAGGGTAGAAAAAAGTTGGAGATAGAAAAGATGGACCAGGCTAGGAAGGAATACCTATTGGTTTAAAAAGGTTTAAAGAGGAGTTGCAATAGCAAAGAACAAGGCATCAGAGGCACTCTTCCAGCTTCTGGAAAGTGACTCAGTAGATGGTGCAGAAAAACTATATCAGGTTCCAAGGCAAGAGCAGAGTGATAAAGAAGATAGTCGAGCACCCTTCATAAGGGATGCTATCAAAAACTTTCGTACCAGTTGACAGTACATCAAAAGCAAATGGAAGGAGCACTTCTAGCAGCTTCTGAATGAAGAAAACCACACAGAAGCTGTACAGACCCAGACACAGCCTATGGTGAGAGAAGAGGAGAAGCCCACCTTAAAACTAGTAAGAACAGCACTAAGGAAAATGAAGTAATGGAAAGCAGCAGGCTCAGATGAGGTCACAGCAAATATGATCAAGATGTTGGGTGAGATAGGGGAGAAATGGCCCCTGGGGTACTCATAGTAGTACAGAGAGAAAGGCATATATCAGCTGACTGGAGAATGAACATACTAGTGCCTGTGTTTAAGAACAAAGGGGGCATTCACCACTGGGGTAGTATAGAGATATCAAACTCCACTCACACTGCATGAAAGTTCTGGAGAGGGTGATTGACAAATGAATACATAGAGTAGTAGAAAGTAAGATGGGAGATGAGCAGTTGTGATTCAGATAAAGACACAGTACAACTGACCCAATGTTTGCAGTGAGACAGATACTTAAGAAGAAGCTAGAGATGAGGAAAGAGTCCAAATGAGCCTTCCTAAACTTGAAGAAAGCATAAGACAAGGTCCCAAGAAAGCTGTTTCAGGCAGCCCTATGGTGGTTTGAAGTCCCAGGGACATTGGTAGACAAAAGCATGGACAGTGTTTGGTCTCACAAAGTGGTTCACAGTGGGAATAGGTGTGCACTAGGGTTCAGCTCTGAGCCCACTGCTGTTCATACTCATTATGGGCTACATTAGCAAAGAAGTTGGAGAGGACAGATCAACAGAGTTTATTTTATGCAGACAGTGAGGGAATGCAGACAGTCTCTGAGCAAGAACTTCAGAAAAGGATGGGAGAATGGAATGCTACACTGAAGGCACGTGGGATGAAACTGAGGACAGATAAGACAATGGTGCTGGCAGCAAACGGTGGCAAGCAAAATAAACTGAGAAATGAGTTACAAGAGAAAATAGTGGCACAGGTTAACAGTGTCATTTGTCTGGAAGGGGTGGTTGACATGAAAGGAAGTCTGAATGAGGAGGTCAAAACTAGAATCAGAGAGGCTGCAGCTAACTAGCATACAGTGTCAGGGATAGTGTGTGTGACAGAAGAATGCCAAAGAAGCTGAAAAGTAAGGTGGACAAAACAGTGTTGCAACCAGTACTAATGTATGGTACAGAAACCTGGGCAGTTAAGGAAGGCAGTTAAGTAAACTAGAGGTGATGGAGATGAAGTACCTGAGACAGGTGGTAGAACACACACTGTGAGACAGATGAAGAAATGAGGACATAAGAGCATAAGCCAAAGTAGCTCCAATTGCAAGAAAGGGGCAAATAGAACAGATTACAGTGGTTCAGGCACATGTGCAGAAAAGCAGAAGATAATGTGGTGAAGAAGATTTGAGGCAGCCAGGAAGAAGGCAAGAGGAAACAAGGGCATCCAGCAAAAAGATGGATGGATTGCGTGAGAGAAGACCTATGAGAGTCAGGCATGACTGTCAAAGATGGTAGAAAAGTGGCAGCTAATACAGAGATATGGAGACAGTAGAAAAAAGGGGATGGTGATGATGATGATGATGATGAAGAGGAGGATATATGTCTACAGTTATTTATTTATTTATTTTCATTTACTGAGGTGGAGCACTGCTCAGAAATGACAAAATGCAGACCAGCATGGGTTGCATGGTATAATAAGGACAAATATAATAAGCAATTGTGAATGCAAAGGTGGAAGAGTATATACAAAAACAACGACATTATTGGGAAAGCCTTTAGCATTAAAAAACAGAATGCATCACTGAAAGAAAATGGCATTACACTGATTTGGATGAGTATTGAATTGGGTCCTGAGGTTGTAAAAGGGGATAGGTGAAATGAGTTTCATGGTGCATGGAGATGCTTTTTTTATGCAACGGAATAGCTCACAAAGCAATGGCCCTAGGAGAAAATGTTCTCCTACTAGAATAGGGAGACATTTTGTTTTGAAGAGTGTGATGCAGTAGCATATTTTGTCAGAAATAATTTGCAATGTTATGAAATCTTTTGTAATGCATACTCTAGCTATGCAAAAAAAATCCTATTGCAGATTTGACAGGTGAGAAGAAAAACTGAGAAAGTTTTTTTTTTCCCATAAAAGAAGGCAGTTGATTTTAGTTCTGATTTTCTAATGTGCCTCTGAAAGTTAAGGGATTGAAATAACCAGATGCCAACGTATCTGAAGGGGGAGAATTGTTTTAGTGCAATTGTTGAATTAATCATTGATTTCAATAGTATTTGGGCATTTTAGAAACCTTTTTTTTTTCCCAAAGATTATAAGTTTTTTTTTTTCACTAAAGGTTGAATAGAGGCTTTTTATTTGCAAGCTATTTGCTTAGCTCTAGTAGATGTAGTCAAGACCTAGTTTGGAAAACTTTGTATTTGGGACTGGAGCTATAAAGAACCATGCCACTAGTATAAAGAATAAGTACTAGCTGGGGAGATAAAGTACGAGTTTGTTTGCAAATATTGAAAAAAGAAGAAGGAAAGTGTAGAGCCTTATGGGATGCCTGATTGAGCTGTGGCTTTTATGTGAGAAGGTGGAACCAATTTTAACTCTAAAGGACCTGTTTGTGAGATAGTGTTTGAACCATTTTATGATTTGTGGAGTAATCTCAACATCTACTACTTGAGATAGGAGGATGGAGTGATAAACCAATGGAAATAGCTCCAGTTAGATTGCTTTTATTCATGTGAATCAAGATGTCATCCCTCTGAGTCTGTAGTGCAGTCACAGTAATTCAACCTGAGCAGAATATGTGCTGTATATTGGATAACACATATGTTATAGGTATGTGGTAAGTTGGTTTTATATGAGTTTCTCTGGTATTTGTCTAGAGTAATGATTGTAACAGTGGGTTTTAGGTCATTTGAAACTGTTTGGATTAGTGCTGTGATCCAGGTTATGGGCATGGTACTTGCAGTGAGGCAAAGAGTATACATATAAATTAAAATTGTAATCGTACACTCTTTCTAATAATACAGAGACCAATGGTAGCGGTTGTTTGAGACTGTAGGTGAATCAAGAGAGATTTTCTCTAGCAATAGAGTGACCTGAGATTTTGCATATAGAGGACAACACATAATATACACCAACTTTCATGGATGCACATAAACTGTATTAACAAATATATAAATGAAAAATTAGTATGAAGAGACTGAAGAACTCAGTAAAGTTAAGAAGTCACACAACAATATAGATCAACAATAAAACTTGAGCATGAAAATATATCAAGCTATGATAGATATACAGGGAAAGACTAATGCCATATTTACAGTACTATTGTAACTGAAGATTTGTTGCACTTTATATAGAGTGTAATCCCAATGTGTACTGACAAAAGAAAGGGCAATGAGTATGAAGATGTGTTAAGTTAAAACAAATATTATGTAATAGCAAAATACGGTTGTCTAACCACGTTGCATGTAGCATGTAGCAAGTTAAAGATGTTCAAACAGCACACTTGCAGTGTCTTTAAACTTTCAATACACAGCTAAACAACAGTCATTAGAAGAAAAACTCGCAGAATATATCCAAGAATTACGAAACACACCTTTAATCCATGAGAAAATGTTAGCGCTTTCGCGTAGGTTCACCTACGCTTCCTCAGACCAGGTGAACCTACGCGAAAGCGCTAACATTTTCTCATGGATTAAAGGTGTGTTTCGTAATTCTTGGATATATTCTGCGAGTTTTTCTTTTAATGACTGTTGCTTAGCTGTGTATTGAAAGTTTAAAGACGCTGCAAGTGTGCTGTTTGAACATCCTTAACTCGCTACATGCAACGTGGTTAGACAACCGTATTTTGCTATTACATTGTTCTTTCTGTTTTTATACGGTGTGTCTATTTAGTACTGGGGCTGTTTCCTGTGTGTCGCCTTCAGGATTTTTTAAAACAAATATTATTATATTTTTCATAAAAAAGACTATAGTTGTTTTGAACCTTGCAGTATAGAACGCTTAATAATGCAAGCTGGCAATATTGTAAATAATAAATATGAGCTTAAATACATCCTGTAGTATATTGGTTCTCTGGCAGACATTGCCAAATGCCATGAAATGCATTGATATTTTAATTATCAGACAGTAAGAAAAAGAGATTTACCATACTGTTTCTCAGAAAATCAGAGTCCTTGAGCATAACTCTGATCTGCAGCTGTGCAGTGTAAATATCATCTGGATGTGGCAGATGGCAAATATGTAGCTATTACCTAAGGCAGCACTGCATCTACTCTATGCTCTTAAAGCCACTCACTCCCCATATATTATTTTTTGCCAACAATGGGAAGTGTAAAGCCTTGTACCATATAGTGGTGTGGCTCATATGACCATAGCCCCTGATTATTAGCAGATTGTGTTCCCTGGTTGCTCATGAAAAGGGAATGTTTGTGCAGTGAGCATACACCTTTAATAAATGGGTATCCCTATTGTTAAGCTGCAAAGGTGTTAGGACTGTGCTAATTTTAAACACTGTGGGATTTTACATGGATGTGACAAGCAAGGTAGAGTCACAAAATTATGAGGTACCCCCCTTAACCTGACAATTATACAACAAAATTAAATCAACCAAATAAATGCCACCTAAAGCAGATCTTCATAATTAAATTTGCAACTGCATTCTTAGGTAAACTGAGATAGGATTTCTCCTCCAACAGAGATAATCTGTACTGAAACAGAACATGAGTGCTGAAAGTATGAAGGGTAGTTTGGTATCACTGGACCTGCTAGGACTAGAACTATAACTCTTAATGAAATATTTCCACCTTTACTGATTTTATAACTTCAAGACAAAGTCGACCTCTCAGCTAATCCAATTGTAAGTCGTACAACTGAAGAAGTGAAATGTTTCCCAACAGATCTTTGTAGGCTGTGCTTAGCTGCTAATATATGCTTGTCCTCAAGTACCCTAGCTCTTAAAATGCTCCTGAAGTTGATTTCAGTGTGAGTATGAACAGGACTGCAATGTGTCAGTTTTCCTAAAAACTAATAGCTGAATCTCTGAGATGACTCACTGGCTTAATAATTAAAGAGCAGAAAAGAATCAGACGATTAATTAAGTGATAATTCACTGTATATTAGTCATAAAGTAAAAATATAAGACAATCTAACATTTCGTTAAACTTAAATTGGTTTAAGAGAAAAAAAAAAACAATCATTTCCAAACCTCACTTCTTAGTCTGAGCTCTGCTACTGTGCTGATACTTAGCATTCTAAGCAATTATTTCATTTTCTGCACTTTTATGTAGTACAGGTATGAATGGATTCACAACATGCAAGTTTATTCCAAAAACTGTTAAAACAATACCATGGCCAATTCATGAACTTACTAATGGACTGCAATAGACAAACTTTTAACATCTGAGATACAACTACTTTAAGTTAAATATTGTCATGACACATATCATGGCTGTTTAAATCAGGGGTATGGGCAGTAGGAGGCATTTCTAAATAAAGCATAGCCAATGGATGATGTAAGGGTAGGAATGAGCAATGAGAACATTTAACAGAGACTATCTGATGAACTTATAGGTTCATAGGTAGATACTAGGCTATTGGCCCTAGGGCCTATATAAGCCTAGCTAAAAAGGTACCCTGGCTTTCGCCACCCAAGAAAATTATTTTCCTGTGCCCCTGTCGAGCAAAGCCACAGAGATGATCCCCAGGGTGAATTTCATATTTCCCATCCAATCATCAAGATTTTTCTTGAAGAGTGCTAATGAGGAGCTTTGTTTGATATAGATAGGTAGTTTGTTCCAGAGCATGGGAAGTCTCTGGGACAGGAATCTATCCCTTCAGCATGTTCTGTTTATTGTAGTGAAATTGTTTAGGTCCCTAGAGAGTGTAGCTCAGAGGGATTGGGATTTTTTTAAGTGGAGCATGTCCAACAGCTCTGGGTTTGACATAGCTTTGTATGTTAGGCAGAGATCGCCTCTGAGTAGGCAATATGCGACGGAGTAAATCTGGAGTTTTTTGAGACGGTCTGCATAGGGCATCTGTTTGAGGCCAGTAATCCTTTTTGTGAGGTATTTGTGTGGCCTTTCCAGTTGTTGTAGATGTCTTGTGAGGTACATACCAAAAGGGGTGTTGTACTCTATAATGGGTCTAATGAGTGGCGAGTAGAGGGGAACAATGACCCCTTTTTTCCTGGATGAGAAACATTTTGTGTTGAAGTGTGCCACATAGAAGGATTTCCTGACTACTGTGGCAATGTGATTATCAAAGGAGAGACTACTGTCCACCTGTGTCCCAAGGTCTCATCACACTTTCAGTGTTAAGTAGACTACCACCTACGTGGTAGCTCATGGGTACAGAGTTTTTACCAAAGGGGATGACAATGCACTTTTTGGAACTGAGCTTTAGACCATGGCTTTGACACCAGGCATCTTTCTCCATGAGGCCCTTTTGTAGGATGTCCACATCATCAGGAGTTGCGATTATGGCTCCTAGTTTGCAGTCATCTGCAAACTTCGTTAGCCAAATACCTTCTGTGTTAGCCTATACTTCAGAAAAGTAGATACCAAACAGGAGAGGACCCAGGACTGAACCTTGTGGTACTTCACTTGTCACTTGTCTGAAGTCGGATTTGGAGTCTGCTACTTTCACAGTGTGGGTTCTGTCAGTGAGCCAATTGGCAACCCATCTTGGGACATAGGGATTTATATCTAGTTTAGTGAGTTTATCTATAATTCCAGAGTGGAGGATGGTGGCAAAAGCCTTGGCGAGATACATATAATTTGGTGACAACAGAAGGGATTACATGCCTCTTCATTACAGTGTGATTCTTAGGGACACCAACAGGCTCACCAAAAGATGGCCCAAGTTTATGCTGTGTTGTCTTCCTTTCAGCAACTTTGGAGAAGGACAAACAATCAGAAGATTATTGAAGTTTAAGAATAATTAATTGCTCAGTTGGAGCTGTTGAACAAAATAAAGTGGAGAATCCTACCATGATGAACAACTGCATATTGTGTTGTTATATGGTCTTGAGGAATGGGAGAAGAACTATGTAGAGATGTGCAGAATGTGAGAAAGATGAAAGCAAACATAAACCGAATGTAGGCAGACATGCATGTTGTGGGTAAGTGTTTTGACTGTATAGCCTATTGAGTTCCTCATTGGTCTTTGGCAGCACATTACCTTCTTTTTGTCAACCATGAGCTAGTTATCAATAATGCACCTATGGACTTTTGTAGCTCTAGCTTTTTCAGCTGGGAATTGCTAGTTGGATGTTCTGTTACTGACTGAGTTAGACTGATTTGGCAAAAGATTTTCTTGTCAGTTGGGAAGTAGATAGCATTATCAGTCTGGCTATTTGCAGAGGAGAGCAATACTGATTTTATTTGGTGTTAAGATGCAGCCCTAGCTTAGTAATCTAACGCTATAAGGTATATCTATCCATTGATCCGCCCACAACCCTTTTTTTTTCAATTTTTGCACATGGAGTAGGGGGTGATACTTCAACAGTGACAATCATCTACAGCCAAGGTGCATACCACTGGGTGGATAGCCCTGCCATGGGTGTTCTTGCATACCACAAACTCACAGACACAATCACACCAATAGCCAATTTAGAGTTTCAAATCCACCTACTGCACGTCTTTGGAATGTAGGAAGAAACTGAAGCAACCAGAGGTGACCCACACAAACACAGGGAGGACATGCAGACACTGTTCAGAAGGACACCCCAGCTGAGAATTGAACCAAGAAACCTCTTGCTGTGAGGTGACAATGATATATGTATATGGGATGGTAACTTGGAATTAAATGAGGGAAGTGAAAGGTCAGAAATGATTGTAATTGAGTCATCTGTTAATCATGTAATTTTCAAAGTGTAAACAATAAAGCTAACACATATTCCTGAGAAACTACACAATCCACTGGGAGGAAATTAGAGATGGCACAGTTCCATCTAACTGTTTATTCTATGTTATCCATACCATCAGAAACCACTTCCTGGCACTAGCTGTAAAATCAGCTAAGACCGTTACAAACTTAGTATGACATGAAGTGATGAGAGCTTTTCAGAGATCCAGGAAGAGTGTTGGTGCAAGTTTGATAAAATGTAATTGCTGTCACAAGTTTACCAGAATTTAATTGATTTTGAATCAACTCAACATGCAGGAAAGCATTGGCTGTATCATGTTTTGACTTATATTCCTGCTGACAGTTCGAAATTAAGTTTGTGTTATTTAGGTGTAGCAGAAATTGTACATTCATGATGTTTCCAGAATTTTTGAAATAGTTGACAAGAGTGATAAAGGGCAGTCATTACTCAGTGTAACTAAAGTGCTACCTTTGTGCTTCTGGGTGCTTATTTCCAGATTTTACAGATAGCAAGGTCCTGACTGTCTTTGAGAGGGTGGTCGGTGAGCTTGTGGTTCCAGGGGCCAGACTGCATTTTCCAGAGTATTTTATGAAAAGATACTAGGCTAGTATCATATGTTCTTATATTAAAAAAAAAGTTTTCAAAGACTATGACTGCAGCTCTGGCTAATCACTTGTACAAATGTTAAGCTGTGCCATTGATGATGTTTTGAAGACAGTAACTGAATATAAATGCAACACATGTCAGTCTTGTATATAATAAGCAAAACCAAATGCCATTTACTGGAGCAGTACACAATCCCTTATCGTATTATTTTCCATTTATTATTCTTAAGTGAAAGTCGAACTATTCTACTTTTCAAGAGCAATCAGGTATTTTAAACTCCTGTTTAACGGATATATGTATTGATTACAGAAGTGCTTCCTAGAATTTTACTGCCTGTTAGTAATTGCAGGCAGGGGTAGTCTCATTCATTGATATCCTGTCACTGCCTATTTAAGTGGTACATTTTTAAATATTTTCTGCTTAAAACCTCAGCTTTGGACAGCTAAGATCTAGCTGAATTCAACTGGATGTATAAGAGAATTTAAGTACCTTTTAGCTGCACTTTTTTCAAATAATACAGCATTTAAATTGATTTATTTGTGTTGCATTGAATATTAACTGAACTGGAAGTTTTTACTCTGTTTTTTCAGTTAGTTCCCCATCCACCCTCCCTGTTTCTGTTTTGGTGTTAATCTTGGTGGCTTTCAAACTGCCCGCCCCTCTTGCAAATTTGTGTTTGGATACTCCTTCTGGACCCATCTCATTTGCTCACTCAACTGAGTGCAGTGAGATCATATTCCGATTTCAGGCACTCCTACTGTGTACAAAGAAAGCATCTGGGAAAGAAAAAAAAAATTAAGCTTGTTTCCTGCCTTTCCTGTAAGTGGTCTAGACTGTTTAAAGGCTTCTGAGCCCCCAAGCCTTTCTGTGTTGGAGGGAAGCCTTCTAGCTTAATCTTGTTTGTAATAACTAGCCAGTTTTCTAGTTTCAGCACTCAAATCTGTTTCTTTGAATTCAGCACTTGTTCAGAACTCGTTGCAAGCACTAAATAAGCTACAAATTACTACAGCACTCAACTTTCCTCACTTGTCTAGAGGAAAGCAGTTTTTAGTACTTAATAAATAAGTACCTATCCAGGCATGTCTAAGGGTCAGCTCCCGGTGATTTCTCCTGTCAACCTGATAAATCTGAGCATCTTGGGGCAATGCAGCAATTGCCTCATGTACACAGACAACCCTCTCATCCTACCACCCAACACTATAACCTGTGAGAGATGCACTTATATAGCCAAACTGGAAGCAAAGCTCTCTTCACCCAAGACTGGACTCGACAGTCAATAGGAGAAGGTAAACACTTGCATCACACCATACTCATCACATAGTCCCTCAAATCCTACACCACCAAAACACACACATAGAAACACAAAACGCACACCTACATTTGTGGAGGCTATCAATAAAAACCTGCTCAAGCATCAGGGACCTCCAAAGCAGAAACGCAAGCAAACTCCACCCCCCAACACAATCCAAATTACACATAGCCCACAAACTCAGTGTGCCACTCAACCACAGCCCATATGGCATAACAACGTACCCAGCACTCTAGTCATAGGTGACTCTATAGTCAGGCACACTGATGTACCACTCACCAGGCTAAACAAGGAGAAAGCTACTGTCAGCTGCCTGTCAGGTGCCAGGATCCACCACATAATGCACGCACTCAGGTCACGCCATAATAAGTACAAATATGACACTGTCATTGTCCATGTTGGTGTGAATGACCTGAGACATACCTCCCTGGTCCACATGAAAAGAGACAAGGAGAAGCTCTCCGATCTTGTAGCCCAGGCAGGTATGACCCTAGCCCTGAGTAGCATCCTGCCATCACCCAGAATGATACCACAGTACAAGGACAAAATGATTGACTTCAACAATTGGCTAAACTTCTGGTGTCATTCTAAGGTGATCCAGTATTTGTCTGCCTGGGATGACATGATCAAAGACCACAATGCTTTGCCACAGATGGCCTGCACCTGTCACCCTTGGGATTCCGGATACTGGCTAAGGCTCTTGCCACCCCTATAGTGCCTTTTTAGGCAAAGTTCAAATGACAAATTCACCACTGTAACAGGTACAAGCAAGCAAATTCTGAGGGTAATGCTACTCAATGCTAGAAGTCTAAACCTCAAAATGCATTCACTCCAGGCACTCCTTAAAATGGAGAACATTGACATCTGTGCAGTGACAGAGACCTGGTTCAAAGCTCCAGAGAGCACCCCTGCATTACCAGGCTATAATTCATACCACACCTTTCAGCCACCTAACCTAGAATGAAGCACTAAAGGTGGAGGCATGCCCATATTCATTAAGGATATCCACACCTCCAGGCTAGTTGCACAGCATAATGCATCCGAGATTATCCAAGTGCAACTAACTCTGGGCAAGACCACAATCCAAATTGTAGCTTGCTACAGACCCCCCAGCATGCCCCAGGATTCCCACTCCTCATTTCTTGATACACTGAAAAGTATTAGGGTACAACCCAACACCCTAATAATGGGCAATTTCAACTACCCCACCATTAACTGGGAAAACTACTCATGTACCAACTCTTTTGCTCAACGTTTTCTGGAATTCATAAATTCCAACGCCTTGGATCAACTTATTCACACCCCCACCAGGGGCAGCAATATCCTAAACCTGCTCATTACCAACATGGGCAACTAGTGTTCCACACCAGAGGTCAATTCCTCATTGGTCAGATCCGACCACAAGCTAATCACCCTAGACATCCATATCCCACCCCCACCCCCAATTAGGGAAACCACCATAAAAAACTTCTCCAAAGCCAACTTCACACTTCTTAAGACAAAAGTGGCAAACTTCATGACACCCATGCAGATGGACAATAGAGGTACGACTGCTGAATCCCACACAAATGCACTTTAAAAGCACTTACACGAGTGCATGAATCATGCCATCCCTAATAGAACCAAGATGCTATCCTCCAAAAAAAGGAAGCCAATCTGGTGGTCCTCTGCCATAAACAAACTCTACAACAGAAGAAAGAAACTGTTGCAAAAAAAGAGGACAATTCCATGACTGGAGGAACTCCCTTGTCAATCTCAGTAAGAAGCTGAGATCCCTCATAAAATCCTCCAAAGCTAGTTATGAAAACAAAATTGCCACTGACTCTAAAGACAGCCACAAAGCATTCTATAGCTATGTCAAGAATCTCAATGGCAGCACTCAGATCTGCTCTGAGTTACTGCACAATGTCACTAAATATACAGAGCCAAACGATATTGCCAACATCATGGCAGATAGGTTCAGTACTAACTTTACTCCCCTCTCACCCCTTAGAGGGCCCATCTCTATACCAGAAGAATACAAAGTTCCTGTAATCATGGCTGCACAGGTAAAAAACACACTCACCAAAGCCAAGAACACAGCATCCATGGGACCTGACAATATCCCAGGCTGTGTTCTACACAAACTACAGAATGAACTGGCACCCTACCTAAGCACCATGTTCAATCATAGCCTCACCTCAGGCTTTGTGCTCACTGAATGGTGCACCACGATGGTTATCCCATTCCACAAAGGGGGAGCCACAATGGACCCCAGGAACTACCGCCCCATTAGCCTGAAAAGCCTGGTCTGCAAGGCCATGGAATGTATCATCATAGAACTCATAAACAAAGACATTGGTAATCTCCAAACTCTGGACCCTACCCAGTTCAGATTTGAAAAGGCAGATTGTGTCTCCTAAACCTGATTGACTTATTTGAAGCAGTCACCAAACCCATAGATGAGGGTAAAGTGGTACACACAGCTTATCTAGATCTCGCCAAGGCTTTCAACACCATCTCCCACTCTGGAATTATAGATAAGCTCACTAAACTAGGTATAAATCCCTATGTCACAAGATGGGTTGCCAACTGGCTCATGGACAGAACCCACACTGTGAAAGTAGTGGACTCCAAATCCGACTTCAGACCAGTGACAAGTGGAGTACCACAGGGTTCAGTCCTGGGTCCTCTCCTGTTTGGTATCTACTTCTCTGAAGTACAGGCTAACACAGAAGTTCTTTGGCTAACAAAGTTTGCAGATCACTGCAAACTAGGAGCCATAATCGAAACTCCTAACGATGTGGACATACTACAAAAGGGTCTCACTGAGACAGATACCTGGTGTCAAAGCCATGGCCTGAAGCTCAATGCCAAAATGTGTATTGTCATCCCCTTTGGTAAAAATTCTGTACCCATGAACTACCACATAGCTGGTAGTCTACTCAACACTGAAAATGTGATGAGACCTTGGGACACAGGTGGACAGTAGTCACTCCTTTGATAATCACATCGCCACCGTGTTCAGGAAATCCTTCTACGTAGCTCACCTCATCACAAAAGGTTTCTCATCCAGAAAAAAAGAGGTCATTGTTCCCCTCTACTCATCACTCATCGGCTACAATGCCCCTTTTGGTATGTACCTCACAAGACATCTACAACAACTGGAAAGGTCACAGAAATACCTCACAAAGAGGATTACTGGCCTCAAACAGATGCCCTATGCAGACCATCTCAAAAATCTCCAGCTTTACTCCATCGCATATCGCCTACTCAGAGGCGATCTCTGCCTAACATGCAAAGCTATGTCAAACCCAGAGCTGTTGGACATGCTCCACTTAAAGAAATCCCAATCCCTCTGAGCTACACGCTCTAGGGACCTAAACCTTGTCACCACAGTAAACAGAACATGCTGGAGGGATAGATTCCTGTCCCAGAGACTTCCCATACTCTGGAACAGACTACCTATCTATGTCAAACAGAGCTCCTCACTAGCACTCCTCAAGAAAAATCTTGATGATTGGATGGGAAATAGGAAATTCACCCCAGGGATCACTTCTGTGGCTCTGCTCGATAGGGGCACAGGAAAATAATTTTCTTGGGTGGAGAAAGCCAGGGAACATTTTTGGCTAGGCTTATACAGGCCCTAGGGCCAATAGCCTAATACCTACCTAAGAACCTATGAACCTATAAGACTTCCAGTCCTTGCTTGCAAGCCATTGGGACAAAATGCCTGCAGACAAGGTACCCTATGCTTTTTGTTATTCTGGCTGTCCTGCTGCATGGCAAACATGAACAAATTTGGTTCAATCTACGTTTAGATACTTGGTCGTTGCACACTGCACCGCCCTGTTCCTCCTCTTCTTCTAACCGCATAATGACCGCAGGTTGTTGTATTTGGATAATTTCACAGCAATCATTAAAGAGAAATGTCTTCCCCTTCATATGCACGTTGCATATTTCGACCTTAGTGGGATGGAATACATTAGAAATATGTTTTGTAAACTGAATAGTGCAATGCATTGTAGTTCAAAATGTGACATGTTTGCTATCTTTTATAAAGGGAATGCATGCTCCACTAATTTGTTATCCCGGTAAAATGACTAGCAGGGGCATGACCTAAGCGTCTCAGAAAACTTTATGCGCTCAAGTGAAACATTTTGCTTTGGCCCTGGAGCATTTCGGCATATGTATCATCCAAGTTAAGAGCAAGCAGAACAAACGATGGCTGCCAGCCAAGATGTGCAGCGCAGCCACCCCCCTTTCTGTTAACAATATCCTCCTTCCTTCCTCAAACCTCTATTTATAACTCGATGAAATCCGAGTCACGTTTCTGGTCTAACCCAAGAAAGCATGTCTGGTGGCAAATTCGCGGAATCTGAGGTAGGTATGAAAAGCTTGGCGTAACTGTTTAGGGTGATAACCTTACGTGCAGTGCAAAATTGGAGGGAGGGCTCCGAACTCTAGCTTCTTTGGTCGGGATGCTGGGGTCTCCCCTTTGCATATTCCTGCTGAAAGTCCCACACTGTTGGCACTTGGAGTGCCCAAGACTCAGAGACCCTGGGACCTGCCTTGTTCCAAAAGAAGACAGAACAAGTTTGGGAGCCATTTAGTTCCAGAGAGGTATCCCATCTCCTGCTGCGTCCATAAATGCTTTTAAAATATGCATAACTGAAGATTATAGGTGTTTCTGATACTAAAGATAAGGGGAGTTACCCCCACAATCTCATAAAAAGGGATACATAGAAAGTGAACGCCGAGTTCGGCCATTCTATAAAACAGTACCTGGTATACCATACGTCTTCTATTATTATTATTATTATTATTATTATTATTATTATTATTATTATTATTATTGCTGTTTCTTAATAGAAATCATTACTTTGTGGCACGTTTAGAAATCATTCTGTGCATTGGGCAAAAGTGTTAAAATGTGCGTTACGGGAGAGAAATAAATCTTGTTTCCTGAAGAAAGCCTCTGTGGTTCCTGATGTTATTGCCAATTGCGTGAAGTCCTGAACTGTTCTCCGGTTAAGGCATCAGAAAAATCAGCAGATATACCTGTCAAATGTCTATTTTTGCAGAGACATGTCTGGTGTTGGCTCGTCCTCTTACAATGTGTTCGACTGTGCAATTTTATCTCTTCAAATCAGTGATGCCTTGCATGGGGATGGGGTTATAGACAACAACTAATGGCCGTCATTAAAACTACAGCCTGGTTTAGCTTAGAAAATGCATGTTGTTTAAGACGTTTTATTCTGTCACTTTTTAAACCCTGGAGTACATATAGTTAAAAGACGTCCCTGATTTGAAACCTTTGTCGCTCACTATTTTGCCTTTGCACTGATTCTGAGGTAAGATGCTAAGAGCTGTGTCAGCAGATGGTATAAATGAATAAAATGCATTTCTGGTTAAAAACAAGAGGGTGCCTGAAAGATAATCTTTGAATAAGTGCATGATGGTGATACTGCTGTTGCTACTGGTGGTGGTGGGGTACAAGTGGGGGGGGGGGCTAATAGTGCAGGACACCCTTGTATAATCTCCTCGCAGGCACACTATTGCTTCCGAAAGTGTCTCTTGGAGCTGAGAAAAAGCCTCCTAATTTTCTGTTTTGCATTCATTAAACAAGACACATGGCATGGGACTAATTTAAATTGGAGTTTTGGTTGAATACCTGACTGAATTTTCAGAAAAAGTTTATGTTTTAAGTACACGGTTGTATGAATGTTACACAGCGAAGTGGATAACCAAGTTATTATATATTAAGACGTTGCCGCTCATCTGAGCAAATTTTGAGTGAAAAAAATATTTTGGGGGTGTGGACAGTAAAACTCAGTATAGGCCACTGGGAAAGAGGGTTTTCCTCCACCTGCGTCACTCGTGAAAAACATTGTATGCAAATGTATGTGTGTCAAACTGACTCATTTGGACATGTTGAAATGAAAGCTGTTGAGGCTTTCCTTGGGGACTTGTTTTAATATTCCTGTTTCGTATATTATCCAGGGTTTCCCTTTCTAAGCTGGGTAGTAAAAGGTATATCAGTAATTAGCTAGCAAAATGCACATTTTTAGTGACCTGAAGCGTTGTAACTAAGCTATGATTGTATTAAAGTTAGATTTACACAGCTTTTGGCCAAGAATCCCAATAGATAACCCAAGAAGACAAACCTGTCTCTCACCACCCATACCCCCCTATGATATCTGCACATCATCTGAGACTGATAGCCAAGTGCTAATTAATGCTGGGGACAGCTTGACATGGGCGAGAGGAGCAAGACATTTCATACTGTCTACCGGTGGTCTCCCTCATCTCCCACTCTGAATTTAGTGCCCAAACACAGGAAAGTACCCAACTATGCTACCTAGCAGCACATTTTCTTTGATAGACGGATAGCTGGATAGATAGAAAGATTGTTTATGCAATTAAAGCTGTAGCATAAAAGCCTGTGAAAAAACATGCAGCATTGCAAACATCGGTTAGTCTCATTGCTAACTGACCTGTATTCACCTTGGTTCAGTTTGATGCTGGGGCACTTAATGCCTTTGTGTAGATAGTGAAGCGTTACCCTCCCAAACTGGGTTTCAACACCTTGGATTGACTATACACCGTCTGCATGACTGCGCACCTGCATAAGCACACCATAACCTTGCTTTATAGCAAATCTGACTTTGGTTCAAATAATGCACTTTACAATAACCAGATCTGAATGATTCGCTATTAATCAGCGTAATACTACCTTCGGTAGAACGTGCCTGATCAAGTGACTAGCCAGTCCCAGAGTTCGTCTTGGAAACTTGCCCCCCACCCACAACAGTTTAGAGCACCGGAATGTACTTTGAAGGCTTTTGACTTGTCTAACAAGTAAGCCAATGAAGTTTAGCCCTTTTTCACAAGCAGCGATAAACTTAGTTTCGGATAGAATAGATTGACTATAATATAATTTAAATTATGTTACTTTCTTTCGCTTGCACGACTTCACAGCGGTGTTAACAAAAATGCAGATGTTCCTAGCATGTGTACGAGTGGCTTGTGTCTGTGGCTGGGTGGGGTGGTGGTGATAGAATGTATTACTGCAAAATTAACTTTTTGAGGGTACTTGTGTATGCTGGAAAATTGTTCCTTTTAACAGTGGCGGCTGGTGACTTCAAATCACAGGGGGGCTGCAGGAGACAGCTGAATGGGTGGGGTCAAGGGGAGGGGTGCGGTCAACTAGAAAGGGGAGGAGCTATGCACAAAACCACAAAAACTAACTTTAATTAAATACGCTGCCCTGGGTGGCAAACCATCATTATGAAAGTCCAAGACAAAAATAAGTGTAGAAGAATAAACATATTTCAATGCATTGGCTGCATGACAGCTTACTTAATATCTAGATGGAAACAAAAGGTTGTGAGGCATGAAAAAATAAATTACTTTTTAAATACACTACTGGAATGCCAGTCAAAATCAAGTGTAAGAAAAACCAGAAGCACTCAACTCAAACCACTTCTCCTTGCACTGTAGTTCTAGTTATAATATATTCAGCTTTATTAAAGTACCAAGTAACATGCTGAAAGTAGAAATCTCTGTGACGCCCCCACTTGTAAAAATGTTTCTTATCCAAAAAAGACCTGCTGCCTGACAGCTTGTTTCATGGGGAAAACATGATCAAAGTAAAAAATGAAAAGCAAACAAGAAACAAGCTCAAGATACATTGCTTAAAGGATTACTGTACAGGTTATGGACCACACATGATTGGCATTCTGTTTAGTTTACGGGTAAAGTCTGTAGAGATGACTGGAAGTCTCCAACAAGTGTAATGAGCTTTTTAAAATAATGGAATCCTGTCCTTTAATACCCAAGGCTTATACATTATCTAGTCAAGTATTCTCTGCATGGCAACAACAGAAAGGCTTTCAATGTTGGCAATTATTTAACAGTATGCTTATTAAAGCTTACTTGCATCTTACGATCTCAGACAAGCTTACCTTATGGTCATTAAAGCATTGCTACTTAAACACAAAGCAACATGCACTTTGAGTAATAAGCATAAATCTGAGTAATACGCATAAATCAACAGTACAAAAATATGACAGAAACCAGACCATTCTGCAAAATCAAGGAAAGATGAAAAGCCACTGTAGTACTTATGCAGTGTGTCCTCCCCATCCAAGGTAGACACAACTACTCCTTGCCTTGCTTGGACACATCCAGAGTCACTACATGGGGGAGTGGGGTGCAACAAGTATGTCACAATTTGAAATGTCTCTGGCTGACTGTGATGGCCCTGCCACATTTGTCATACCTCACAACCTCAAGAGCAAGAAATCTGGACAAAGCCATACACAGAAGAGGGACAAAGGCCCAAAAATACAATTTTTAAATACTGCTCTAATAAACTTAGAAAGATAATAAAATAGGTCTTGCATTAGTATGAATTTTCTGAAGGGTATAAAATCTGAAACTCAAATGTCTGTCATTTTCTAACTTAAGTCTTTAGTGATTTGTCACTAATTTGCCAAAACACACAATTTTATGAAAAATGGACCAAAAATGTGATGCAAAAATATAAAATAGACACACAATACAGCTGGAAACCTGCCAAAGAAGGGACACTTTAATATTAGTACTGCTACCTTGAGCAGCTGACAAAATAAAAGAATCTACATGCATTTCAAGTAATCTATAACGTTGATTATTACAGTTATTTCTTAATTGTAAACCCTCCATGTTTTCTTCCAAAATTGCTATTTTGCGGAGGGATTATTAGGGGGAAGAGCAACATTTTGAGCCCAAAATTGGGGACAGTTGAGAGGTTAGCTATGCCTAATTCTATAAAGCAATTTATTTGCATGTACCTCTCAACCTGTTAATGTAGTAAATCTGAACAAGGCCAAATATATCGGGGGCACATATAAACAGTACTAAAAATTGCTCTTGTATAAATTGAGACAGTTGATAGAACAGCTCTTACTTTAACATGCATTTTTCTGACGGTTATGAAGTCTGAAACTCAGTGTATCATTATTTAGTGACTTAATTCCTAAATGATTTGCCAGAAAACTACAAATTTTATGAAGAAGAAACCAAAAATAAGAAGCAAAAATCTATTCATTCTATGAAAATCTGGACAGTTGGGAGGTATAGTTCAGCTGGGCCTGTCTGAGTTTGCTGCCCTTCCCCCCTGACAAAATCATGGTTGAATGGAGCCTCTGCAGCCATTCCAATGAACCATTACTTGGCTATTTCACTCCATTTACCATAAACACTAATGTGCATACTGCTTTACTTCTATGATGAGTTGGACTTCATTTGAAAGTTTTATTTTGTATTTTACAGCACAAACACTAAGTCATCTGCTAAACAAAGCAATGCAGTCTCACAATGAAAACTTAGCATTAAAACTTCTCTGCCCTTGAAACTCACATTCATTGAAACAGCATTGAAACCCACATTCAAAGAAAATACATTTTGCCAGTGGCAGATAAAGATTAATTTTGGGCTGTTTTCAAATCATAGGCCCCTTGCATATGAAACATACATGTGCTCTTTGATACACCTTCCTCATTGTACTAAAATTATATTCCTTGTACAATACAGTACAGTTGTTAGAGGGCATTTTAAATTTGTTTTGAACATTTTTCCAGTAAGCAATGAAACAAAACGTATGCACCCATAATGGCAAAACTGCCCAGTTGAGAACATTTCTCATAAAAAAGTCTACTCAGACTTCCACAGTACACCATTATTAGTAAATATACACAATTCTACAGTCCACCATTATTAGTAAATATGCACAATTCTACAGTCCACCATTATCAGTAAATATGCACAATTCTGCAGTCCACCTTTATCAGTAAATATGCACAATTCTACAGTCCATTATCAGTAAATATGCACAATCTCTGAAGTAAAAGTCATCTAAATAATTCCACATTAAAGAAATCTGTAACTAATGAAGAGGTTGCTGCTAGCAATCACCTTTATATTTCATGGTTTCTTCGAAAAATAAAGTATCTGTTGCCCCTCAGGAATAAATTGCCTATATTACATTAAAAAATGATAAGCTAGTAATAATATTGCAAGAGGAAATGGATGGCAAACTGATAACAGACTCATAGTTAGTATCTTCACCAAGGAGAACATTTTCAGTACGGCAGCATCCACCCCTTGTGGGAGTAGAACCCACAGCCTACTGCATCAAAAGCAAGTACACAACCTGTTGTGCTATAGTATTAACAAGGCAAAACATTAAACTTCTGTTCCCCTTCAGCTCTCAGCTCCTTGTAAAATCTACTCAATACTCAACTGCATCTCAACTTCGCAGTGCAAGAAAACTGGAAAAAGCCAAAATGTATTTGGGGGGGGGGGTCAAAAGCCCAAAAACCAGGGACACATTAAACATTGCTTGTATAATCTTGGAAAGCTGCTAGAATAAAATGTTGTGTTACCACCATACATTTTACTGCCAAGGTCCCTGAGCAAAACAGTCAGAGTAACATACCACTACGCCACATCAGCTGCTTTGTAAAAGAGAGGAAGGCTGAAACTTAAATGGCTATCATTTAGTGAATTCAGTTCTCACCATAGCTGTCAACCTCTTAGTACAAAACACCTGGACAAACCCAGTAATGAGGGAATACAGCCCTCAAACATATTCAGTGAATTCAGTTCTTGCCATAGCGGTCAACCTTAGCACAAAAACCTGGACGAAGCCAATAATGGGGGAATACAGTCCCAAAAATAGGGACAAATTTAAAATATTCATCTTATAAACTTAGAAAATTGCTAGAAAAAAAATGTTGTATTACTATGTATTCTGAAGAACATGAAGTCTGAAATTCAAATGCCTGTCAATTTTACTGCTGACAGAACAAAAACAATTTTCAGCAGAGACCCAGGGATTAATACTGTAGACACGTCTTTGTAAAATGACAGGGCACCAGTGCAAATCCACACAAACACAGGGAGGAGATGCAGACTCCACACAGAAACCACCCCAACCAAGAATCAAACCAGAAAACCTATAGCTGTGAGGCAACAATACTACCACTGCACCATCAATTATGCAAGGAATTAAACATTCAGAAACCTGAAGTCTGAAATTCAAATGCCTGTCAATTTTACTGCGGATAGAACAAAAACAATTTTCAGCAGAGACGCAGGGATTAATACTGCAGACACGTCTTTGTAAAATGGCAGGGCACCAGTGCAAATCCACACAAACACAGGGAGGAGATGCACACTCCACACAGAAGGCACCCCAGCCAAGAATCAAACCAGAAAATCTATAGCTGTGAGACAACAATACTACCACTGCACCATCAAATATGCAAGGAATTAAACATTCAGAAACCTGAAGTCTGAAATTCAAATGCCTGTCAATTTTATTTAACATTTGTTAATCAGGACAGTCTGGCTTGGAACAAAAAAAAACAATTCTCAGCAGAGGCCCAGGAAGAAATAATGCAGACATGTCTTTGTAACATGGGAGGACACAAAAGCAAACTCACACAAACAGAGGGAGAAGATACAGACCCCCCCCCACAAAGAAGGTACCCCAGCCAAGAACCTATAGCTGTGAGGCATCAATGCTACCACTGCACCATCAAATTTCAAGCATGGTAGTATTTAAAAACCACAGATATTATGAGGAATAGATCAGATCAAATATGAGGCAAAAATCTGCAATTTTTTTACAAATGGTGGTGGGTTTAAGCCTGAGGTATTCCCTACCACACCACCATGAGTCTAATCACCAGTACACCCCACCTGAGGCATTTTTACACACACACACACACACACACACATGGTCCTGTAGTAAATGCAAAACCACCATACATCCAGTATGTAAATCCCGACGAGACTGCAGCCACCATACATCCAGTAAGTAAATCCCGTGCAAATCTGACCCTGCCCGTCGTGAACTCTACTCCAATCCAGATCCTTACCCTGCCCGTCACGAGATCTTCCCCTGCAGCAAACTCCAATCCGATCCTTCCCCTGACTGCCGACGTTTTTCCCCAGCGAGTTCCCAGGCAGTCTATGCAGTTTAAAACTGCATAGACTTGTGGGAGCGCTCCTGTCCATGATTCTCAATCAGGACTGCCGTGAGCATGCTCCATGCACTAGACTGTCTCAGCAGCAGTGTGCATGCGCCAAGTCCGCGAAATTTAAAATTTTTTTTTCGTTTTATTTTTTATTTTATCTGCACTTTCAGGTTGAGGGGGCTGCAGACCGGCAGTCCGATAGCACGGGCCGCCCCTGCCTTTTAACCATTTTTCTGTTTTTCACACGATCACCATAAAGGCAAACATGAACTTTGGGAAAGCCTATGATGACAAAAAATGGCACAGAGGGACTGGGACAGTCTTTCCACTGTACTACAGAGATATACCAGTGGTCATTTTGATGTTTCTGTTACAGCCATTATTCAACTCCATCCTTGCCTGAAATGTGTACTGTTGTACAGTAAAACTGACAGGAGGCTGCTAGCAGTGCCCCCACCACCTGCCATCTAATTCCATTTCTGTTATGGAGCTCTGCCCCCTGCTGGCTGGAGCACGATCGACGCCCCCTCCCTAACAGGGGTGTGATGCATGGAATCTACAGGAGCTGCAACACCACCCCACCCCAGTCCACCAGCTTCCACTCGTCCCCTCAGGCTGTAACTTCTGACTTCTCAAGCAGTGCCTTTCTGCCTTACTCACCGCCGTTATTTTTCTCCGTGCCACTTGTAGGTTCTGCTGTATCCAATAACCATCAGGGAGAAAGGAAACATTTATAAGCCACACAATAAAGTCATGTCCGAAGAGAATTACAACGAGAAGATGGTCCGCGATGCTCACACCAAGGAGATAGACCTGGTGGAGAGGGATCCGAAGCATCTTAACGACGATGTGGTTAAGGTATATATGAACATTTTCTTTTAAAAAGCTGGTGCAGCAACAGTAATTTAACTGAATACGCAGTATGACTGAAATAAAGACAGCAATTGTGGGTGGCATTCATTGAAAGTTCTGGATTTTAGAAATGCCTGAAAGTTGTGGACAGGTACATTTAAAAATGTGTGCGTGCATTTACCTCCCGTTTTGAATTGCAGCAGTAACTTTCTGTGCATGGGGTGTGGGGTGGGGTGGGAGAATGGACCGTGGGAGGTGAGCGCGCGCGTTACTCAGTTGTTCCCGTGCCTACTTAGGAATATCATGCAAGTGTTTATGGATTTTCCAGCTGTTTGCTCTGGGGTCTGAGTGTGAAGCCAGCAGTGCCAGAAGCTGTAACAAAAAAAAAAAAAGACCTGCCACACAGCCTTGTCAGCATATGGCCACCGGATTGTGAGCTTGAGCTGCACAACACATGTGTAATGCACGATTCAGGCAGTCTTGAGTCTGAAGAATTTTAGGGCACACACTAAAGTTGGTTTTCTGCAGAAATGTACTCACGCAGTATATGTTCCCGTCTACAGCAAGCAAGAGAGTGCTATGTCATGTTCACTTAGCTCAACGATCAGATCTGATATGTAAGTAAACTATAGTCTTAACAGGTTAAATGTTGCCAGAATATCAGTAGGCAGTTAGTATGTTGTCAATGAGCCGAAACTTGCATAGCAGTTTTTACTGTGCGATAAAAACGTATATGCCAGCCATGTTGCATTAATTTTAGCGTGTTGGTGAATGTTACCAAAACGTTTTGTGCTGCTCAAAAACAAGCAGCCCTGGAAAACTGAACGATGTTCATAGGTTCATACTAGGCTATCTGCCCAAGGGCATTTATAAGCCTAGCCCAGAGTTTTGTGGCTTTCGCCACCCCTTTAGTTTGAAGGATACTATGCCCATTATTTTGCTGTGCCTCTGTCAAGCAGTGACACTGAGGCAATCCTTGGGGTATACATGCGATCTCCCATCCATTGGTCAAGATTTCTCTTGAACAAAGCCAGCGAGGTGCTCTTCCTCACATGTACCGGGATTTTGTTCCACAGCATAGGGAGTCTCTGGGTGATGAATCTGTCCCTCCAGCACGTCCTATTAATAACCGTGTTAAGGTTTAAGTCTCTTGCCCTTGTAGTTCTGATGGATTTAAATTTTTTGAGGTGAAGCATGTTCATCAATTCCGGATTGGACATGGCCTTGTATGTCAGGCACAGGTCACCTCTGAGCAGACGGTAAGCGACTGAATAGAGCTGGAGTTCCTTCAGTCGGGCAGCATGAGACATATTTTTGAGACCCTTTATCCTCTTGGTGAGGAACTTTTGGGGCCTTTCCAGTTGCTGCAGGTGTCGGGTCAGATACATTCCGAATGGGGCATTGTACTCAATCATTGGTCTGATGAGTGATGAGTACAGGGGAACGATGACCTCCCTTGATCTAGATGTGAATCCCTTCATGATCAGGTGGGCAATGTAGAAGGTCTTCCTAACTACTTTGGCAATGTGAGTGTCAAATGAAAGGTTACTGTCAACCTGGGTCCCCAGATCCCTGATAACCTCTTCTGTGCTTAGTGGATTGCCACCTATATGGTAGCTAGGGGTAACCTTGTTTTTCCCGAAGGGTATGACTATGCATTTTTTGGCGTTTAACTTTAGGCCATGCCTCTGAAACCAGTTATCCATTTCTATAAGACCCTTCTGAAGGATATCTGTGTCAGATGTGTTCTCGACTATGGCGCCCAGTTTGCAGTCATCTGCAAACTTTGTCAGCCATAACCCTCCTGTGTTTGCTTGTACTTCTGAAAAGTAGATGCCGAACAAGAGTGGGCCCAGGACTGAGCCCTGTGGGACACCACTTGTGACAGGCTTTGAGTCTGACATGGCGCCAGCAACTCTGACCCTGTGGGTTCTGTCACTTAGCCAGTTTGCAACCCATCTTGTGACGTATGGGTTTACATTTAGGCTGGTGAGTTTTTCAATGATACCTGAGTGGGGTATTGTGTTGAAAGCCTTTGCCAGGTCAAGGTAGGCTGTGTGGACTGCCTTGCCCTCATCAATGGCCTTGGTGACTGTTTCAAAAAAGTCAACCAAGTTTAAAAGGCATGATCTGCCTTTGACAAAGCCAAACTGGGTTGGATCCAATGTCTGCAAGTCCCCTATGTCTTTATTTATGAGTTCCATTATGATCCTCTCCATAGCTTTGCAGACCAGGCTTGTCAAGCTGATGGGATGGTAATTTCCAGGGTTGGTGGAGGCACCGCCTTTGTGAAGTGGGACCACAGTTGCCGTACGCCACTCCTTGGGTACGTATCCTGAGGTGAGGCTAAGATTAAACAGCTGCCCTAACTGCAGATTTAATTCCTCATTGAGTTCGTGGAGCACACAACCGGGGACACCATCTGGTCCCATGGATGCTGTGTTTTTCGCCTTGGAGAGAGCAGTTCTCACCTGAGCGTTTGAAATGTTTGGGGGGCTACAATCCTCTGGTATAGATATCTCTCCTTTGGAATTTGCACTGAACCTGTCAGCCAGTATGTTGGCAATGTCTGTAGGTTCAGTGATTTTTACATCATTTTGAACTAATTCTGAGCATATCTGGGAGTTTCCTCTCAGGTTTCTAACATAGCTGAAAAAGGCCTTATGATTGTCTTTTGAGTCCTTAGCAACTTTTCTCTCAAAATTTGCCTTGGATGATTTTATGAGAGATCTTAGTTTTTTACTTATAATGATCAAGGGTGTCTTCCCTTTTAAGGATTTTGCTCTATCCTGTAGTAGCTTCCTCCTTTTGTTGTAGAGCTTGTTTATGGCTGGGGTCCACCAGACTGGACGCTTGCCTTTGGTACAAAGAGTCTTTGTTTTGTTTGGGATTGCCTGATCCATGCAGTCCTGTAGGTGCTGGTAGAAGGCATTTGTAAGTGATTCAGCGGCTTGAGTAATGGTTTCTGCAGGCTCGGGGGCCTTGAAAGAGACCACACTAGTCTTTAGAAGTGTGAAGTCGGCTTTTGAGAAGTTCTTCACTGTGGTCTTTTTTATCTGGGGTGGGGGCGGGATGTGGACTTGTTAAAAACAAACAAACCTGCAAGGCCTGTGTTGTGCCCACTGGATATACGAGGTTGTGTTGTGCCCTTACCATCTATTTTTTGTTTGTTTTAAAACAGTAGCTAAACAAATAAATTCTTTCCTTCTAGACTTAGTGGGCTAAACTTGTACAGAATCCAGCTCAGAGGGCAATCAGTAGAGGCAACAAACTTCGTTACAATGTAGTTATCTCTGCAAAGACTTTATCTGTAAAGAGAAATAGATGTATCTATAACTCTTCAAGTACACTGGAGAGGGCAGTATATTTCTTTGCAAACAATCAACACATTGCATCTCTGAATGCACCCTTACCCCTTGCAGATAAAAAGCTAAGATATGATGTGCTTCTGTTCTGCAATTACACAGGTTTAAGGAGGTGTGTCATGAGTTCACAAGTCATTATTGCTCAGTACTGTACATGTAAGTTACTACCACTTGCTGCAAGTCACAACTTACAGAAAATTGGCCTAATGGCTTACTTTTACCATGTTCTTCAAATGAAGTGAGTCCATGGCCTATAGACAGATTGATAATGAATCTAAAGTTAAAGTTCATCTACCTTTTCAGTCTTGATGTGGAGACACACCACTGTAATACCAGCAGGACATACTACAGTAATGTGGAGGCACACCACTGTAATACCAGCAGGACATACTACAGTAATGTGGAGGCACACCACTGTAATACCAGCAGGACATACTACAGTAATGTGGAGGCACACCACTGTAATACCAGCAGGACATACTACAGTAATGTGGAGGCACACCACTGTAATACCAGCAGGACATACTACAGTAATGTGGAGGCACACCACTGTAATACCAGCAGGACATACTACAGTAATGTGGAGGCACACCACTGTAATACCAGCAGGACATACTACAGTAATGTGGAGGCACACCACTGTAATACCAGCAGGACATACTACAGTAAAGATACATTTTAATTGAGCAAACTTTTCTGTTAACAGAATTCCTACAAGGAACCAGTCATATAACAGCTTCATGGGCAAATGGGGGATATGTATTTTTTTGGTGGTGGGGAGATGTATTGCAGAGTTTGTCTTTGAAGCATTTGACATCATGGTTTGTGGCCTATTAGATTCCATTCTGGTTAATGGTAACAACTGAACTGGAATTTTGGCATGGTGTGTGGCCCTTTAGAATCCATTCTGGCTAATTAGGCAATTAATTTCTCACACATATGATAATTTAGCGCAAACAATATTCAGACTGTATTCTTGGGCAGCTGAATGTATGACCTGTAATACCCTTATATTTTCTTAAAGGAATGCACTTTTTTGAGGGAGATGTATGTACATCGTACTGTTAGAAGCAGAACACCTTAAATAAAATGGGCACAGAAAAGTAATTATGTACCCTGCATGAAATACATTTCTGTAATACGTGTGTATATGTCTGTTTATTTGTGATAATGAACTGTGTGCTACTGTGCTTTCTCAGACAAAATAGAAAGAATTTGATACACATTTGTTACATGTAAGTGGATATGTGTTTCCAGTTTAAACCAAGAATATGTTGGAAGAGCAGGTTTTCATTTTCAGCTGCAGAGTGCTCTTGAAATACAATCACTTTTTGTACCCTGGGCAACTGGAAAACAGAATGCACATATGTCACGATATGTAGGCACAACATTTTTCATTATGCAACATGATTTAGCCATCCAGAGTGAGTTCCAATTTAGTTTGCCCATTACATACATCTGTCTTTCAAATTGTAGCTTGCAAAATAATTGCGACTTAGTAGAATTTGGGTGTGGTTGATGGTTTCTTCTTCATTTATATATTGCTATATACGGAGTTCATTTACTGTTGGAAGCCATGCTAGGGACTTATTAAAATGCCAGCATATCTCTCAGCTGTACATTATGTGAAACATTCCTCTACTGAGTCTTAAAAAATTCTGTGTTCCACACCTTTCCACCTTGAAAGTGTCTAATATGCATTCATTCTAAAGAATGTTTTAACAAATATCCGTGGAAATTATAGTGAGTCATATTAATTCATCAAAATAACTTTTTTTAATATAAAGAAACAGATGATAAGAAAGCTGTGAGCTTCCTAGTTGAAGCTGTTAGTGTGTTGCTCATTTGTTCCATATTGTGAGAGGTAGAGTTTCATATTTTGGAAACAGAAAGTTTAGAGATATGAAGAGTTTTGACCTGAATATAGCCTTCTCATGAAGTATACCTTGGTGCCAAGTTGTGGAGACCTCAGATACAATATATTACATTTGCTTTTTCCACATCACAATAAGAGGTTTGGGAGGAGCTGTGCCTTTTACCAAGATCATTTTTTCATAACAGGATTTTTAAGGCCCCTTATGGGTAGGTAGACAGGTTCGATAAAGCGAGTACTAAAACTACAATAATTTAGGAGTGATTTTACACAAGCAACTGTAGATTTTGAAAGTTGCTGTTACACATTTAAATACTTTTGTGTAGTAGTCAACCCCCTCCCCCCTGCTCCTCACGTTGTGGGACACTGTACCTCCCACCCCCTTCTAACTCTGAGATCACTATTTTCCATCAGACAGGAATATTCTGAGAATCTGCCATTTTGGAGTTGGTATATACTTCTCTACAATTACTTTTAAATTCTCACAGTTCTGAGGATTACAGTTATAGTCTTCCAACATACAAAGAGAACATGATTTTTAACAAATTAACTGCTTGTACTGCATTCCAGAGCTCAGTAGGAGTTGATTGTTGTCAGTTTTTCCCAGTTTAAGAGTTCATCTAGAATTTTGCATCACTGGGTGTTAGCTAACCTGGATGATACTGAAATGTTATGAGGGAGTAACCTGATAAGAATGCTTACCAACCCTACACATTTAAAGTTCAGCCCTTTACATTGTGTTCTGCAGTGCAATTAGAGAAACAGTAAAAATCAGAGTTTGAATAAAAAGTATTACATAGCCATATGGTCTAAAAGAAGAAGAACAAAAAAAAAATATTGTTTTAAATGCAGAAAGAAAAAAAAGAAGAAATATATCTCTTATTTTAAGCACAGGTTTCTTCAGATTTAATCTGAAAGAGAAACATGTTGTGTAGTTTCTGAGAATCTGCACTGACTTTTAGAACAAACTACGCAATTGTCTAGATGCCAGAAACTGCGAATACAGGTACTCCTGGGATGAGAGCATGGTTGCTACAAGTGTCCATCTATATTTGGAGCAATGTTGCAAGGCCAGTCAGATCCAATGGTCACTGTTCAGGCTCTCTGCAGTTAATGGATAAGCTGAAGAACTGTTATTGCTTTTAAAGAAAAAAAAAACATGGTTAAAGTGTGGTATGCCCCCCCCATTTTGAAACTTGAAATGGGCCTAGAAGTGTATGCATTGCATGGGTCTATGGTCACTGATCAGGTGGTAATTCCAGTGAACCACTTATCCTCGTACACTGTCCAGTAAAACTCCCGTTCATCAAAAACGCACATCATCAGAAACAAAATCGTTGCATAGCCACAGGTGGCAAACATACACACAATTGAAGGCAGTATGGACTTACAGGTATGCTAGGGATAAAGAAAAATTAGCAGGGGGTATTAACTGGATTCTCCTCATTTGGATAATAGATATTTTTCATTGAAAAGCCATTCACTGGAATTACCGATCAATGACTGACCATAGACCCACATTGCATAGTGACCACTCTAGGCATTGCTATGGTGTCATTATTTGATAATAATAAGCATGAGAAAATTAATCTTGCCAAATTTGCACTGAGGATGTGATTTGACATACGTGTGTGTGTGTGTGTGTGTGTGTGTGTGTGTGTGTGTGTGTGTGTGTGTGTGTGTGTGTGTGTGGTGGGCAGAGACCACTGGTTTTATTTAACCTGAGACTGATAGGGTGACATTAGCTACTGATACTGTATGTTAAGTCTGTCCATGGCTGTTATCTGGATAGCTCAATAATTTACATACTAATCGAAAGTTGTTACTACAGCATGGCTACCAAAGCTGTCTGTACTGAGGATATACACTTAGTACTGATGTTTCATGCCTAAGATGAACTGAACCAGCACCCTGCAGAAAGGCCAAAAAAGTTCCCAAAAAAAAAAAAAAAAAAAATAAAAAAAGGGTCTCAATGCTGCCTGACTGAAACAACTACATTCACAGCTCTATTCAGTCGCTCAGCTCACTCAGTGCCTGACATATGCCTGACATATAAACCCCAGATTGATGAATATGCTTCATCTCAAAAAACCTCAAAAATCTAGATCCCCAGAACCACAAGGGCGACCTTGACGGAGAGTTTTTAATAGAACATGCTACATGACACATGCACAGATTCAGAGACTCTATGCTGTGGAACAAAAAATGGAGGTACATGTGAGGCAGAGTGAGGCAGAGCGGCCTTGTTTGTGAGGAAGAGGAACCAATGGAATGGATGTAGCAGATATAGATTACCCTACTTACTTCAGTGTCACTGCTTGACAGAGCAAAAAAATAATAATATATTTTTATTCAAAACTAAGGGGTGTGAGAAGCCACATAACTAAGGGCTAGGCTTATAAATGCCCTTGGGCAGATAGCCTAGTATGAACCTATGAACCTATTACAATAGAAGTGTTGTGTTCCATGCATCTGCTCCATTGGGCCTGAATAAGTTTCATTTTTATAGAGCAGAAGTAAAAATGGATCATTATCTCTAAGTATTGAAACAACAAATTGTCTCACTTCTAACAAAAAAAAACTTACCACTCATCAGGACCAACATTATAAAACTCCTAAAAAATTCTGTTCAGTGTTGTCAGCTGACCTGTGAAACCCACTCAGCCCAATCCCCTACCAAATGAAATTGATTTCAACATAGCCTGTGTCTTTAATAGACATTTTATCAATGCAGTCACAACACTTACTAAACAGAAGTCCAGTTCAGTCTAACCAGTCAAATCTCCACCTACCAGCAACTCTGATTCCTCTACTGCGCCTTCCATGATAAAACAATACCTCATTTAACTAAAAACAATCGCACTAGCTGTCGATAATCTCTCTGCATAATACTTCAAACTAGTTTCTGATGCCACTGTCTACCCTGTCCCTATCCTTATAAACAGATATATAGAGAAATATCTGTTCCCTACAACATGGAATCAGTCCTATATCCTCTCATTACTAAAAAATGGCTCCTTTATTGTACTCTGTAACTTCATTTCCATTGTCAAACTATTCTTTCCTTCATCTAAGATCTTTGAGAAATGGATTTGCTTTCAACTATTAACATGTCTCTAAAACAAAAATTTCCTCTTTCCATCCCAACATGGATTTTCCCCTCCCAGGACACTGATACTCCTTTTCTCTTTTCTTATTGCTATTCACAACTACAGAAATGATAATTGCCTGATATCATTTGTGTTCATTGACCTATTAAAAGCTTTCAGTACAATCTCTCATTCCAGACTACTTTATTTACTCTCAACCCTTGGCCTGTCTTTCTCAACTGTAGAATGGTTTAATACCTGGGTGGCCGCGGTGGTGCAGTGGTTAGCGTTGCCACCTCACAGCAAGAGGTTCTCCAGTTTGATTCTCAGCTGGGGTGCCTTCTATGTGGAGTCTGCATGTCCTCCCTATGGTTGCGTGGGTTTCCTCCGGGTGCTCCGGTTTCCTCCCACATTCCAAAGACATGCAGTAGGTGGATTGGACACTCTAAATTGTCCCTAGGCATGAGTGTGTGCATGTGTGTGCCTTCTGTGGAAGGTTGGGCACCGGGCTGGCAACTTGACACTGTAAAACTCCACTACCAATCATGAGCAGACAGATGATCTGCTGTGGCAACCCCTAACCGGGAAAAGCTGAAAGAAGAAGAAAATGTTTAATACCTATTTCACTAATACGATCCAAAGTGAAATATGTGTATAATCCAAGTCCATCCTTCTGCTCATAACAGTTGTGGTCCCACAGTACGTGCCCCTACTTTGTAATATCTTCGTGAATGCTCTTCTCCTTACTTCTACTGACTCTGCCATTATCCAGTATACTGATGATTCAGGCATTATCTTCACAGACAAAATAATCCACAAGCTTCAGAGTATCACCCAACCATCTTTTATCTTTGAAGCCTGGCTGAAACTGTCTAACCTTGTAGTAAACCCTAAAAGTCTAAGCTAGTGCTGTTCACCCCAAGTCAAACTCCAACATAAAAATGAACTTCACCCTTTATTTTTTCCATAGATGCTGCCATCAAGTCAGTTCCCTACGCAAAACTCCTAGGTATCGTCATTGATGAAAATCTATAATTTGACTTCCATGTCTGACAAGTAATATAGAAAACAAGCCACAAAGTTGGAAGGCTTCACAGGGCAAATTCCTACTTAACAGAATGTGCTTGCAAATGCACAATGACTGCCTTCTTACTTCCCATATTCTCATATGCTGTCCCTAGTCTTTACAAGGTTGCATTCAACCCAGTTTATATAACTTGAAGCAGGGCCACAATAAAACAGTTAATTCACTACCAATGTAAACAACAAAACCCAGTCAGTTGGCTTCAATACCCATAATACCCCAACTACTGTCAACTCAAAATGCGGGGAAGACTGTGCACACCACCTACCTTGACTTGGCCAAAGCCTTCAACACTATTCCCTACTTGGGCATAATAGATAAACTCTCTCAATTAGGCATCAATCCATATGTTACCAGATGATTAGTAAACTGGCTCACTGATAGAACCCACCTAATCAAAGTAGTGGAAGCCACCTCAAGCAGTAGACCCATAACAGGGTGCATACCCCAGGGATCGGACTTGGGGTCTCTGCTATTCAAGATATACTTCTCTGAGGTGCATGCCAAAATCAGTGGGCTATGGCTGACCAAGTTTGCAGATGACTGCAGGCTGGGCGCAGTCATCAATTCCCCAAGTGATGTGGATGTCCTCCAAGAGGGTCTCACCCAAACAAGTGACTGGTGACAGAAACACAGCCTCAAGCTGAATGCCAAAAATTGCATCATCATCATCCCCTCTGGAGAGAGTAATGCCCCCACATATCATCACATTAATAACAATATCCTAAGCATGCAATCTATCGTGAGGGATTTGAGCACCCAGGTTGACAACAATCTGACTTTTGTCCACCATATTGCTTCTGTTGTACAGAAAGCTTTCTACATGGCCCACCTCATAAGAAGGGTATCTCACCCAGGTGGTATAACATCCCTTATAAGGCCAGTTATTGAGTACAATGCCCCCTTCAGCATGTACCTTGCAAAGCACATGCAGCAGCTGGAGAGAGCACAGAGGTTCCTCACCAGGAGAATCCAGGGTCTCAAAAATCTACCATACACAGATAGGCTAAAAGCCCTGTCCATCTGCTCAGTTTCATACAGACTCCTCAGTGGTGACCTCTGCCTGGCATACAAAGCAATGTCAGACACCGCCTTGATGGGACTGCTGCATATCCGCAAGTCAAGCTCCACTCAAGTAACCCGCACATACAACCTCAGCCTGGTCTGTGACTTAAACAGGACTTGTTGGTGGGACAGATTTGTGTCCCATATACTCCCCCATCTGTGGAATAGACTCCCTCTTCACATCAAGCAGAGTACCTCATTATCCCTTTTTAGGCGCAACCTGGATAACTGCATGGAAACAGAAAATACACCCCTGGGATTCCACCTGTGTCCCTGCTGGACAGGGGTTTTGGGTGCTGACTTGTTCAAACATTGGCTAAACTCTTGGTTGGGCTTATAAGGGTCTCAGGGCCAATAGCCTAGTAATGTCCTATGATTCTATGCAAACAGCACATAAGATAATACATATTCCCGACAGCTGCCCATCCCTTAAGAATTTTGTTTAATGGTATACTCCTACTAGAAAATTTCACTCCTGTGATAAATTTCTGACCAATATATACTGTATCCTCCTCCCATAACTCTTACGCTGACCCCTTTACTTTAGCTAAGCTGCTCAAACATAGACCTCCCCATCCACCTGCATACAGCAGATTAGCAAACCCAACTTTTTCAAGTCCTCACTAAAGTCACATGTTAAGAATGCGTGGATGAGTCACTGTAACTCACCTCCTGGATGAATCTCTTCTCTATCTTTTACAGTTTTCCATCCATCTAAATTTCCTTTTCCCCAATGATGTCACATAGGACCTTGTTTTGCAAATGTAAATACCATACCTTTAGTTAATGACTTCTTCATTCCACTCATTGTACTGTAGCCTTTAATTAATATCGCTTAGCTTCCACTCACTATGTCTTGCTTTGCAAACCTTATCCCACCCACAAAAAAAAGCTTGCTGTCTTTGTTTCCAGAAAGTAATATGTTGTATTGCAGTATGGTATGCTCTACTGAAAGTTTCCAGAATGTGAAATGTTCTGCTGCTATTGCATTAAGTATATATCAAGTTACATGCCAACATGTCTCCTGTAATTGCTACTGTAGTATCACTTGCTGTTATGTCATATTCTATTATGCTTTTTTTTTGCTTTATGCAACCATTACCTTTTGAGCAAGCATTATACAATGTTCTACTATGTCTGTACATTTTATGTGTATTTTGTTTTTAACAGTATACTGTATATTGATTGTTGGTGCAGCGGTAGCGTTGTTGCCTCACAGTAAGAGGTTCTCCCATTCGATTCTCGGCTGGAGTGCGGGGAGTGCCTTCTGTGTGGAGTCTGCATGTCCTCCCCACAGTTGGGAGGGCATTTGAAAGACATACGTAGATGAGCATGCCTTCGTTGAAGGTTGAACGTCGAGTTGGCACCTCGGCGTTCGTGAAAATCTACTGCCAATCATTAGCGACCGGAGTTCCGCTGTGGCGACCCCTAACCAGGAAAAGCCGAAAGACCAACAACAACTGTATATTGATTGTTGCTTTTTTGGAACCTTTCTCCATGGGCCTCTGCAAAAGGGGGTTGTGATATTACATTATAAGGACCCCTGGTACAGTATTACTTGTGTACTCACTGTTGTGTTAGGTCTGAGATGGGAACACAATGGAAAGTATGCATAATCGTTATATGCTTACTTATCCGTAGCAACTTTTTTAACAAAAAATCATGACTTAGTGATGCTGCTTTGTGAATGATAGCATTTTTTCCTTAGCCTAGTAGTTTTTGGACTAAAATGGACTATGCCACTTAAATTTCTAGCTGGCTTTCTGTGTAGCTTCCTGGGATTTATAAAATGTGTTGAGAGATAGTTCACTGATCTGTGATTCTTTAAAATAACTTTCTGAATATATTAATTTTGGATTATCAACTAGACTCATCAAATTATAAAAGGAAAAAAATCCTACTATTATTGAAACAAATGTCAAAACCACAGAGAATAACACAAACGGTAAGATGAAAGAATCTAAGAAAGTTTTTTTTTTTCAGGGAAACAGCATCCCCTCCACCTGAACAGTCTGGATTTAACTCCACAACCCCTAATTTAAATGCACCACTCAATGGCGGACTAAGGGAAATATACTCAGAGGAAGTAAACGCATCCTTGTACAGCACTCTGTTGCAATTTCAAAACAGAAAGAAATGCAGAACAATTGCAAAATAAAACACTTCTTGCCCCAAAAATGTAAAATAATCCAAAATGTGAATAAAATCAAAACCTACTAAATGTCATTACAGTAACGCCAAACCTGCAGGTCTGCTTATCAGAAAAATTACCTGTGTCTATATTACAATAAAGTTGTTTAAATGGGATTTCTAAGGGATTATTTAAATTGCCTTCAGTAAACTATGTCAAGCAATTCTTTTTACATGGCTTCTGCCGTGAGATACTGTTGTGGCTGTAATTGTTATCTTTAACCCCAGGGCGTGTTGGTATTGAAATATATATTGTAAACCTGAAAGAACATTCAGGGCTTTCCCACTGGCTTGCAATCTGTTGTTGAAACAGAATGTATGGAACCTTGTTGAGATGAACTGAGTGCGCTGAATGCATCACTTAAGTGACATTTACAGCACGTTTGACAAAACAAACTAAAGCATCTCTCTCCCTCAAGGCAGAGTTCCTCAAACATCACACCTCCATGTGGATGACTATACTACTCCTTCTCATTTCTGTACTTTGGGACTGCCCAGGTTTTTTTGCTTTTTTTTTTTAAATAGATATATCACAATTGTAGTTACCTCAGAGTAAAAGTAAACAAACAGTTTCTTGGAAGTTGTGATTTCTGAGACGTTAATGCTTCAAAGCAAGAGTCAATGAAACCTGCACTGATATCTCACAGGGCTGTGTATTCCATTATTTTTGCGTTTTGGAATTTTGTAACCAAATTTTTTTGTGGGATTGTTTTCAGCAAGCCAGAGTGGAGAACAGACAGGTTGTGCCCAATTTTATTTTAGTGTTGTTCTTTAACATTTCTGAGGGCATAATTGTCAATAATAAAAAAAAGATGTTATTTGGTGATACAAAAATATACAAGAACTAATATTGAAAATGCATACTTTATATACATAGGAAGGAATGAAAAAAGGGCAACACTCATGAATTTTTTTTAGGATGGTTTGCTAAACCATGAGTTTTTACCTTAATTATGCCTTTTTAATGCCCTTTTATGTTACATGAAATATGCTTAACTTGTATTATAACCTAGTATGGTTTAAAACATGTCTATTGCCTATTTTAGCCATAACTGATCACAATCTGTTACACTTCGGTCCTCTATTAAAAATCAATATGTGGTGAACCCACTGACAACTCCCAGTCAATAGACTAACAACGCAACTTTGAATCCTTATATTTTGTTGCCAACATGTGAAATGAGTAATCCAAACCCAGCAAGAAATGTGTGGTAAAGCAGGACTGTTCTTACCAGAGTACAAGATGCCTGCAACTGCATGTATAGAACAGTGTATAAAGATGGCTACATCTTTTACAAGTAGGCAAAACATATTTTTAGAGACATCAACTTAATTACCCTGAATCATTACAGCTTTCTCTAAATGTATAAGGTGACATTCTTTGTTGGAAAGTGAGAGCACATTATATCATAAACTGAAAGGAGTGTGTAGTTGTGGTCCAATCACTATAGACGGTTCATTTGATGTACGGGATGCCAGTACTGACAAATATACAAGAGCTTAAACTGTGGCAAATAAAAATGTATCTTCTGTCCAAATAAAGAAATGTATTAATACTAAAATCAAGTTTACTTGATCAGGTCGGACATTTTACATGAAGTGGGTGTGCCCATGAATGTTGTATGCAGTGAGCACCAGACAATTTCATGGTTGGTAATTAGGATTTTTCTGATCAAGATTAACACTCAAGTTTTCCAGATGCATTTTGTTTCCAATAAAAAAAAATACAAATTCTGCTTGCATTTGGACTTTCTTCAGGATAGAATGGTAACTCACTGGTTTTGACTTGACATTCTGCTTTGTTATTGCAGTAAAGCAGGACTAACTCGCTAGCAAGATTTTAGAAATGAAAGTGCATTTAATCATTCCTGAAGCCATCTAAAAAAAAATCTGCTCCTCACAAAGCACAAAACTATTAGGATGCATGTTTTGTGGGTAACAAATTCAACAAAATGGAATTTCGGCAAGTTTGCTCTTGACATTAAGGATGATGTGTTTCAGTACACATAATAGTCTTTCATAATAAATGCAAATGTAAACACACACACACACACATATATATATATATATATATATATATATATATGTATATATATATATAAAATATATATATATATATATATATATATATATATATATATATATATATATATATAAAATATATATATATATATATATATATATATATATATATATATATATATATATATATGAATTGCTCATGTAGGATGTTCATTGCATGCACAACACCAGACACATTTAAAGTTTATACATTTAACAACACATTACTTCCAAAAGTTGAATTTATATAGGTTGGAAATGCAAAGTATTTGCAATACAGTACATTTTTATAGCTTGATGTTGGAACTAGGAAGTATAAAAAACAGACAAATTTTATATCTGCAGGTAAATCAAGTAGCATGTAAATTAAGCAGGCTACATATCCTGAAGCAAATATCAAACTACAAATGTTCATAATGAATTATTTGTGTGCATGCTGACCCTGTGTCATTACTAGTCATGCACACACAGGAGTTTTTTTATTTTTATATTTATTTAGATTGTTTACCGGAGTAGTAATTTGATTAGAGTAGACCATTTGCAGACACTCTGGTTTACAGATAAAGTTTATTTAGAGCGCTACAAGTTCTGGTGAGCCCTAGTAGCATTATAGTGGTAGCAAGTGATTCAGAGACATGCAAGAGATACATTGAACTGAACTGATTATTAACTCATTTCAAGGTTTCTGAGTCAAACGTTTAACACAGATGAAACAACAGTGTTGTTTCCCCAGTGTATGACCTACAGACAGATACACAGCCAACAAGCTGCACACACGCACACACACACACACACACACACACACACACACACACACACACACACACACACAAGCAGTCAGACAATGAGGCAGTGTCATACACACACACACACACACACACACACATGCAGACACACACAGTCAGACAACGAGGCAGTGTCACGCACACGCACATGCACACGCACACACACACATACACACACACGTAGTCAGACAATGAGGCTGTGTCATGCACACACATGCACACGCACACACACACACACACACACACACACACACACACACACACACACACACACACACACACACACACAGACCTACACAGTCAAACAGACACTGAGGCAGTGTCATGCACACGCGCATACAGACACACACACACACACACACACACACACACACACACACACACACACACACACACACACACACACACACACACACACAGTAGCATGGTAGATCCTGCTTTTAAATTACTCTACTGAGCTACTTTAATCAATATTTGCAAATTGAACTGATGGTAAATTACTAAACTAAATTCTAGAAATATTAGCAACAAGGCCAACCAACTTCCTGGTGGGTTTCTGCATAATATTTCAGACATAAGCTGTCCCTCTGAATCTTGGCTGAAAAAAAAAAGAAAAGAAAATGTATCCCAGACAGTGAAGTCATCCTTCTAGCATAACAGCTCTTCTGGACTGATCATCTCACAAAGGCAATGAAAACGGCCTGAGCCTGAAATAATATTCCCCTAGTTATGATAACAGACTGACTGAGGATATTTTAAATTGTCTCTTGTCAACTTTTTTTGTAAGTTCTTTTTGTCACCACCCTAGCAGGTATCAAACCTTCTCCTACAAAACAAAAGCAAAATGTTAGTGGTGGTGGTGGGGGGGGCCCAGACCAAGGTTGTGAGATGTATCAGGAGGGGCCATCATTCAGGGAACTATGAGGGATTTATGTGCCCCTCTCTGTCATCCTGGCTATGAGAGCATTTGTGATGGCCCTAACTCTTACATCTGGGTGGAGGCAAAAGTGATTTGCATAACTCTGGAAGCCCATAATGCCTTCCCTGTGCAGTTGGATGCATCTGTGCAATCATAATGAAAACAACTATTGATTGGCAGACTGGTTAGCTAAATACCTTCAGCCTCGTACATGCATGTGCAGCACTGCCCCTCCTCTGATGCTATAGAGTGGCTTGCAGCCAGATCTATTTTCCTTCATCTTGAGGATGAACATAACCACCCTGTTCTTCCGGATCCTTCAAATGTCATCTGGTCTGTAGTCAAGGCATTGTCTGTCTACGTCACCAGAGCTGGCTTCTTGTCTTATGCCAACGTTATTTTTGAAGTAATCATTTTAGATGATCCCAGTTCTGACAAACAAATAGAACTAACCCCTTCAAACATGCCTCATAATCCTGCATGGTTTGAGTCAACCATTTTATTTCTAACAACATCTAGTGTAAGTTTTGGCAGATGTTCCATATTAGACTGGGTTCTCTGCTTAACTCTTCAGAATTAAAAGCAACAAAAAAAAAAAATAGACAGAAAAACTTTATATTACACAAAAGTCTCTTGCAAAAGAACAGAATAGGAAGGGTTTTAGCTTTTTTTATAATTTTATATCTCTTCAGAATACCAGGGCCACAGGGTAAGGCATGCTTGGTAACTTTTTCTAACATGTTTGTTCTAGGGTCATCCTTAGGTTTCTGCAAGATACAGATATATCAGTGCCAGAACCAGAAAACATTTTTTTTAACTTACTTAGCTAGCTATTTATCATTTCAGTGAGGAAATATACACCCACACTGAGAAACATCATGAAAGTAGTTATTAGAGATGTAAAGAATCAGTCCTTTAATAAAGTACAGAACTGCACAGCATGCTCTATGGGATATTGGAGAGGTATACGAAAGATTTTTGACTTTCACAAAAAGCTGATACTTTTGTTTTAGAAGTTGGCAGCCATTACAAGGCTGACCTTTTCTGTGCTTATATTGCGACTGTCCTACCTGATTGTATAGTAATGGAAGATGATCATTTTCAGTCCTCACCAAGTGCAGGCAACTTCTGTCTACAAGAAGTCATTAAGTATTAAGTCAGGAAACTGTAGTTTAACTTGAGGAATCTGCCCTGTGCACTGGGTAACTGCAGGGTTATTTTCTATTCCTGCCTTTTGTGTTTAGTTATGAAATTTCAAATGCATAGGCAGGGTCAAGGGAGCCCGCAGGATTTTTTGCAGGGGGGGGGTGCAAACCCAGAGCCCCACCCACATAGCTCACCCTGCCCCCTGCCAACAGAGCCCCACCCAAGTCCACCCACCCCCAAGCCCCGCCCACACAGCCATTCCAGTGTCCCATTACTTGGCTATTTCTCCCCATTTACTGTAGACACTGTTCAAATCTGTGTGCATACTGTTTTATGCTTTAGTTCTACAATGATTACAGGCAGTTGGATTTAATTTACAACTTTTATTTCAAACATTATAGCCCAAACACTGAGACATTTACTAAACCTAAACAAAGCAATAGTCTTCCAATGAAAACAGACTTGGCATTAAAGCTTCTTATACCACACGAAAAGAAGACTCCACAGCAACCATCAAGAATTTAATCCACTGGAAGACCAATTTCACAGTAACAGAAATACACAGCCAATGTATTAGTATCGTTCTCTCTAGCGCCTCGGCAAATAGCCTTTTCAGAGTAAAAGATATTCTTATACTAACTTACAACTCTTTTTATATATAACAAACCCCTCCCACATCAATTAAACAATCAATTATTCAATCAATTAACTAAAAAACTTAAAAGACATAAAAAATATAACTTTCCTTTAAAAATATTCATTAAAGTAAACTTTTCCATGAACAGTCACAATTTAAACCATTTGGTTTGAGAGTATTAAATTTCAGTATCAAATACAATTCCTTTTTTCTTAACATTTGTTTTATACATTTATCATTCAAATATTTGGTGTTTTGAATACTATCCAATACTGTCACCTTAATACCATCATTTTTCCCTCCATGATGGCTATTGAAATGCACGGCCAAGGGACTAGTTTCTTTATTATTTATAATGTCTCTTACATGCTCTTTAATTCTACAAGCTAATGTTCTTTTGGTCTCTCCAATATAATATTTTTTACAGGGGCATTCAATACCATACACTACTGCTGTTGAATTACAGTTATAAATTCCCCTTGTTACAAAAGTAATTCCATTAATTTCATCAAATTGCTTCACAACAAACCTACAAATAGTGCATTTACCGCACTTTTTCATACCCTGTTGAATAACTTGTGTATACAGCAGCATGTTTGGCATTTCAAATCGACTATGTACCAAAAAGTCCTGAATATTTCTGCCCCTTCTATATGAGAAACTAATATTTTTATCAGACAAGTAATTCAATTCTTTTTTTAATATATTCCAACTATATCTAATATGTTCATTAATGTTTTCGGATAACACCGAAAAGGTAGAAACAAAGTACATTACATCCCTTGACTCCTGTGATTCATTCCGTATTAGCCCTTTATTATATTTTCCTTGATTTTTAACTTTTCTTAAACTTTCTTTAAGGTAATATTCTTCATACCCCCTCAGTTTAAATTTGTTGTAACTTTGTGCATATTCCTTTTCCCTAATATTAGGGTTACTACATAGTCTATTCACCCTAATAAACTCAGTATATGGAATTGCCTTCATAATGTGTGCAGGATGGTGGCTGCTACCATGGAATTGGCATTAAAGCTTCTCTACTTTTGAAACTCACATTCAATGAAACAGCATTGAAACCCACATTCAAAGAAAATGCATCTGGCCAGTGGCAGGTTATTTACCTTTGAACTGTTTTCAAGCAATAGGCTCCTTGCACACCGTTAGGGCCATGCAGAAGTTATTTGATTTACCTGATTGTATTAATTATAATATATAATTGAATTATATCCCTTGTATTATACAGCAGCACTTGTTTGAGTGTCTCTGCTGAAGTAAAAGTAATCTGAATAATTCCACATTAAAGATATCTGAAACTAATGAAGATGTTGTTGCTAGAAAACAACTGTATATTTCAGTGTTTCATCTACAAATTCAGTGCCTGCTGCCGTCAAAGAATAAATTGCCTATGTTAAATTAAAAAAAATGGTAAGCTGGTATATTGCAATAGAAAATGGATGACAAGCTGAAAAACAGGTTCATAGTTATTAGGTATCTCATCCAAAGGAGGACATCAGCATACAAATGTATATGCTGTAGGAATAGAACCTCAAGCCTTTACATTAAGATGCAAGTATTCTACTTGTGGTGCTACTAACATAGCTTTAAAACTTTATACCACAATAGAGATACCATTTGCTAAACAAAACAGTTGCACATTGTAAATAGACTTGGCATGAGCAGCAGTGAACTTAGCTTCCCTTAAAACTCACAGTTCCTTGAAAATGCACTTGAAAATTCCACCTGCTAACTCTAACTTGGGCATTTCACTTTCTCTCTCACAAACATACCACACCCCTCAAGGCCTCGGCCTTAGTGCAAGAAATCTGGACAAAGCCTAAAATAAATAGGGATAAATTATAAATATGGCTCTCAGAAACTTAGAAAATTGCAAGAGTAACAGGATTTGTGTTAGTATGCATTTTTCTAAATGACATGACATTTAAAACTGAAATGTCTCATTTAGCAACTTCAATCCTTTTTAGGAGGAATATGGGGCAAAAATCTGGGCAGCTGAGGGGTATGCTACCTCCCTCTTATACACACACCAAATAATTCTGGTCAGACTTGAATTAGTTCTGGGAAGGTTGCACTGAACGGCACAGTGCTTGAGCTGAAGTGGGTGAAATCCTGGTAGCCAGTGATAACTGATCTGCAGCTCAGCAATGTGAAGCATTAAAGCATTTTTAGCAGAGCATTGTTTCATCACTACCTATTGTGTTTGCACATAAGCTGTAGTTATTTTAAACATTTGCCTTTTTTGATTACTACAGAGTACATTTACCCACCAGAGCTATTGTGTTTTGACTTCAGTGTGGAGCTAGTTGTTGCAGGACTTGGCTTTTAAGTAAGGTAGCAATGCTTATTTACCATATACCATTAAAGCCACCCAACTACAAGTGTACTAACACAGAGACACTGCTATAAGACACTGGTCTGCAATAAAATGTAATGAGCTTCTGAAAATACTGTAATCCTGTCCTTTTATTACAATGAATATAAAATACTTCGAAATAAGGTAAAAAAGCTCATAATCTTCAACCGACAAAACTACTTTTCCACACTTCAAAACAATAATAAAATCAAACCCTCAGAAATTTTGGAAAGGTATCTCTACTCTACTTAACCCCAGCAAACCAGATACCCCATACCCCAGACCCAAACGCTCCTGACCAAGACTTGGCTACCCAATTTAACTCTTTTCATTGAATCCATTTCCAAATTAACATCATCTTTCTCCAAAACTCCCTCCCCAACCATCTCTCTACCCTACTCTGCTACTACTTCCTCATTCCCATCTACTAACTCCCATCCCTCCACTCCTCCTACTCCTACTACTTCATCAGCTTCATCTGCCCCTAATTCTCCCTCTTCACACTCCTTTTTCCTCATTTAGACCTATACCCACTTCTACTATAAAGAAACTCCTTATGAAACTGGAGTCATGCACCAATGCTCCTGATAACATCCCTTCTTACTTTCTTAGCAAAGCTGCTGAAGCAATCGCTTACCCTATTAGCATTTTAATCAACCGCTCTATCCAAGAATGTATAGTACCCCAAGTCTGGAAAAGGGCCTTTATCATACCTCTACATAAAGGTGGCAACAACAACAATGTTACTAATTTCCGCCCCATCGCTATTCTGTCCCCCATCTCTAAACTCCTAGAAAAGTGTATCCAACTACAACTCCTTCCACATCTCTTAGATAATCACCTACTAACTCCCACACATGGATTCAGACCACATCATAGCACTATGACCGCCCTCCTCTCCTTCATTGAAACTGTAAATAAAGCCCGCGACTCTGGCCAAATTGTTTCTACCCTACTACTCGACCTGTCTAAGGCCTTTGACACTCTCTCATAGCCTGCTACTAACTAAACTTAACCTATCTCCCTCCTCCTTGAACTGGTTCTCCAGCTACTTATCTAACAGATCTCAAGCAGTCAAATGGAAAAAGGCCACCTCCTCATTTCTAAATACTCCTACTGGGGTACCCCAGGGCTCTATACTGAGTCCCCTTCTCTTCAATATATTTATAAATGATTTCCGCAACTCTATCCCATTCTCAGACATCATCCAATATGCCAATGATTCTGCTATTATCTGCGCTGCCACCTCTATCCCCTCACTCCTAAAACTGACTCAAGATGCTTTTACAACAACTGAGCAATGGATGAAAAGGAATCACCTAGCACTCAATGCCTCTAAAACCAAATTAATATTATTCACCCCCTCTAAGGCAACTTCTTTCAATATAAACACATTCCACATCTCTAGACAAAATAATCTACCCCTGGAACTGGTGTCCGAGATCAAGTTACTTGGGGTCCAAATTGATAACCAGCTCAAATTCAACTCCCACCTACAGTTAAATATCAAGAAAACCCATCAAAAACTAGGTATGCTTTACAGACAAAATCATTACCTTACACCTGCTACCAAAATCACCCTCTCTACCTCATTTCTTATCCCCTCCCTTCTCTATGGAGCTCCACTCCTAACTAATCTACAGACCTCTCTAAAAACACAACTTTCCTCTTGCTACAACAAAATTGCCAAGTTCGCTACCAACCACAAGTCATCCACCCACCACTGTTCCTCTCTCCAAAAACTAAAATGGCTAGAGCTACCCAGTTATCTCACATATACTCAACTAAATCTTGCACATAAGCTCATTTTCAACCCCTCCCTTTGTCCCTCCCTTTCATCAGCCTTTAAAATGCACCTTCCTGCTAGAGTATTAAGATCCAACAATCAAAATCTATTAGAAGTATATAAACCAACTCGTCCCCCAGGCAAAAATCTTCTGTCTTATGGCCTTGCATGCCTTTGGAACTCCCTACCACCTTCCATTCGCACCACCCCCAATCATTTTATATTTAAAAGATCTCTTCACTCACATCTAGTATCCCAGTGGGAATGCTCTTGCTCCCACCCCACATAACTAACTTGCAAACTCCATCTTCTTTCTTCCTCTGTTTCCTCCTGCAACTTTCCTAATTACCCACCCTAACTCATACATATTATTATTCCTACAATAATCGGAAAGAATATACTAGGCCACACTTTCTAAGTATTGCTTCCCTAATACGTTATTGCTTCTCAGTACTTTTGTGCATTGCTTCCTAATATGTTATTATTCCTCAATATTGTCATGAAATGCTTCCAAATATGTTGTTATTTCTCAGTGCTTTTGTGCTAAATTTCCCTTTAGTCTGTATTACCTATTAATTTCATCACTAGATTGTACTCGCTCTAGTTTTTGTTGTATTATTTGCAAATTGTTATTTCTTGTATGATTAACTTCTGTGTAATTGTATAATTTGTATATCTATTAATAAACTACTTAGTTTTGGAGATTTTCTCCCCAGGACTCCATTGAAAACGGGTTCATTTGGCCCAATGGACTATCCTGGCAAACCAACTGCAAATAAAATAAATAAATAAAGTACTGTCATATGCATTTCAATACCCAAGGCTGTTACATTATCTAGTCATGTAAATATTCTCTGCATGGCAAAAACGAAAAGGCTTTCAATGCTGGTAATTCTTTAACAATGTACTTACTAAAGCTTAAATGCATCTTACTATGTCTGACAAGCTTACTAAAGCTTACTTGCATCTTACAATCTCCGACAAGCTTACCTGATGTTCATTAAACCATGGCTACTTAAACAGAGCAACAGGGCACTGTGACAGCATACAGTTCCTGAATAAGAAGCATAAATCAACAGTACAAAAATCTGATAGAAAACCAGAACATTTTGCAAAATCAAGGACAGATGAAAAGCCACGGTCGTATTTGTGATCTACTTTGGATGGGGGAATACTCTGCACACTTACACTGCATAACTGCTCCTTGCCTTCCATGGACACATCCAGAGCCACTACAATGGGGAGTGGGGTGCAATAAGTATGTCACAATTTGAAATGTCTCTGGTTGACAGTGATGGATCTGACACTCATACCTCTCAACTTCAGAGCAAGAAATCTGGACAAAGCCATACATAGAACTAGAAGTGGGACACAAGCCCAAAAATAAGGCCAATTTTTAAATATTGCTCTTATAACTTAAATAGAACAGGTAGATATTGCATTAGTACAAATGTTCTGAAGGGTATGAAATCTGAAACTCAAATGTCTGCCATTATTTTCTAACTTCAATCTTTAATGACTTGCCACTAATTTGCCAGAAAACCACAATTTTATGAAAAAACGGACCAAAAAGTGATGCAAAAATACCTGTCAAAAAAGGGACACCTTTTTAATATTAACAGTTAACTTGAAGCAGCTAACAAAATAAGAGCATCCACATGCATTTCTGAAATAAAGGTAATCTATAAGTGATCATTACAATTATATATAATTGTAAACCCTCCACATTTTCTTCCAAAATTGCCATTTTGGAGGAGGGATTATTAGGGGAGAGCAACATTTTGAGCCAGAATTGGGGACAATTGAGATGTTTGGATATTCCTAATCTACAAAGTGATTTGCACGTACCTCTCAACCTCTAAATGCAGGAAATCTGAACAAGGCCAAATATATTGGGGAACATACAAACACTACGAAAAATTGCTCTTGTATAAACTTAAAGACAGTCTTGCATTAGCATGCATTTTTCTGAAGGTTATGACATCTGAAACTCAATGTCTGTCATTTAATGGCTTCATTCCTAAATGATTTGTTAGAAAACCACAAATTTGAGGAACAAACCAAAAATAAGCAGCAAATATCTATTCATTCTGCAAAGATATGGACAACTGAGAGGTATAGTTCAACCGGGGCTGTCTGAACTTGCTACCCCCCCTCACAAAATCATGGTCAAATGGAGCCTCCCCCCTGCAGCCATTCCAATGTCCCATTCCTTGGTTATTTTGCCCCATTTATCATAAACACTAATGTGCATACTGCTTTACTTCTGCGATGATTTAGGATTTCATTTGAAAGTTTTATTTTGCATTTTACAGCACAAACCCTAATACATATCTGTTAAAGCAATGCAGTCTCACAATGAAAATAGACTAACATTAAAACTTCTCTGCTCTTGAAACTCGCATGCATTGAAACAGCACTGAAACCCACTTTCAGAGAAAATACATTTTGCCAATGGCAAATATTAACTCTGGGCTGTCTTCAAAATCATAGGCCCCTCGAACATAACGTGCTCTTTGATACACCTTCCTGACCGTATTACATTATATTCCTTGTACAATACAGTACAGTTGTTAGAGGGCATTTTAAATTTATTGTTTTGAACATTTTTCCAGTAAACAATGAAACAAAAGCATCCACCAATGACAAAACTGCCCAATTCAGAACATTTCCATCATAAAAAGTCTACTCAAGTCCACCAGTATCAGTAAAAAATATACACAATCTCTGAAGTAGTAAACTCCACATTGAAAAAATTTGTAACTAATAAAGAGGTTGCTGCTAGCAAACACTTTATATGTCATTGTTTAATCTACAAATAAAGTGCCTGTTACCCTTGAAGAATAAATTGCTTTTGTTGCATGCAATAAAAAAATGAAAAGCTAGTAATACCGCAATAGGGAATGGATAGCAAACTGTTAACAGGTTTATAGTTACTAGGTCTCTTTGCCAAAAAGACTGCAGCATCCACCCCCTTTACAACACAATACAGCATCAGCAATGCATTTACCTACTGTGGGAGTAGAACCCACAGCCTTCAGCATCTAAAGCAAGTACACTATCTGTTGTACTATTAACAATGCAAGCAGACTAAACATAAGCAGCACTAAACTTTTGCTCCCCTGCAGCTCTCAGCTCCTTGTAAAAATCTACTCGACACTCAGCTGTATCTCTGAACTTTTCAGCACAAGAAATCTGGAAAAAGCCAAAATTTATTGGGGGGGGGGACAAAAGGCCAAAAACCAGGGACACATTTTAAACATTGCTTGTATAATGTTTGAAAGTTGCTAGAATAAAATGCTGCATTACCACCATACATTTCACTGCCACGTCTTGAACCCAGGGGACCCTGTGCAAAACAGTCAGAGCAACATACCACTATGCCAAATCAACTGTTTTGTGAAAGAGGAAGACTGAAACTTAAATAGCTACCATTTAGTGAATTCAGTTCTCACCATAGCACAGCTGTCAACCTCTTAGCACAAAATACCTGAACAAAGCCAATAATGGGTGACTACAACCACCAAACATTCAGTGAATTCAGTTCTCACCATAGCTCTCAACCACTTAGCAAATAACACGCGGACAAAGCCAGTAATGGGAGAATATAGCCTCCAAACATATTCAGTGAAATCAGTTCTTACCATAGCTCTCAACATTAGCAAAAAACCTGGATGAAGCCAATAAATACCTGAACAAAGCCAATACTGGGTGAATACAGCCCCCAAACATATTCAGTGAATTCAGTTCTTACCATAACTCTCAACCCTAGCACAAAACCTGGACTAAGCCAATAATGGGGGGAATACAGTCCCAAACACAGGGATACATTTCAAATATCCATCTTGTACACTTAGAAAATTGCTAGAATAAAAGCTTTTGTTACCATGCACTTTCTGAAGAATATTAAGTCTGATATTGAAGTGTGTCTATTTTTTTAACATTTGTTAACCAGGAAAGTCTAACTTTGAAAAAAAAAAAAGCTAATTTTTAGCAGAGGCCCAGGGAGAAACACTCCAGACAGCCAAGAATAAAACCAGAGAACATGTAGCTGTCAGGCAACAAGGACACAAATGCAGAAACCACAGATTTTTATGAGGAACAGAAAAAGTATGAAGGAAAATCCTGCAACATTTTTACAAATGGTGGTGGGTAGGGAATTCAGGCTCTTGCCACTTGGGCCCAAGGTACAGGGTTCAAGCCTTATTCTCTACCCACCACCATGTATACCTGGGGCAATTTACACACACACACACACAGAAACTGAAAACATTCTCACACACATGCACAAAAAACAGACGCACTCAAAACATTCACACACACACACACACCTACTTAGCCTTTAAAGTTAACCCTAACCAGCGAAACCGCTTTTACTTTACTGTAGTCACAGCTCAAACACCATCCAAAAGTCTCTCTCTCACACACACATACACACAACACACACACACACACACACAGACACACCTGCTTAGCCTTTAAGTTAACTCTGACCAATGAAACTGCTTTTACTTTGCTGTAGTCACAGCTCAAACACCATCCAAAAGTCAATGAGTCAAAGCTAAAATCTCTGAATTTTAACCACTATAATTTTTGATTTAAACAGACATCAGTATAATCTGTCAAAATGGCATGCAGTTGACAGGGTAAACTGCAGCCATATATACACACGTGTATACAAATACACACATATATATATATATATATATATATATATATATATATATATATATCAGTAATGTCTGCTAACCTTAACCATGACCCTGCTCCTACCTCAACCCTAACCATACACCTTACCCTAAAAACCCTTCCCATAACACTGCCACTGTACAAGACAGACTCAGTCACACAAGTATGCACCCACAAGCACTGCAAACATGCCATGAATTTGAATTTCAATTAATCTAGCTCTACATCAGTCCCTCGGTAGACAGGTGCCCCTCAAGGATCTATTATGGCATCTCTCCTCTTTTCTATCTACTTTAACAAACTTTCTTTTGACTTACCGTATCTTCTTCTCCTATTTTATGCTGACAACCAGTTATTACATTTATTCCACTACAAACATTCTGTCTCTTCTCTTTAACTCTGACTTCAGGCTTATTTTCATGTCCTTATTCAGTGGGTCAGTGATAAACAATTACTACTAAACTCCTCTAAATTCCCTTTTATATCCAGATCCCGTAGAAATACCATAGGTAAAGGTATATTTACTGGCTCAGCTAGAATATTGTCTCCCACAAATTGTTGCAACTTCTAAAAGAAATGTAGTCCATTTCATATGCCATTTGCATATTCATCACTCTCTCCCAAGGAAATGAACAGTACTGCAAAACAATTGAAAAAGCGAACTGGCTACCTGTAAAACAACATGCTGACTTTCTACATGCCTCTCACCTTCCTTCCAGTAGCTTCCAGACTATTGGGAGATGCACCAATGTGCAGCCGACCTCGTAACTACTCATTTCCTCTCCTTCATCCCTCCCAAACTAGGTTTCATTGGTACAGACCATGCTTTCTTCATCCTTGGTCCCAAACTGTGGGAATCTTTCCCTTCTTATCTCATTTTCCATTCAGAAACAAAAGCACATTTCAAGGCTCCAGGAAAATGAAACTGTTATCCGTTTGGTCATATAACTTAACGTCTTCATTCCCTTCTTCTGTCTACATACCTTGCTATGACTCTATTTTTGATTGTGATTCTTTCAGCATGCCAACTCTGATGCCACTGTACATATAATGCATGTATGTATTGTATTGTTTCACTCATTCTGTATATAGGGTCATTTATTTATTGCCTTTATGCCCTCAAGTAAACTATGATATCTATTTTCTATATATGTTTCGATTGCATATAATGTAATGTATCCGTTGTGTTTTGTAATTCACTCTGGATATAATGTAATGTATCCGTTGCGTTTTGTAATTCACTCTGGATATAATGTAATGTATCCGTTGTGTTTTGTAATTCACTCTGGATATAATGTAATGTATCCGTTGTGTTTTGTAATTCACTCTGGATATAATGTAATGTATCCGTTGTGTTTTGTAATTCACTCTGGATATAATGTAATGTAATGTATCCGTTGCGTTTTGTAATTCACTCTGGATATAATGTAATGTATCCGTTGTGTTTTGTAATTCACTCTGGATATAATGTAATGTATCCATTGTGTTTTGTAATTCACTCTGGATATAATGTAATGTATCTGTTGTGTTTTCTCCTGAAATGTGTCCACTGATATCAGTTCTCTACCCTGGTTAACAAATTCAAAATAAAATAAAATATATAAATCAATAAATGCATTAGACAGTGTTGACTTCCTTGGGTCTTTATGTTGTTTGTGTCTTTTGTGTGTCATCTTTTTTACTTTTTGTTTTTGATTTTTAATGGAATAATGCAATAGATGAAAGAGTTAGGTAAGGACAGGAGCAGAATACAGAAGAGTAAGTGGAATAAAAAGAAATGCAGTCACTAATTCATTATTTAACTACCTGTTTCATTCAAGCCATGGCTGGATGAACAGAAGCCTATCCCTGCATCAAATGGGTGCAAGACAAATAAACTAATCCTGGACAGGGCATCAGTTTATTAAAGGTGCCACATGCACTCATTAACACATGACATGCAGACACGCACATGCACATGCAGACGCACACACATGCACGCGCGTGCGCACACACACACACACACACACACACACACACACACGCACATGGGTATGCACACACACACACACACACACACACACACACACACACACACACACACACACACACATATACACATGCTCACACACACATATGTACATGCTCACACATGCTCTGTCACACACAAGCACACACACACACACACACACACACACACACACACACACACACACACACACACACACACACACACACACACACACACACAATTTACAGGCAGTTTGGAAGGTCACCAGTTTAACTCCAGCATATCTTTGGCATATAGAAGGAAACCAAAACAAAATGGTGGATGCACAGGGAGGACATGCAGAGTCTACAAAAGTATCTATTAGTAGTAGCATTTTGCAATTGAAAGTAGGAGTATTTTAACACTTATATAGTTTTATGGATACTCCAAGTTACTGTATTTCTGTTTTTATTATTGCAGGCCTTATTTACTTTTACAGTGTTTTCACTTTAAGAGACGGTAATAATTTTCACACAGTCAGTGTTAAGGACTCAAAGATAAATAATGACAACCATTTGTTAATTCTGTGCACTATGATTACAGTCATTTTAGCAACTCTGAGTGACAGCCCTTTTCTATTTTAGTTGCTGTAGTGTTTGTCCATAAAGAAATTAGTTTAGCCAGTGGGATCTTCTTTTCTTCAACCATGTCTCATGTGACTAACTGTTAAATAAAGTATATTTCATAATTGTTACCCTGTCAGCTCTTATATCTGCCTTTATCTCTGACCATACCCTGCACTTGTTATCCGCATTATGACAGGACCTGTGATAACATTATAACTGACTGGCATGACTTGAAATGGGTATGTCTAAATGGTGGCAATTTTCTTACTGACAAAATTAGTTTTGATGATGTACTCTAAAAAGCAAAGCCAAATACAACTGCTGCCAAGCCAAAGGAAGAGTGACTCACTCCCTTAACATTTGGTAAGCAGTCTTTTAACTAACCAAATGGAAAAGAAAACTTATTTCAGATGTAGTAAGAAGTCAAAGGATTTTCAATTGCTTAAATTCTGAGTACTAACAATTGTATCAAAACTAGAGCAGTGTTCTCTTATTCTCTTATTCTTCTTACATCAAACCTGTAAACAGTCAAGATTTTCAGAAGGAGTTTGACTTATTTGCTGTGAATAATTTTCATGGACTAGAATACAGAACAGTGATTACAGCTCACTGCAAACCATCAGCTATAACTGTTTCACAGTGCCGAATCAAATTAGTTCATTTGGTGATTTTTGCTTCTTTTGAAAATCTCAAAGCCTGGAAGTATTTGTAACATACATATGTAAATTCTGATGTGATTATGATGCAACAGAAATAATTTTATGAGCTCAGATCAGTCCACTTTTGTGATACAAAAAAAAAAATCTAAGCAAATTGGTATGATTGTACTGGATAACCAGACATCCTAAATAGAAAACCAGCTTGCTGTCCTTTCTGGCAAAGTGGAAGAAAATGGTGACCCACAAAACAAATATATAAAACAGGCATACCAGCACATCTCTGATGTTATCAGTACATTTAAACATCACAGCAAGCGCAAAGACCTTTGCACCATACTATAAAGAACTTTGGAATGTCATTTCAAAAGGCTAATTCTTATATGGATATGGGTATGCTTCCACTCAAAACACGGCTCTAAAATATGTCCACTTGTATCCTGCTAAGATATGCTAGTAAATTGCCAGTATAATGCTAAATGACAGAAAACCTACCCTTTATATTCAAAATAACCTGCATGCAGCCTGCCCAGAATGCTCATCTGTGCATAAATAATCCTAGTTCACAAGTAAGTCAGTCTGTGACTTCGTGTAGCATAGGCAAAACATAAAGGTCTACTATCTGAGAGGATAGCATGGTGGTTTAAGGCATAGACATCATACACCGTGCTCACTGTTACTTCAGTAACATCACTTTATGCTGCTTAACTCTAATCTCACCACTTACCTAGATGATGGCTCCAGTATTTCTCTTGGAAGCAGGCAGTATCATCTGGAGGGCAATATGCATTTAATAAACAAGTTACAAATGAGCACAGTGTTCATATCTCTCTCTTGTGTATTGGACTGAATATTACAGCCACCATAAGTTTAATTTAGGTCAGATCATACCTTTCATAGTAATAGAGCAACAGAAACTAACTAGATGGATGGCCAAGAGGTATGAGCAGGTGCGATAGCCATGTGGTTCTAGTACTACCAGACCTAGCAGAGGAGTCACATGGGTCTAGTCTTGCCAGACTTAGGAAAGGAGTCAGGTTCTTTTCACTTTATTCTGGGGTGAGTACATATGTTACTCCAAATTTCCTGACATGCATACTAGAAAATGTTCAGCACTCTTAAAAAAAAAACACAGTAGGATGGTAAAGCATATATATACAAAATGTATAATTAAAAAAGCTAAGAAAACACCCCCCTGTAAACTGTATAGTCCAAATTTTATTATATCCAAAGTGCTTTGTAATGCTGAAACCTGAATCTTCAAATAGCAAGACCACAGAAAATGGTACGCAAAAACAGATAGATAGTTAATCAAGACTTTTTGCAGAATTAGGAATATGGTTAACCCACAAGTATGCAGAATGTTTGTCTGTTAATTGACAGTCCCAGATTTGTAGCATATATATCCCGGCAAAAAGTAGTTGTCTGGATAAATCCAGATATGTAAATCTCCCACAAAATTTCTGGCCTCCTAATGAAATTCAAAATCACCAGTGAGAAAATTTGACAGTAAAATCAGCACCAACATTGGAACTAATACCATATTGTCAGTACTGGTAATAACAAACAACACCAACTTTGAAAACAACTCTTTCCCTCCAGTTCCCAGTGTTAACCAGCCCAGGAACACTGACACAACATGAGTTGATAATCATATATACAATAGTAAAGCTAAAACCAACTCTGGAGTAAAATTACGTCAGAACACCTGGATAAATATGATTCAGTGTTACACAGTTAATTATATGTACTCATCGAATTCAGCTAAAGGCTGAATACTCTCATCATGAAAAATAATAACATATATGTGTGTTCATATATATTTACATTTATTAAGATTATAGTTTCGAAATTTCAAAATTGTAATTAAAAAAAATACAAACAAAATTTTTTTTTTTTTACATTTTTGCAAGGGGGCCCTGCACCCCCTACACCCCCTGCTGAATAAATATACAAACTCTGAAATCACACTATGGTGAGGAAAACAGTAAATTTCCTGTTCTGCACTGTACAGCAATCTCCATTCAGAATGTTTGTCATTTCAGAACTTTAATCTTATGGTCTCAACCATTTGCAGTTTGATGTTTTGAAACTTTGAGCTTGCGAAAGGGACTCTCTCTCTCTCTCTCTATATATATATATATATATATATATATGTGTGTGTGTGTGTGTGTGTGTGTGTGTGTATGTATGTATAGATATATTTCATATATATTTATATATGTATATGTGTGCATGCTATAAATTTATGCATGCATATATGTATATGTATATATACATATATATGTATATAGGTACACTGACATTCATTAAAACACCCAAATGTCGATGTAGTCAACCAGAAAATGTTGACAGGCTACTACATATGTGCTAAAGAACAATCTTGTTGCATACAAAACAAAACCTCAAATAAACAAATAAAATAAAAAAATCATTTTTGCAGAGATGCAGCCCCCTGCAACTTTACATCCCCGGCTTATTATACATACAAACTCTGAGATCTTTCAATATCAGGGGAAAGGTGTATTTCCCAACTCTGAGAATTGTGCAGTCTCACACACGACAACCATCTGTGTAGTTGAACAAATTTTGTCTACTAAACACATGTTGTCCAATGGACATTCAATGATAGTTCCTACGTAGATATATATATATATATATATATATATATATATATATATATATATATATATATATATATTATTTATTTATTTTATTTTACATTTGTTGACTGGGCTAGTCCAACTGGATAAATTTCCATTTTCAGTAGAGGCCCGGGGAGAAAAGCTCCAATATAACACAGGATGTAATGTACAATTTTATAACAAATCAAGTATAACAAATAAAGTAAGAGGAATTTGGAATAAAAAGAGGATTTTAAAAAGTACATTATTAAGAAGGTGAGTATTAAGTAATGTAGCATCATGCAGTTGTTTGATAAGAGAGATACACTAGAGTTCATTGTTAGTTAACATAAATGCCTGTGGATATATATTTTTACAATAACAACTTTTAGTATCCAGAGGGGTATGTAGAGTATGATTGTGTAGCCATAGGCAATAAGGGGATATTAATAGGAAAGGTAATAGATTAATCAGCGTTAGTGCAGGGACATAACCAGTGTGATTTTAGGTGACTTTTAAGCTTTAGTTTAAAGAGTGCCAGTGAAGGAAGTAGGTAGAAGGTTCCAATGTTTCCCAGCAGTATTGGTGAAAAGGCTTTCACATGACAGGTTATTGGACTTACTTATGCTGGCAAGTAGTTTACTTGAAGAGCATTAGGAATTAAGATTATTATAAGGGGTAATTAGGTTAGCAAGTATTGGAGTATTATTTGGTTGGTAAAAGATTTTATGAGCTATGGTAAGTTGGGAAAGAGTTAGCACGTTCTGGAGTTCAAGCCAGTCTAGCTGCTTTAGATTCAGACAATGGTGTGTTCGAAATACATTGCCAGTGGCAAATCTGGCAATGTTGTTATAGGAGTTTGATAGTTTGAGAAGATTATTTTTCTTTATATTAGTATAAATAGGAGAAGCATAGAGGAGAGTTGAGATTAAGTGAGAGTGGGCAATGGTAGTTGTAGCTATGGGAGTTAAGAAGGGTTTGATTCTATATAAGGAGCCCATTTTTTTGTTCACTGTTTGAATGGTGTTATTTATATGGTTATCAAAGTTAAGGTTGTTGTCAATTGTGACTCCTAATAGTTTGGTAGTAGGATCGGGAAAGATGAGGGTTCCATTGTTAGATTTAATAGAGAAGTCTATAGGAAAGGACCTATTTGTAGGTGTGAAAAGTAGAAGTTTGTTTTTTTTTGGCGTTTAAAAGGAGGCAGTGTTTAAGGAACCAGTCTTCTACTGAGTTGAATACTTTTTGAGTTAGAGAGTGTAGTTCAGATGTGGAGTTGGCAGAACATATAAGTGTGGAATCATCAGCATATTGAATGCAGGTAGCTTCAGGGACTGCTACCTGAAGGTCGTTGATGAATAGTGAAAAAAGAGGAGGTCCTAGAATGGAGCCCTGGGGGACTCCAAGGGTGACTGGCAGGTGGGATGAAAGTTTATTTTTCCAGAGAACTGCCTGTTGCCTATTGTTAAGGTAAGACTTGAACCATTGTATAGCTGGGGTATCTAGAGCAAGAAGTTCCAAAGTGTTGATAAGCAGAGGATGATTAACCATATCAAAAGCCTTTGAAGTTTAATGAAGAGAGCAGAAGAGAGGATGTTGGTATTACGGTTCTTTTAAATAGAGTCAGTGAAAGATAGTAAAGCGGTGGTAGTGCTATGAAATGGCCTAAAGCCATGCTGGCACTTAGCCAGTATGTCGTGTTTAGTTAGGTGGTCTAATAGCTGGTGGTGAATGCATTTTTGCATGACTTTAGCTAAAGGGGATAGTAGAGCTATTGGTCTGTAGTTAGAGTAGTCATGGGATTTACCACCTTTATGTAGGGGGATGATGTGGGAGATTTTCCAGATGTCTGGAGTGATTCCTTCATTAATGGTTCTGTTAAGTAAGATGGATATGGGAAAGGCAATAACTTTGGCTGCTATTTGCAAATACTCAGAAGGTAATTGGTCAGCTGAAGGAGTACAAGGCTTAAGTTTTAGTAAGATTTTGTAGATGAAAGTGGTTGAGATAGGTTGAAATCTAAATGTTGGTAAAGATTCAGCTAGAGAAGATGGGAGCCTTGTGTTATCAGTGGAAAGCTGGCAAGCTAGGGATTGTATGGTTTCTGTAAAGTAGGTGTTGAAGTTGTTGGCTATTTGATTTGGGGTGTTATGATCAGCATATTGAGGGGCTGGTGTGCTAGAGTGTCCAGGGTGAAGGAGCCTATTTATGTTAGCCCAAAATTTCTGGGGATTCTTTTGGTGTGTTTGTTGTAGCTTACAATAGCAGTTCTTTTTGTCAGATAGTATAACTTTTTTAGTTAAGTTCCTTAGCTGTCGAAAGGTTTGTTGTTCAGGGGAGGTTCTATTAGTTCTCCAAATAGCCCAAGCTTTGTTTCTAAGCAGAATTTTTTGTTTGGTCTCTTTTGTTAACCAGGGGGATGGTTTGGATTTCATTCTAATAGATCATTTAGGTGCATGCACATCATGGTTTAGGTGCATGCAAATCATGGTTTAGGTGCATGCACATCATCGTTTAGGTGCATGCACATCATCGTTTAGGTGCATGCACATCATGGTTTAGGTGCATGCACATCATGGTTTAGGTGCATGCACATCTAGGATTGCAAGAAATTTAGAGTTAAAATGTTTGACAGCCTCTTCTAGTGGGAGTATTTTTAGAGGTTTCCAGTCACATGATTTGAGTTCATTTTGGAATAGTGCAGGGTCAAAGTGTTTCATTGTTCGTGAAATCCTGTAGGTAAGGGTGTTAGGGATATTATTCTTTTGTCTTATTATAAAGGTTAAAGTATGATCACTTAGATCATCTGGTAAGGTTCCTATATTATAAGAGCATGGGTGTTTGTTTATAAGTATCCAGTCTAAGGTGCTCTCTTTTTTGGTTGGTTTGTTGATTCTGGTAGTCGAGTTAATAGTTTGTATAAAGCCATGGAGATTAATATGTGTGGATGGGTTATTAGAGTTGATGGTTTTCCAGTCAGTGTTAAAGTCACCTAATATTATTGTTTCTTGAGGGCAGGTTGAAGACACCTAGCTAAGAAAATCTTGTATAATAGTGTTGTTATTACCGGGGGGGTAGGTAGATACAGATCACATAGAGGGATTTGTTAGGGTTGATTTGAAGTTTGGAGATGAGGACTTCAGCCTTAATGTCCAAAGGTGGGCTTTCAGTTATAGAGGATATCTGTAGGCCACTTTTATAGAGGAGTGCTACTCCCCCATACTTATGTTTTAATCGGTCCTGTCTCAGTATGTTATAACCAGGGGGGATAATTTCATTATCTTTAGTTCTGAAGGTGGGCAATTTTGTTACTGATACTGCGGATATTGAGATGTGCTATAAGAAGAGAGTTGGAGAATTTGGTCAAGGTTGGCAGGTTTGTGGAAGTTATATAATGAGTATTTACTAAAGATGCATTGTAAGGGCCTGGATTGGGGTGTATGCCCCCATCCTGTAGGGTAGGACTTTGCGATTTTGATAATGGGTTGTGTGAATAGTTAATATGAAGTTTCCATTTTTTTATAATCAGATTGTTGTACTTAATGTTAGTACATCTATGGTATTGTGGTGATCTATAGCAGGGAGTGGAGATGATGTTAGTATGTAAATGGAGGTGAGAGATATCCACAGTGGTTGTTTGTTTTGGAGGGAGGTTGTAGAAGACGAGATTGGGCCTTTCAAGATAGGTTAGGAGATAGAATGAGGTCAAGACAGGTTAAAAAATGTGGCTAGGAATATTAAGTTGGTTAGAATAACTTTTATAGTAGCTTGCATATTGTTATCTATAACTGTAGAATTACAAATGAGGTAAATAGGGATAGGATAATAAGGAGTTGTAGGAGTGGGAGAGACTAAGGTAGAGGAAGGAGTAGTGCTATTTGGAAAACAGTACTATTAAGTGGAGTTACTAGAGAGAGAGTTAGAGGAAGAGTGAGTGACTAGGTGGAGTAAATTGTTTGGAGCAATTAATTGGTTGAATGAGTGAGGGGTGTGATTTAGGAAGTATAAGGTTAGGATCACTGGGGGTGGGTGGAATTTGAGGGGTAGGGTAAGGGAGCGGAGTGAGCCCGCAGGGCGAACTGAGTGGGTTCAGACACGAAGACAGGTTATGCTGGAGAACAATCAGTGAAAAGGGAGTTAGATCTATAGAAGGGAAATAAAGGGTAGATTGACCCAAACACTTCTATCCCTTAGTATTTACTGAATCGGCAATGTTCAGAGCAGAAAAAACATTCATTAACTGCTGTTAACATCAACACTCGGCGTCTAACACTACGCGAAGAGCATAGAAAACCACATTCATATATTTTGCAGTAAGAGTGTAGCATAACACTAACAAAGTATATCCTTCACATAGAATACGGAATTACCATTTTAAAAGCATGTTTTTATACAATAACTAGGCAGTAGAATTACATACGAGCCAGTTTACAGCAAACGCTACCCGCAGGAGGAAACTCAGCAGCCAGGAGTGGGCAAGCCTAGAGAGATGGCGCCCTGAAGGTAGGGTCAATTTATAAGCTAGGGGTGAGGGGCCGAGGTTAAAGGAAGGGGAGGAGGGGCTATGCAGGCATGAGCAAGTAGGTTCTAAGTGGGGGACGGGAGGATAAGGGCACATGTACGTGTGAAAAGGGGTTAAAGGAAGGGAAGGATGGGCTATGCAGATATCTACAAGTAGGTTCTAAGTGGGGTAGGGGAGGAGAAGGATAGATGTACGTGAGAAGAGGGGTAGTAATTGAGGGTATAGAGAGAGATGAGGCGAAAGGCAAAGCTGAGCAAAGACACAAAGACAGGTTTTGCTGGAGAACAATCAGTGAAAAGGGAGGTAGATCTATAGTAAGGTATCTAGGAGTTGAGAGTTTAAGATAGCAGAGTGAAAGGAGAGCTATCTAAGGGCTGTTTCAGTGATAAAGCAATAGGTTCAGGAGTAACAGAGGTAAGAAGGAGGCAGAATAGGTTTAAAGGCTGATATCCAGGAGCAAGGTAAGTGAAGGAATAACTGGTAGAATGGTATTGCAGGTAAGGTAAGTGAAATCTACCAAAAGGGTTTTAGAGAGACTAAGGGTGGTAAAGGTGAGAAAAAAGAGAAAGTAATTTACAAGCAGGGGGGAGAGTTTTAGGTGAGAGGTTAAGAAGGGTAAAGAGAACTTAAGTATGGCGACACAGTAGAAGGATTAGTTCTAACAGGCAGGAGGTATTACAAGAGAGACTATGGCTGCTGTTTGTCCTGCAGGGAACACTTACTTAACAAATTAGGACAGGATTATATTACAGTGTAACACAATAGGAGTATCTGTACATACTTTCACGTGAATAACTCCTGCATTTCAAGACAGTGAAATATGGGGAAGACAAGTCTCTTTCGAATCTCAGAAGTAGGTATTCATGTATCAGTGTTCAGGAGTGATCCTGGGCCTCAAGTATTTAGCAGGTGACTGAGGCTGGGGCGGGGGGGTATACTGGCAGAAGGGTTGTTTGCTTAAAGGAGGGAGAAAGGAAAAAGTTAAGCACTGCTCTATGGATACCCAAGCAAGTTAACAGCAACAGCAGTATCAGTCAGAAAAAGTATACACAAAGATTACAGTGTATCATTCAGTCATAAAACTATAGCACATTTTAAATATAGATATTTAAATGCTCAAGACCTTAAATAGTTTTAGGATACATTGTAGTCAAAATACTTCAAAGTAGCCATAAGCATAAACTAAAAAGCTTAATTAAATAGCTAACATTAATAACCTTATAATGTCACTTAGGAGGCATAGGTAGCTTAATCTGACACTTAGGCAATAGTTCGTTATCAGTAATAAGCAGCTGGCTAGAGTATGGAGTAGCTAGGCAACCTCTGGGTTAAGGCATTCAAGTAAACTGAAGTAAATAGTTAGATGCAAGCTCAGCACTTTATCAACTAGGAGCCTCGTCAGATATGCAGTTAATCAGCTAATAGATTTAGAGCAATGCCCGACTTCAGCATATCCTGAGGGAAGAAGCACTGGGCTAGAGTTTTACAGGACTGGTGTAGAATTAAAATAGCAGTAAAAAGTGAAGTAGTAAAATGGGAGAGTAAAGTATGAAGTATAAGATATAATGAAATAAGGCAATTAAACTCTTAGCTTGTTAGAAGCAAGGGAAATAGTATAATCAGTAACACCCATTTAGCATTTAAATGTGCGTTACGGGACCTTATATCAATCAGTTATGTCCTAAAAAGAAATAGTATAGCAAGCAAACAAGTAGTTAATGTGGGAAGGCAATATAAAGACTGAAATAAAATTCCGCATCCAATAGCTATAACATAGCTCTTACCAAGATCCTGTTAAACTTGCCAAATAAAACAAATACAGCGCCTATTCCAAAAAAGTCACTACTAGAACTGATTCATTCAAATAGAATCAGATGTAGCACTCGTTCATCGCTAAAGCGCGCGAGCGAGCCCTTTAACAATCAGGTATGACTGAGGAGAGATACCAGTTAGTCAAGGATAGTAGAGGTGGTTAAAATCACAAAACGAGAGAAGGTCATATAAAGACTGAAAATAAAATTGAGCATCCAATAGCTATAACATAGCTCTAACAGAGTACATTTTAAGCTTGCCAAATAAAACAAATAAAACACTCGCTCACAAAATTCAGTAATAGAACTGATTCATTCAAATAGAATCAGTTACAGCACACATTCATCGCTAAAGCATGCGAACGGGCCCTATAACAATCAGGTATGATTCAGAAGAGATACCAGTTTGGCTAGGATAGTAGAGGTGGTTAAAAATTACAGAATCATCTAAGCGACTAACAAATAAAACACTCATTCAACAAAAGTCAATTGTAGAACTGATTCATTCAAATAAAATCAGTTACAGCACACTTCCATAGCTAAAGCATGCAAACGGACCCTTTAACAATCAGGTATGATTCAGAAGAGATATAAGTTTGGCTAGGATAGTAGAAGTGGTAGAAAATCACAAAACCAGCTAAGCGACTAACAAATTACAACATAGCAGTCATAATTGTTATACTAACATTAGCCAAATGATATGATGGGCAGGTAAAATGGTAGAAGGGAAATAAAGTGTAAATTGACCCAAACACTTCTATGCCTTTGTATTTACTGAGTCGACAATTGTCAGAACAGTAAAAAAATTCATCAACTGCTGTGAATATCAACACTCGGCCCCTAACACTACTCGAAGAACATAGAAAACCACATTCATATATTTTGCAGTAAGAGTATAGCATAACACTAACAAAGTGTATCCTTCACATAGAATATGGAATTACCCTTTTAAAAGCATGGTTTTGTACAATAACTAGGCAGTAGAGTTACATATGAGCCAACTTACTGCAAATGCTACCTGCAGGGGGAAACTCAGCAGCCAGGAGTGGGGCAAGCCTAGAAAGATGGCGCCCTGAAGATAGGGTCAATTTATAAGCTAGGGGTGAGGGGTGGAGGTTAAAGGAAGGGGAGGAGGGGCTATGCAGGTATGAGCAAGTAGGTTCTAAGTGGGGGAGGGGAGGATAAGGGCAGATGTACGTGTGAAGAGGGGTTAAAGGAAGGGGAGGAGGGGCTATGCAGATATGTGCAAGTAGGTTCTAAGTGGGGGAGGGAAGGAGAAGAATAGATGTACATGAGAAGAGGGGTAGTAATTGAGGGTATAGAGAGAGAGGAGGTGAAAGGCAAAGCTTAGCAAAGATACGAAGACAGGTTTTGCTGGAGAACAATCAGTGAAAACGGAGTTAGATCTATAGTAAGGTATCTAGGATTTGAGAGTTTAAGATATCAGAGTGAAAGGAGAGCTGTCTAAGGGCTGTTTCAGAGATAAAGCAATAGGTTCAAGAGTAACAGAGTTAAGAAGCAGGCAGAAGAGGTTTAAAGGCGGATATCCAGGAGCAAGGTAAGTGAACGAAAAACTGGTAGAATGGTATTTTAGATAAGGTAAGTGGAATCTACCAAAAGGGTTTTAGAGAGACTAAGGGTTGTAGAGGTGAGAAAAAAGAGAAAGTAATTTACAAGCAGGGGGGAGAGTTTTAGGTGAGAGGTTAAGAAGGGTAAAGGGAACTTAAGTATGGAGACACAGCAGGGGGATTAGTTCTAAAAGGCAGGATGTATTATAAGAGAGACTATGGCTGCTGTTTGGCCTGCAGGGAATGCTTAGTTAACAAATTAGGACAGGATTATATTACAGAGTAACATAATAGGAGTATTTGTACATACTTTCAAGTGAATAACTCCTGCATTTCAAGGCAGTGAAATATGGGGAAGACAAGTCGCTTTCGAATTTCAGAAGGAGGTATTCAGGTATCAGTATTCAGGAGTGATCCTGGGCCTCTTGTATTTAGCAGGCGACTCAGGCTGGGGGAGGTATACTGGCAGGAGGGTTGTTTGCTTAAAGGAGGGAGAAAAGAAAAAGTTAAGCACTGCTCTATGGATACCCAAGCAAGTTAACAGCAACAGCAGTATCAGTCAGAAAAAGTATACACAAAGATTACAGTGCATCATTCAGTCATAAAACTATAGCACATTTTAAATATAGATATTTAAATGCTCAAGACCTTAAATAGTTTTAGGATACATTGTAGTCAAAATAGTTCAAAGTAGCAGTATGCATAAACTAAAAAGCTTAATTAAATAGCTAACATTAATAACCTTATAATGTCACTTACGCAGCATAGGTAGCTTAATCTGACACTTAGGCAACAGTTCTCTATCAGTAATTAGCAGCTGGCTAGAGTATGGAGTAGCTAGGCAACCTCTGGGATAAGGCATTCAAGTAAACTGAAGTAAATAGTTAGATGCAAGCTCAGCAATTTATCAACTAGGAGCTTAGTCAGATACACAGTTAATCAGCTAATAGAATTAGAGCAATGCCCGACTTCAGCATATCCTGAGGGAAGAAGCACTGGGCTAGAGTTTCACAGGACTGGTGTAGAATTAAAATAGCAGTAAAAAGTGAAGTAGTAAAATAGGAGAGTGAAGTGTGAAGTATAAGATATAATGAAATAAGGCAATTAAACTCTTAGCTTGTTAGAAGCAAGGGGAATAGTATAATCAGTAACACCCATTTAGCATTTAAATGCGCGTTACAGGAACTTATATCAATCAGTTATGTCCTAAAAAGAAATAGTACAGCAAGCAAAAAAGTAGTTAATGTGAGAAGACCATTTAAAGACTGAAATAAAATTCTGCATCCAATAGCTATAACCTAGCTCTTACCAAGATACTGTTAAACTTGCCAAATAAAACAAATACAGCGCTCATTCCAAAAAAGTCACTACTAGAACTGATTCATTCAAATAGAATCAGATGTAGCACTCATTCACCGCTAAAGAGCGCGAGTGAGCCCTTTAACAATCAGGTATTACTGAGGAGAGATACCAGTTAGTCAAGGATAGTAGAGGTGGTTAAAAATCACAAAACGAAAGAAGGTCATATAAAGACTGAAAATAAAATTGAGCATGCAATAGCTATAACATAGCTCTAACAGAGTTCTTTTTAAGCTTGGCAAATAAAACAAATAAAACACTCTGTCACAAAAGTCAATAATAGAACTGATTCAATCAAGTAGAATCAGTTACAGCACACGTTCATAGCTAAAGCATGCGAACGGGCCCTTTAACAATCAGGTATGATTCAGAAGAGATACCAGTTTGGATAGGATAGTAGAGGTGGTTGAAAATCACAAAATCACCTAAGCGACTAACAAATAAAACAGATAAAACACTCGTTCAACAAAAGTCAATAGTAGAACTGATTCATTCAAATAGAATCAGTTACAGCACACTTCCATCACTAAAGCATGCAAACGGGCCCTTTAACAAACAGGCATGATTCAGAAGAGATACCAGTTTGGCTAGGATAAAAGAGGTGGTTGAAAATCACAAAATCAGTTAAGCGACTAACAAATTACAACATAGCATTCATAACTGTTATACTAACATTAGCCAAATGATATGTATGGGCAGGTAAAATGGTAGAAGGGAAATAAAGGGTAGATTGACTCAGACACTTCTATCCCTTAGTATTTACTGAGTCGGCAATTTTCAGAGCAGTGAAAACATTTATCAACTGCTGTGAATATCAACATTTGGCGTCTAACACTATGCGAAGAACATAGAAAAACCACATTCATATATTTTGCAGTAAGAGTGTAGCATAACACTAACAAAGTATATCCTTCACATAGAATACGGAATTACCCTTTTAAAAGCATGGTTTTATACATTAACTAGGCAGTAGAGTTACATACGAGCCAACTTACTGCAAACGCTACCCACAGGGGGAAACTCAGTAGCCAGGAGTGGGGTGGGGCAAGCCTAGAAAGATGGCGCCCTGAAGGTAGGGTCAATTTATATGCTAGGGGTGAGGGGCGGAGGTTAAAGGAAGGGGAGGAGGGGCTATGCAGGTATGAGCAAGTAGGTTATGAGTGGGGGAGGGCAGGATAAGGGCATATGTACATGTGAAGAGGGGTTAAAGGAAGGGGAGGAGGGGCTAAGCATATATGTGCAACTAGGTTCTAAGTGGGGGAGGGGAAGAGAAGGATATATGTACGTGAGAAGAGGGAAAGTAATTGAGGGGATAGAGAGAGATGAGGTGAAAGGCAAAGCTGAGAAAAGACACAAAGACAGGTTTTGCTGGAGAACAATTAGTGAAAAGGCAGTTAGATCTATAATAAGGTATCTAGGAGTTGAGAATTTAAGATAGCAGAGTGAAAGGAGAGCTGTCTAAGGGCTTTTTCAGAGATAAAGCAATAGGTTCAGGAGTAACAGAGGTAAGAAGGAGGCAGAATAGGTTTAAAGGCTGTTATCCAGGAGCAAGGTAAGTGAAGTAAAAACTGGTAGAATGGTATTGCAGGTAAGGTAAGTGGAATATTTCAAAAGGGTTTTAGAGAGACTAAGGGTGGTAGAGGTGAGAAAAAAGAGAAAGTAATTTACAAGCAGGGTGGAGAGTTTTAGGTGAGAGGTTAAAAAGGGTAAAGGGAACTTAAGTATGGAGACCCAGTAGGAGGATTATTTCTAACAGGCAGGAGGTATTATAAGAGAGAATATGGCTGCTGTTTGTCCTGCAGGGAATGCTTACTTAACAAATTAGGACAGGATTATATTACAGTGTAACACAATAGGAGTAGTTGTACATACTTTCAAGTGAATAACTCCTGCATTTCAAGGCAGTGAAATATGGGGAAGACAAGTCTCTTTTGAATCTCAGAAGTAGGTATTCAGGTATCAGTGTTCAGGAGTGATCCTGGGCCTCAAGTATTTAGCAGGCGACTGAGGCTAGGGGGGGTATACTGTCAGGAGGGTTGTTTGCTTAAAGGAAGGAGAAAGGAAAAAGTTAAGCACTGCTCTATGGATACCCAAGCAAGTTAACAGCAACAGCAGTATCAGTCAGACAAAGTATACACAAAGATTACAGTGCATCATTCAGTCATAAAACTGTAGCACATTTTAAATATAGATATTTAAATGCTCAAGACCTTAAATAGTTTTAGGATACATTGTAGTCAAAATACTTTAAAGTAGCAGTATGCATAAACTAAAAAGCTTAATTAAATAGCTAACATTAATATCCTTATAATGTCACTTAGGCAGCATAGGTATCTTAATCTGACACTTAGGCAACTGTTCGTTATCAGTAATAACCAGCTGCCTAGAGTATGGAGTAGCTAGGCAACCTCTGGGTTAAGGCATTCAAGTAAACTGAAGTAAATAGTTAGATGCAAGCTCAGCACTTTATGAACTAGGAGCCTAGTCAGATATGCAGTTAATCATTTAATAGAATTAGAGCAATGCCCGACTTCAGCATATCCTGAGGGAAGAAGCACTGGGCTAGAGTTTCACAGGACTGGTGTAGAATTAAAATAGCAGTAGAAAGTGAAGTACTAAAATGAGAGAGTAAAGTGTGAAGTATAAGATATAATGAAATAAGGCAATTAAACTCTTAGCTTGTTAGAAGCAAGGGAAATAGTATAATCAGGAACAACCGTTTAGCATTTAAATGCACGTTAAAGGAACTTATATCAATCAGGTATGTCCTAAAAAGAATACAGTACAGCAAGCAAAAAAGTAGTTAATGTGAGAAGGTCATATAAAGACTGAAATAAAATTCTGCATCCAATAGCTATAACATAGCTCTTACCAAGATACTGTTAAACTTGCCAAATAAAACAAATACAGCGCTCGTTCCAAAAAAGTCACTACTAGAACTGATTCATTCAAATAGAATCAGATGTAGCACTCATTCATTGCTAAAGCACACGAGCGAGCCCTTTAACAATCAGGTATGACTGAGGAGAGATACCCGTTAGGCAAGGATAGTAGAGGTGGTTAAAAATCACAAAATGAGAGAAGGTCATATAAAGACTGAAAATAAAATTGAGCATCCAATAGCTATAACATAGCTCTAACAGAGTACATTTTAAGCTTGCCAAATAAAACAAATAAAACACTCGCTCACAAAAGTCAATAATAGAACTGATTCATTCAAATAGAATCAGTTACAGCACACGTTCATCACTAAAGCATGCGAACGGGCCCTATAACAATCACGTATGATTCAGAAGAGATACCAGTTTGGCTAGGATAGTAGAGGTGGTTGAAAATTACAGAATCATCTAAGCGACTAACAAATAAAACAGGTAAAACACTCGTTCAACAAAAGTCAATAGTAGAACTGATTCATTCAAATAGAATCAGTTACAGCACACTTCCGTCGTTAAAGCATGCGAACGGACCCTTTAACAATCAGGTATGATTCAGAAGAGATATAAGTTTGGCTAGGATAGTAGAGGTGGTAGAAAATCGCAAAACCAGCTAAGCGACTAACAAATTACAATATAGCATTCATAATTGTTATACTAACATTAGACAAATGATATGTATGGGCAGGTAAAATGGTAGAAGGGAAATAAAAGGTAGATTGACCCAAACACTTCTATCCCTTAGTATTTACTGAGTCGGCAATGTTCAGAACAGTAAAAACATTCATCAACTGCTTTGAATATCAACACTCGGCATCTAACACTACGGGAAGAACATAGAAAACCACATTCATATATTTTGCAGTAAGAGTATAGCATAACACTAACAAAGTATATCCTTCACATAGAATACGGAATTACCTTTTAAAAGCATGGTTTTGTACAATAACTAGGCAGTAGAGTTACATATGAGCCAACTTACTGCAAATGCTACCTGCAGGGGAAAACTCAGCAGCCAGGAGGGGGGCAAGCCTAGAAAGATGGCGCCCTGAAGATAGGGTCAATTTATAAGCTAGGGGTGAGGGGTGGATGTTAAAGGAAGGGGAGGAGGGGCTATGCAGGTATGCGCAACTAGGTTCTAAGTGGGGGAGGGGAGGATAAAGGCAGATGTACGTGTGAAGAGGGGTTAAAGGAAGGGGAGGAGGGGCTATGCAGATATGTGCAAGTAGGTTCTAAGTGGTGGAGGGAAGGAGAAGGATAGATGTACGTGAGAAGAGGGGCAGTAATTGAGGGAATGGAGAGAGATGAGGTGAAAGGCAAAGCTTAGCAAAGATACGAAGACAGGTTTTGCTGGAGAACAATCAGTGAAAAGGGAGTTAGATCTATAGTAAGGTATCTAGGAGTTGAGAGTTTAAGATATCAGAGTGAAAGGAGAGCTGTCTAAGGGCTGTTTCAGAGATAAAACAATAGGTTCAGGAGTAACTGAGTTAAGAAGGAGGCAGAATAGGTTTAAAGGCTGATATCCAGGAGCAAGGTAAGTGAACGAAAAACTGGTAGAATGGTATTGTAGGTAAGGTAAGTGGAATCTTCCAAAAGGGTTTTAGAGAGACTAAGGGTTGTAGAGGTGAGAAAAAAAAAGAAAGTAATTTATAAGCAGGATGGAGAGTTTTAGGTGAGAGATTAAGAAGGGTAAAGGGGAATTTAAGTATGGAGACACAGCAGGGGGATTAGTTCTAACAGGCAGGATGTATTATAAGAGAGACTATGGCTTCTGTTTGGCCTGCAGGGAATGCTTAGTTAACAAATTAGGACTGGATTATATTACAGTGTAACACAATAGGAGTATTTGTACATACTTTCAAGTGAATATCTCCTGCATTTCACGTCAGTGAAATATGGGGAAGACAGGTCACTTTCGAATTTCAGAAGTAGGTATTCAGGTATCAGTGTTCAGGAGTGATCCTGGGCCTCTAGTATTTAGTAGGCGACTCAGGCTTGTGGGGGGGGGGGTATACTGGCAGGAGGGTTGTTTGCTTAAAGGAGGGAGAAAATAAAAAGTTTAGCACTGCTCTATGGATACCCAAGCAACTTAACAGCAACAGCAGTATCAGTCAGAAAAAGTATACACAAAGATTACAGTGTATCATTCAGTCATAAAACTATAGCACATTTTAAATATAGATATTTAAATGCTCAAGACCTTAAATAGTTTTAGGATACATTGTAGTCAAAATACTTCAAAGTAGCAGTATGCATAAACTAAAAAGCTTAATTAAATAGCTAACATTAATAAACTTATAATGTCACTTACGCAACATAGGTAGCTTAATCTGACACTTAGGCAACAGTTCTCTATCAGTAATAAGCAGCTGGCTAGAGTATGGATTAGCTAGGCAACCTCTGGGATAAGGCATTCAAATAAACTGAAGTAAATAGTTAGATGCAAGCTCAGCATTTTATCAACTAGGAGCTTCGTCAGATATGCAGTTAATCAGCTAATAGATTTAGAGCAATGCCCGACTTCAGCATACCCTGAGGAAAGAAGCACTGGGCTAGAGTTTCACAGGACTGGTGTAGAATTAAAATAGCAGTAGAAAGTGAAGTAGTAAAATGGGAGAGTGAAGTGTGAAGTATAAGATATAATGAAATAAGGCAATTAAACTCTTAGCTTGTTAGAAGCAAGGGGAATAGTATAATCAGTAACACCCATTTGGCATTTAAATGCACGTTAAAGGAACTTATATCAATCAGTTATGTCCTAAAAAGAAAATAGTATAGCAAGTAAAAAAGTAGTTAATGTGGGAAGGCAATATAAAGACTGAAATAAAATTCCGCATCCAATAGCTATAACATAGCTCTTACCAAGATACTGTTAAACTTGCCAAATAAAACAAATACAGCGCTCGTTCCAAAAAACTCACTACTAGAACTGATTCATTCAAATAGAATCAGATGTAGCACTCGTTCACCGCTAAAGCGCGCGAGCAAGCCCTTTAACAATCAGGTATTACTGAGGAGAGATACCAGTTAGTCAAGGATAGTAGAGGTGGTTAAAAATCACAAAACGAGAGAAGGTCATATAAAGACTGAAAATAAAATTGAGCATGCAATAGCTATAACATAGCTCTAACAGACTACTTTTTAAGCTTGCCAAATAAAACAAATAAAACATTCGCTCACAAAAGTCAATAATAGAACTGATTCATTCAAATATACTCAGTTACAGCACACTTCCATCGCTAAAGTGCATGAACGGACCATTTAACAATCAGGTATGAATCAGAAGAGATATAAGTTTGGCTAGGATAGTAGAGGTGGTAGAAAATCACAAAAGCAGCTAAGCGACTAACAAATTACAACTTAGCATTCATAATTGTTATACTAACATTAGCCAAATGATATGTATGGGCAGGTAAAATGGTAGAATGGAAATAAAGGGTAGATTGACCCAAACACTTCTATCCCTTAGTATTTACTGAGTTGGGAATGTTCAGAACAGTAAAAAAATTCATCAAGTGCTGTGAATATCAACACTCGGCATCTAACACTACGCGAAGAACATAGAAAACCACATTCATATATTTTGCAGTGAGTGTAGCATAACACTAACAAAGTATATCCTTCACATAGCATATGGAATTACCCTTTTAAAAGCATGGTTTTATACAATAACTAGGCAGTAGAGTTACATATGAGCCAACTTACCACAAACGCTACCCGCAGGGGGATTCTCAGCAGTCAGGAGTGGTGCAAGGCTACAAAGATGGCGCCCTGAAGGTAGGGTCAATTTATAAGCTACGGGTGAGGGGCGGAGGTTAAAGGAAGGGGAGGAGGGGCTATGCAGGTATGAGAAAGTAGGTTCTAAGTGGGGGAGGGGAGGATGAGGGCAGATGTACGTGTGAAGAGGGATTAAAGGAAGTGGAGCAGGGGCTATGCAGATATGTGCAAGTAGGTTCTAAGTGGGGGAGGGGAGAAGAAGGATAGATGTATGTGAGAAGAGCGGTAGTAATTGAGGGTTTAGAGAGAGATGAGGTGAAAGGCAAAGCTGAGCAAAGACATGAAGACAGGTTTTGCTGGAGAACAATCAGTGAAAAGGGAGTTAGATATATAGTAAGGTATCTAGGAGTTGAGAGTTTAAGATAGCAGAGTGAAAGGAGAGCTGTCTAAGGGCTGTTTCAGAGATAAAACCATAGGTTCAGGAGTAACAGAGGTAAGAAGGAGGCAGAATAGGTTTAAAGGCTGATATCCAGGAGCAAGGTAAGTGAAGGAAAAACTGGTAGAATGGTATTGAGGTAAGGTAAGTGGAATCTACCAAAAGGGTTTTAGAGAGACTAAGGGTGGTAGAGGTGAGAAAAAAGAGAAAGTAATTTACAAGCGGGGGGGGGGGTTTTAGGTGAGAGCTTAAGAAGGGTAAAGGGAACTTAAGTATGGAGACACAGTAGGAGGATTAGTTCTAACAGGCAGGAGGTATTATAAGAGAGACCATGGCTGCTGTTTGTCCTGCAGGGAATGCTTACTTAACAAATTAGGACAGAATTATATTACAGTGTAACACAGTTGAAGTATTTGTACATACTTTCAAGTGAATAACTCCTGCATTTCAAGGCAGTGAAATATGGGGAAGACAAGTCTTTTTTGAATCTCAGAAGTAGGTATTCAGGTATCCGTGTTTAGGAGTGATCCTGGGCCTCAAGCATTTAGCAGGCGACTGAGGCTGGGGGGTGGTGGTATACTGGCAGGAGGGTTGTTTGCTTAAAGGAGGGAGAAAGGAAAAAGTTAAGCACTGCTCTATGGATACCCAAGCAAGTTAACAGCAACAGCAGTATCAGTCAGAAAAAGTATACACAAAGATTACAGTGTATCATTCAGTCATAAAACTATAGCACATTTCAAATATAGATATTTAAATGCTCAAGACCTTAAATAGTTTAGGATACATTGTAGTCAAAATACTTCAAAGTAGCAGTATGCATAATCTAAAAAGTTTAATTAAATAGCTAACATTAATAACCTTATAATGTCACTTAGGCAGCATAGGTATCTTAATCTGACAGTTAGGCAACAGTTATTTATCAGTAGTAAGCAGCTGGCTAGAGTATGGAGTAGCTAGGCAACCTCTGGGATAAGGCATTCAAATAAACTGAAGTAAATAGTTAGATGCAAGCTCAGCACTTTATCAACTAGGAGCCTAGTCAGATATGCAGTTAATCAGCTAATAGATTTAGAGCAATGCCCAACTTCAGCATATTCTGAGGGAAGAAGCACTGGGCTAGAGTTTCACAGGACTGGTGTAGAATTAAAATAGCAGTAAAAAGTGAAGTAGTAAAATGGGAGAGTAAAGTGTGAAGTATAAGATATAATGAAATAAGACAATTAAACTCTTAGCTTGTTAGAAGCAAGGGAAATAGTATAATCAGTAACACCCATTTAGCATTTAAATGCGCATTACGGGACCTTATATCAATCAGTTATGTCCTAAAAAGAAATAGTATAGCAAGCAAAAAAGTAGTTAATGTGAGAAGGCCATATAAAGACTGAAATAAAATTCCGCATCCAATAGCTATAACATAGCTCTTACCAAGATACTGTTAAACTTGCCAAATAAAACAAATACAGCGCTCGTTCCAAAAAAGCCACTAATAGAACTGATTCAATCAAATATTTATTTATTTTATTTATTTATTTTTATTTATTTTACATTTGTTTACTGGGCTAGTCCAACTGGAGATATGTCCATTTTCATCAGAGGCCCGGGGGGAAAAGCTCCACAATAATGTTAATACAAAAAGTCATTACAGCAAAAAGGTAAAAAGGTTAGTATGAATACAGGCAGTAAAATAAGGTTCAAACTAAAATAACATAGTAGTAGAAATATACTAGGAAGGACAATTTACTAATTAATAATAGAGCTAGAATAAAGGAATTATACTTTAGTGAAACATTCATGAATAGTATAAATTACATAAACAATTAAAGACCATAAAAAAAAACATACAATGCGCAAAATTAATATGTCTCAGAGGCTAGTTACCAAAAGATGATATTGAAGTAAAAAATTGACAAGGGGTGAGTAAAAGCAGAGGTAAGAGAAGATATAAAGTTTAGTCGGGATTGATACACGGGCATAGCCATAGAGTTTTTAGGTGTAGCTTAAGTTTTTGTTTAAAGAGGAAGGGGGGTGAAGTATTAGTGAGAGTAGTGGGTAATAGATTCCAGTTTTTTCCTATGGTGTTGGAAAAAAAGAGAATCACCTGCATTGTTATTAGATTTAGTTAGCTTCACATGGAGTTTGATAGAGGAGCGTAGAGAATTTAGATTAGAATAGGGAGAAATAAGGTCAGAAAGTATAGGGGTATTTTTTGGTTGGTGAAATATCCTGTGTACAAAGGTAAGTTGGGAGAGTAGTAGAGTGTTTTTTAATTCTAGCCAGTTTAGTTGTCGAAGATTCTGACAATGGTGAGTTCTGAAAGGGTTACCAGTAGGAAATCGGGCAATACTATTGAATGCATTTGCTAGTTTAGTAAGGTTTTTTTTCTTTAAGTTAGTGTAAATAGGTGAGGCATAGAGGAGAGTAGAAGTAAGATGAGAGTGAGCAAGTGTGATTTTGGCCTGTGGAGTTAGAAAGGTTTTGATTCTATATAAGGAGCCAAGTTTTCTGTTTACGTTTTTAATAGTATTGTTAATGTGGTTATCAAAGGTGAGGTTATTATCAATTATAATACCTAACAGTTTTGTGGTAGAGTCAGGAACTATTAGTGTTCCATTCAACCAAAACCAAGAACCAAAATACCTCAAAAAATGTACGTTGGAAGAAAGCTCAGCATTCTAGATGGGACCGCTGTGTCAATGTTGTTGCTGCTGGCACACCAAAAGAAGACAAAATCCAAGGTCCATAAACGCTGAGTTGTAGTTTATTAATACAAGTACATAAAAAACGTCGACCTAGGTTTCGTTCGTATCTCCGAACTTCTTCAGAACAATTAAAATAATGCAAGGACCTCTTAAATATCTAACTTAAATTGCAATTAATACCTCAATTATTCAATTAACTTCCCGCCAAAATGTGTTTGACCAACAACATCTACTAACCCACATACTACAATACCTGTACAATATAAGTTATAAATCTAAATAAACTTAAAAACAATGTACATTAAAAACTGTTCTAACTACCCACAATAAAATAAAACCCTGTGTTCATCAATACCGTCCATCTCTATGTAAAATTCCTAAGTGAACCTTAAAGACTAAAATTCATGAATAAGTAATATATAATTATTGAGTATGTAAAGTACCTAAACCTAAGTAAAAAATGCATAAACCAAAATAAATATGAACAAATGTACCATACATGTTGGAATGATATATAGTCGACAAACAATATCTCAGTATGATGGTATAAAAATAGTATGAATATCATACTAAATGCAAAACAATACAGGCCACTCATAATGTACAATCCACAAAAGTGTCCACATTTAAAGATAGAATCAAAATCAGTAACCTTTGATATTGTTTAGCCATAGAATGGGTTTTATACTGATAAATTCATTAAGTCCAGGGAACTGATGAGCGTTAAGATATATTTGCATCCTTAGTTCTAAAATATCCAAGTTAAATTTTGTAACTTTACCCTGTGCGTCAAAAGTCAAATGTGATACACCAAAAAACTTAAAGGAATGATCTACATATTGATTTATGTGTCTAGCTAAGGCGTTGGTTATTTTATGATTCTTGATATCCAATAAATGTTCCTTAACTCTGTCTCTTAGATGCCTACTCGTCTTGCCCACGTAAAAACTTTCACATTGTTGGCAGACGGCAATATATACAATATTAGTGGTGTAACAGTTAATATGTTGACTTATATTTATGTACTGATTGTTGACTGTCACCACTCTGTCATAAAATAACCAACGCCTTAGCTAGACACATAAATCAATATGTAGATCATTCCTTTAAGTTTTTTGGTGTATCACATTTGACTTTTGACGCACAGGGTAAAGTTACAAAATTTAACTTGGATATTTTAGAACTAAGGATGCAAATATATCTTAACGCTCATCAGTTCCCTGGACTTAATGAATTTATCAGTATAAAACCCATTCTATGGCTAAACAATATCAAAGGTTACTGATTTTGATTCTATCTTTAAATGTGGACACTTTTGTGGATTGTACATTATGAGTGGCCTGTATTGTTTTGCATTTAGTATGATATTCATACTATTTTTATACCATCATACTGAGATATTGTTTGTCGACTATATATCATTCCAACATGTATGGTACATTTGTTCATATTTATTTTGGTTTATGCATTTTTTACTTAGGTTTAGGTACTTTACATACTCAATAATTATATATTACTTATTCATGAATTTTAGTCTTTAAGGTTCACTTAGGAATTTTACATAGAGATGGACGGTATTGATGAACACAGGGTTTTATTTTATTGTGGGTAGTTAGAACAGTTTTTAATGTACATTGTTTTTAAGTTTATTTAGATTTATAACTTATATTGTACAGGTATTGTAGTATGTGGGTTAGTAGATGTTGTTGGTCAAACACATTTTGGCGGGAAGTTAATTGAATAATTGAGGTATTAATTGCAATTTAAGTTAGATATTTAAGAGGTCCTTGCATTATTTTAATTGTTCTGAAGAAGTTCGGAGATACGAACGAAACCTAGGTCGACGTTTTTTATGTACTTGTATTAATAAACTACAACTCAGCATTTATGGACCTTGGATTTTGTCTTCTTTTGGTGTGCCAGCAGCAACAACATTGACACAGCGGTCCCATCTAGAACGCTGAGCTTTCTTCCAACGTACATTTTTTATTAGTGTTCCATTATTGGAAGTAATAGTAAAATCTAAGAGGGAAGAATTACTATTAGGTCTAAAAAGCAAAAGCTTGGTTTTCTTGGCATTCAAAAGTAGGCAGCATTTCAGGAACCATGCCTCAACTGTATTAAAAATGTTCTGTGTTAAGGTTTGTAGTTCAGAGGAGGTATTTGCAGAGCATATAAGTGTTGAGTCGTCTGCATATTGAATACATGTTGCTTGAGGTATTGCAGCATGTAAGTCATTTATGAACAAGGAGAAAAGGAGAGGACCTAGGATGGAACCTTGTGGTACTCCAGGAGAGACTGGCAATAAGGATGAGAGTGTTTTATCCCAGAGTACAGCCTGTTGTCTGTTGTTAAGATAGGAAGTAAACCATTGAATAGTTTTGTTATCCAAAGAGAAAGATTCAAGCATTTTTAACAGCATATGGTGATTTACCATGTCGAATGCTTTTGACAGGTCTAGAAAAAGAGCAGATGAAAGGATACTATTATTTCTGTTTCTATTTATAGACTCAGTAAAGGAAAGGAGAGTGGTGGTTGTGCTATGAAATGGCCTAAAGCCATGTTGGCAGTTAGCTAGTAAGTTATATTGAGTTAAGTGGTACAAATAGAATCAGTTAGCTAGTAAGTTATATTGAGTTAAGTGATACAAATAGAATCAGATGTAGCACTAGTTCCTCGCTAAAGCACGTGAGCGAGCCCTTTAACAATCAGGTATGACTGAGGAGAGATACCAGTTAGACAAGGATAGTAAAGGTGGTTAAAAATCACAAAACGAGAGAAGGTCATATAAAGAATGAAAATAAAATTGAGCATCCAATAGCTATAACATAGCTCTAACAGAGTACATTTTAAGCTTGCCAAATAAAACAAATAAAACACTTGCTCACAAAAGTCAATAATAGAACTGATTCAGTCAAATAGAATCAGTTACAGCACATGTTCATTGCTAAAGCGCACGAACAGGCCCTTTAACAATCAGGTATGATGCAGAAGAGATACCAGTTTGGCTAGGATAGTAGAGGTGGTTGAAAATCACAAAATCAGCTAAGCGACTAACAAATAAATCAGATAAAACACTCGTTCAACAAAAGTCAATAGTAGAACTGATTCATTCAAATAGAATCAGTTACAGCACACTTCCATCGCTAAAGCATGCGAATGGACCCTTTAACAATCAGGTATGATTCAGAAGAGATATAAGTTTGGCTAGGATAGTAGAGGTGGTAGAAAATCACAAAACCAGCTAAGCGACTAACAAATTACAACATAGCATTCATAATTGTTATACTAACATTAGCCAAATGATATGTATGGGCAGGTAAAATGGTAGAAGGGAAATAAAGGGTAGATTGACCCAAACACTTCTATCCCTTAGTATTTACGGAGTCGGCAATGGTCAGAACAGTAAAACATTCATCAACTGCTGTGAATATCAACACTTGGCGTCTAACACTACGCGAAGAACGTAGAAAACCACATTCATATATTTTGCAGTAAGAGTGTAGCATAACACTAACAAAGTATATCCTTCACATAGAATATGGAATTACCCTTTTAAAAGCATGGTTTTATACAATAACTAGGCAGTAGAGTTACAGATGAGCCAACTTACTGCAAACGCTACCTGCAGGGGGAAACTGAGCAGCCAGGAGTGGGGCAAGCCACGAAAGATGGCTCTCTGAAGGTAGGGTCAATTTATAAGCTAGAGGTGAGGGGCGGAGGTTAAAGGAAGGGGAGGAGGGGCTATGCAGGTATGAGCAAGTAGGTTCTAGGTGGGGGAGGGGAGGATAAGGGCAGATGTACGTGTGAAGAGGGGTTAAAGGAAGGGGAGGAGGGGCTATGCAGATATGTGCAAGTAGGTTCTAAGTGTGGGAGGGGAGGAGAAGGATAGATGTATGTGAGAAGAGGGGTAGTAATTGAGGGGATAGAAAGAGATGAGTTGAAAGGCAAAGCTGAGCAAAGACACGAAGACAGGTTTTGCTCGAGAACAATCAGTGAAAAGGGAGTTAGATCTATAGTAAGGTATCTAGCAGTTGAGAGTTTAAGATAGCAGAGTGAAAGGAGAGCTTTCTAAGGGCTGTTTCAGAGATAAGGCAATAGGTTCATGAGTAACAGAGGTAAGAAGGAGGCAGAATAGGTTTAAAGGCTGATATCCAGGAGCAAGGTAAGTGAAGGAAAAACTGGTAGAATGGTATTGCAGGTAAGGTAAGTGGAACCTACCAAAAGGTTTTTAGAGAGACTAAGGGTGGTAGAGGTGAGAAAAAAGAGAAAGTAATTTACAAGCAGGGGGGAGAGTTTTAGGTGAGAGGTTAAGAAGGGTAAAGGGAACTTAAGTATGGCGACACAGTAGGAGGATTAGTTCTAACAGGCAGGAGGTATTATTAGAGAAACTATGGCTGCTGTTTATCCTGCAGGGAATGCTTACTTAACAAATTAGGACAGGATTATATTACAGTGTAACACAATATGAGTATTTGTACATGCTTTCAAGTGAATAAGTTGAAAGGCAGTGAAATATGGGGAAGACAAGTCTCTTTCGAATCTCAGAAGTAGGTATTCAGGTATCAGTGTTCAGGAGTGATCCTGGGCCTCAAGTATTTAGCAGGCAACTCAGGCTGGGGGGGGGTATACTGGCAGGAGGGTTGTTTGTTTCAAGTGAATAACTCCTGCATTTCAAGGCAGTTAAATATGGGGAAGACAAGTCTCTTTTGAATCTCAGTAGTTACAAGTATATGTATATATGAGTTCTCTCCACTGACAGTAATCAACCACCACTGTGGCTCATCTGAAGAGGAACTCTTATCAATAACTTTTTATTTAAGCACACAATCTTTACAGTTAGCCATATTGACTTCCTTATCTCTAGTGCTTTATAAAGCATGGCTCATCACAGACTGGATGGGTCATTTCATCCATGCAACTTGTAATAAGTCATATTTATGCAACATCCTCATATGTGTTTTTAGGTAACAAACAACTTGATATAGCAAGGTATAGAAAAGTGCAGTTTTGTACCTACCATAAATGTAGATGTCCGATAGATATGCAACTGCAGTCCTTACATATGGGTTGTCCTGCCTCAGGCAGCCCTCGTTCAGCCAGATTCCAAAGTCTGGGTCCGACGTCGGCTGATGTCGCCTCCTCCCTGACGTCAGAACAGCTGGGGTACAAAAGCATCAGCCGACGCCATCTTCCTCAGTGTTTCTTGCCCCAGATGCCAGGTGCCCTCCAAGGAAGGCTAAAATTTGAACAGGATGAAGAATTTTCAGGCATACAACAATAGTAATAAACAGATACACCATAACAGATATCCCCAGCTAAGAATAAAGGATGGAAGTGGACCCAATGCATAGAGGGGTAGGAGGGAGGGAAAACCTGACTGCAGTTGCATATCTATCGGACATCTACATTTATGGTAGGTACAAAACTGTACTATGTCCTTCAAGAATGCAACTGCAGTCCTTACATATGGGTTGAATACCATAGCTAAGCTGGGGGTGGTGGAAAGCCCTAAGATAAGGATGGTGTAGCTAACAAGCCCTGCAGGACTGCCGAAGCTAAGCCTGCTCGGGATCTGGAATATAAAGGGAGGTTGTAGTGTTTGGAAAATGTATGCACGGAGCTCCATGTAGCAGCTTCTAGAATGTCATTTGTAGGCACCCCTCTTAAGAAGGCTGTGGAGGTGGCTGTAGCTCTGGTGGAGTGTGGTCTGACATTGGCTGGCACACTCTTTCCATGGAAGGAATAACAGAATCTGATGCAATGTCCAATCCATTTTGAAATTGTCTGTTTGGTAATTGCTTTTCCTTGTACTCCAGGAGCGTAAGCTACAAATAGTTGGTCAGACTTTCTATTGGTCTTTGTTCTGTCCAAATAGTAGCATAGTTGTCTGTGAATGTCCAAAGTGTGCAGCAGTTTTTCCCCTTTATTTTGAGGATTGGGGAAAAAGGTAGGCAGGTGGATTGCTTGATTTAAAGACACCCTGGATATCAATTTTGGCATCAAAGAAGGATTGTTTCTTAGAAAGACCCTGTCCTGATGAAAGATGAGGAAAGGAGGTACTGCCATCAGGGCCTGTATCTCCGAAACTCTTCTTGCTGAGGTTATTGCCAACAGGAAGGCTCTTTTCCATGAAAGAAATTGCAATTCTGCAGAGGCTGCTGGTTCAAAAGGAGGTAGAGTTAGTTTTTCCAGCACAAAGTTGAGGTCCCAGGCAGGCACTGGTGGTTTCCTGGGGGGTTTGATATTCTTTACCCCTCTTAGAAATTGTCTTAGCAAAGGATGTGAGAACACAGGCAGATCAGTGTTGTATCTTGCTGAAATTGCTGAGGCGTGTATCTTTATGGAGGAATATGAAAGTCCATTATGTAGCATGTCTGCCAAGTATTCCAGGATATGAGGGATGCTCAATACTGAAGCATTCCGCCCCCTGTTTGCATTCCAGATACTGAATCTCTTCCATTTGGCTGAATAATCTTTTCTGGTGGAAGGTCTGCGTGCTTCTAATAGTATCAGTTGAACTTCCTTGGAGAGAGAAATATAGGGAGAAATCATGGGATTCTCCAAGCTGTCAGCTGCAGAGTTTGGAGGTTGGGATGGACCGTCTTGTAGTTGTGCTGAGTCAGTAGAGGGGGCCATAGAGGTAAGGCCCACGGTTTGGTGCAAGTTATGCTCCTTAGTAATGGGTACCAGTGCTGTCTTGGCCAATCTGGAGCAATTAGGATGCCCTTCGGTTGCTCTGCTTTGATCTTCAGCAACACCTTGGTCATCAATGGTAGAGGTGGGAAGGCACAGATTGTTAGAGAGGTCCAGCTGAATGAGAGAGCATCTATTCTCCAGGCTTGTGGATGGTGTGACCTTGAACAGAACTTTTTCAGATGATGATTGAGGTGGGAGGCAAAGAGGTCTACGTCCGGCCTCCCCCATGCAGAAGTTATTTGTGCAAAAATGTTTGGGTGCAACATCCATTCATGTGGCTCCAGTATGTTTCTGCTTAGACTGTCCGCCAGAACATTGTCCCTGCCCGGAACAAATTGGGATTGCAGCTGTATATTCAGTTTCAGGGACTTTTCCCAAAGAGTCATTGCTAGTCTGCAGAGAGGATAAGAGTGAGTGCCTCCCTGCTTGTTTATGTACCACATGACAGTGGTGTTGTCTGTCTTTATTAGTAGATGGCCCTGTTGAAGATGTTTTCCGAATGACTCGATTGCATGTATTACTGCTAACATCTCCTTTTGGTTGATATGAAGATACGCTTCCTGGGCAGTCCATTGTCCTTGAATACATCTGCCTTCCATGTGTGCCCCCCAACCATGGTCTGAGGCATCTGTTGTGATGGTTTGTCTTGTTTGAGGCTTGTTGAAAGGCATGCCTGCGTTTAACTGGCTTGCTTGGGCCCACCACAAGAATTCCTTTTGTAAACATGGGATGAGTGGGATAATTTCTTCTAAGTTGTGGCTGTGTTGAGACCATAAATTTTTTAGGTACCATTGTAGTTTCCTCATATGTAGTCTTGCCAGTGGAATCAGTAGAATGCAAGATGCCATGAAACCCAGGGCCTGTAGGATTTTCCTTGCAGTCATCTGGGTGAGTTTTGCTAGGTTTCTGAAGTAAAGAGGTAATTGTTCTTGCTTCTCTTCTGTAAGGTAAGCCATTTGTGATACTGTGTCCAGTCTGGCTCCTAGAAAGGTCATTTGCTGGGATGGCAGTAGTCTTGATTTTTGTAAATTGACTGTGTATCCCAAAGCCTGTAGTAAGTGAATGACATAATTCGAGTTTTTTTGTCAAGGCTTGCTTGCTGTCCGCTTGTATAAGGCAGTCATCCAGGTAGGGGTATATTTGAATCCCCTGGAATCTACAGTGTGCAATTACTGATGCCAGGCATTTCGTGAATACTCTGGGTGCAGTAGATAAGCCAAAAGGCAATGCTGAGAATTGATAATGCTCTGGCCCTGCAATAAATCTGAGGTATCTTCTGTGACTGTGTCTGATTGGGACATGCAGGTATGCCTCCTTGAGGTCCAGAGTAACCAGCCAAGACCCCTTGCCCAGCATGGGAAGAAGTTGCTGAAGCGTCAGCATTTTGAACTTTGGTACAGTGAGAAAGGTATTTAGAGCGGGCAAGTCCAGTATAGGCCTCCATTGATTTTTTTTTCTTGGAACAAGGAACAGTCTTGAGTAAAATCCCTGGCTTTGCTCCTGAGGAGGTACCCTTTCTATTGCCTTGATTTGTCTCAGTTTTGAAATTTGTCTGATTGCCTCTGCCCTTTGATTTTGTGGCAGGTTCGGCATGCCTTGTCTTGTTGGTAAAGTATGGAAGTGGAACTTGTAGCCTTGGTCTATTATGTCCAAAATCCATTTGTCTTTTGTTAAAATGTGCCAATTTTTTGAAAATAAGGAAAATTTTCCGCTTAAAGGAGCTTCTCTTTGAGCCTTGTTTGGCGGTGAGAAAGTCAAGTCATTGTGATTGTCCCTGTGGGGCAGAGGGAGTCCCCACGCCACCTCTTTGATTAGTTGGTTGCCATTGGCGTCCTCTGTAGAAGCCTCTGTATTGCCCTCTTCCACGGGCACACCTGTTTTTACCTCTCTGAAACTTGTCAGTGTCCGGAAAAGACCAGTTTTTTGAAGGCCAATTCCTGTTGAATCTAGGAGGCTGAACCTAGAGGAAGTCCTTGACTGTTTGTACTGACTTAGCCTTTTCCTCAATAGACTTCAACACGTCCTGAGCATTAGGACCAAATTACTTATTCTTTTCCAGAGGTGCATCCAAAAGCTTTACTTTAACATGATCTGGTAATGACTGATCTTTTAACCATGCATGTCTCCGTATGACGGCACCTGTCATAGCAGCCATACATGAAGCTTCCAATGCATCATATCCACACTGAAGAAAATGGTTGCTAACCTGCTAAGTGCTGTGTACTACATCCTGTAAGGCCTTCCTATCTAGAGGCTCAGGAGAGGCTAACTTTTTCTGTAAATCATCCATCAAGAAATCCTGATACTGAAACATATGAAAAAGGCAGTTGAGAGCTCTCATAGCCAGGGTGGAAGAAGTATAAACTTTTTTGCCCCACCTTTCTATGGACCTAGCTTTCCTGTCAGATGGTAAAGGATTCTTGGCAGTGGAAGTTGCAACCCCTTTGGGCCCCTGGGATATAGTTTCGAGATCAACAGTATGGGCCCTGAACAGATGTTTGTGGGTCTCAGGAACCCTGTAGCACCTGTCTGGCTTGACAGGAGCAGGGGGAAGAGAATCAGGAGAAGCACTGGAATCTGAGTACAGATCATCCAGAACATCAAGCACTGGAGGGATAGCTAAAGGCCTGTGCTGGGGTTTTTTAAGGAAGGTACGAAGCCGTTTCCTGGAATCAGAGAATTCCTGGCCTTGCCACTGAAAATGCTCCCTCATGGAGTGGAGAACTTCCCCAAAAGAAATATCCTCAGGAGGAGAAGCAGAGGGCAGAGAATCCTCCGCATCAGAATCCTCATAGGCCTGGAAGGACTCTTCCTGGGAATCAGAGTGAAAAAGAATCACCGGAGGCTTCATCTGAAGAAAGGGTGTCTGTATGTTCAACCCTGGGCATTTTATCCGAAGGAGGCTGAGATCCTCTCTCAGGATGGGCCTGGGAACCCCTGATTAAAGAAATTAAATCTGCTGCTAAAGACAAGATTTGTTTGTCAGAAGTGGGCTGAGGCCGGGCTTTAGTAGGGTGAGACTTGGCCTGGCTAGCAGCCTTAGGTTGTGTGTAGGCCTTGATCGACATAGACATAGGGGGCCTAGCTGCCCCATGTGCTGGAGTGACCTTGTCCACAGGCAGGGATAGTGTCGGACAGAACTTGGACTTCGGTATCAGGAGGAAACTCAATAACCAGCGCCGGAGCAGGCTCCGGGGCCAGGGGGATCGGTAAAGCGGTGTCGTCAGTCTGGAGCGGCGGGATAACCACCTCAGAAGAGACTGATGCACTCGCGGTAGGCTTAGGCGTGGATACGGAGGAAGACGCGGCCCGAGCATGTCGGTCCCGGTCCTTCCGTTTTTTGGAACTATGGGGCATCGGTAGTTCCGACGACATAGTATAAGCAAAAGTGTCGCCAAAGTAATCTTCGGCAAACTCTGCCCGGTGCCTGAGCGTGCACTTATTGAAGCAAGCACAGGCAGCAAAGGCCGAGATGTCGTGGTCTGGGCCTAGGCAGGGAAGGCAGTAAGAATGGAAATCCTTATGAGGTATTTGTTTACCACAAGACAAACAGTTATTAACTTTTTCAGATTTTTCTGACATCGGCTGAGGCAAGAAAAAGATCCCCAACGGGGTACTTAGCTTTTTTGATGACTTTGGAAACGAAAAATACTGGAGCTGACTGACCGGCACTTGCGAACTGCTTCTGCTTCGGGCACCGCGTGGCAAGAAAGACTGAGGAAGATGGCGTCGGCTGATGCTTTTGTACCCCAGCCGTTCTGACGTCGGGGAGGAGGCGACATCAGCCGACGTCGGACCCAGACTTTGGAATCCGGCCGACCGAGGGCTGCCTGAGGCAGGACAACCCATATGTAAGGACTGCAGTTGCATTCTTGAAGGACATCCATGACTTTCACTGTCAAAAATATGTCTGCAGTTACTCCTGATAGTATGGATTGCAAGATCAATTGTAGGATTTAGCACTTACAACTTTTTAATCAGAATGAAGAAAGCAAGAAAGACCTAACTCTTCACAATAACCCTTAACCTCTCAACTTTTTCATTCCTTATTTACCTCCACCATTTGCACTATGCCCTTTTTCTGGACCCCAGACCCTCAGTTTAATGCCCCTCTTTTCTTTCACTCTTTCCCATCTACTTACTTTACACCTCCTTTCACTTTCTTCTTGTTCTAACTGTAAACGCTACACACAGTGTACTTTTAAATCGCGTGTAACTTTGTTAGTCGTTTGTTATATTTTTACCAGGTATATAACTGCCATATATATTTGTGTTACATAATTCAGATTACAAGTTTTTGTAGCTTTTTATTTTGTTTGTATCAAATTCGGTGTCTTACCTTGTTACTGTTTTGAATTTCTAATGCCCATCTGTGAAACTTACATTTTATATGGTAATGACAGCTGCATTATACAAATACACATCAACTACAGAAATAAAAAGTAAACTAGATTTCTTGCAAAAATCAAAATACAGTGCCTCAACATGTAGAATTTAAATTTATAATGCACCACTACCAGCAGGCAAACACATTTCAGCAAACAGCACCTGTTTGGATAAATCCAGAAATTATGATACTTCTATGCAATCATAGCTTCCGAGTAAAATCCAAAATCAATTACTTCAACTGCTTCTTGGAACATGAGTCAAGAAGAAAACAGGAGTGAAGTTTTCTTGTTTTGTACCACTGCCAGAGATCTGACATACTGGGTGGGATGGTGTTCCATCATAATAATTGGTACTATGTCTAAATGAAGAAGGAATTATGGAAGAGAAGCCTGCCAAAGACAAACATTATGTAATGAAAATGGGGTAGGTCAGATGTACAATAAAATGAAGGTTGAAGTGATCATGTGACGCTGTTGTCTGGCCATCATGATGTGAACTAAACTGCAAAACCAGCTCAGTCATGGAGTAGAGGCATGTGTTGTGCCTCTAGGACAAGCGATTTACTTTGTTCTTAATCGAGTATTTTTTTTTATAAATCTTGTTATAAAATAAAACCAACTTTTAATTTTGTTAAAAGCAGATATTATTTTGCATATTTCAAGTCATTTGGAGCAATAAGTACCCTAAATCATAAGTGAAGTTAAGGAATGCTTTTCAGAGAAGCCTACTGTAAAGGCTTGGGCGGTGCAGTGGTGCAGCGGTTAACGCTGTCGCCTCACAACAAGAGGTTCTCTGGTTTAATTCTCAGCTGGGGTGCCTTCTGTGTGGAGTGTGCATGTTCTTTCTGCGTTTGCGTGGGTTTCCTCTGGGTATTCCAGTTTCCTCCCACATTCTAAAAGGGCATGTTTCTGGAGCATTTCTCCCTGGGCCTCTGCTGAAAACAGGATCTGTGGAACCTAGTTGGACATTCCTGGTAAACAAATGTTAAATAAAAAAATAAAGCTATCTTTCCTGCTTTATTGCTCATTCATTCATTTACTCACTTATTCATTCATTGTTTCAGTCACTCAGTTTTACTACCAGCTTCATCCTATACAGAATAGTTTGGAGATAGAGTTTATTCTGGCAAACAATAGACATAAAGCAGGAAACAGTTCTGGCCATGATGCTAGTCCATTGCAACACACACACATATATACACACACACACACACACACACACACACACACACACACATACATATATATATATATATATATATATATATATGCGTTGCATGCACATCAACTGGAAATTTAAGTATTATCACTGGAGTCACCTGCATGTCTTAGGGACATCGGAGGAACACATACCCCAAGAAAAAAAACACAGCTGGACACAGGATGAACAGCATGCAAATTCTGCACAGAGGATAACCTGGTGGGGATTCAGACCACTAAAACAAACACTGAAGCAGCCATGCAACTGTTGCACTGCACTGCCACAGTCATTGTATATCTACAAGTAAGCTGTGCATCTGTATGCAGGAAGTTTTTTTTCCCCCTGAAACAGCACCTTAAAAGAAAGAAGCATAGTAGAACATCAATAAAAACGCATTTTTTTTGCCCCTGAGGAATCGACATTAGTGGGATTATTAATCCTTACTTGATTTATTTACATTTCCAATGAAAGTTTAAAATCTATGTAGGATATGAAGAGTACAATTGTATTAATTATCTTAGAACTAATGGGAAGGAAATAATACAACTGCAGTAATGTTATCTGTGATCTGCTCTGCCAGTGGAAATAGTTATTGTGTTTGCTTCAAAAATAAAGAACATGAACTGTAACATAAGAATTAAATTGTACTGGAACTGATTCATTCCTTTATCTCATCTTAACATTATCTTGATTACCAGCCGCAAAACAATACTAATAACAAAAGACATTCACCTAAAAGTGTCTGCGTCTATTAAGTTGTTGTTGCGATCTCTTGGTGATATACAATACTTCTTGAACTTTATTAAAAATCTGATAAAATTTGGCTGAGAAGCTGCTCTGTCAGCTATAACAATGTGATTATAACTGCAGAAGGCTTAGATGAATAGTACTTGAAGTGCCTTGTGTTAATAAAAAATGAACATCCTTGTCTGTCCTGGGTTTGAGTACATCTGGAGCCACTTTTCAACTATTTTATATATAAAACGTTATTGTATGTGCTGTTCTGCTGTGTCATCATAGGTTCATAAGTTCATAGGTGTTTACTACGCTAACGACCACAAGGGCATTTTTAAGCCTAGCAATGCATCCCAAATCTCTGACAAGTCATCGTACCCTTGATAAGTGTAAGCAGGAGGTTGGGTTTTTTCTAACACTAGCTCCATAATGCTGGAATAGGAGCCAATCATAGGCCTGAATTCAAGAAAACATAACTGGGCCTAGTTTATTGTACATGTGGAGAGCATTAGGTGCAAAGTAAAATTTTATGAGCATGAATATTGTAATCTGTCTCCTAGGATTTTGGGACCCCCAGACAGTTATGGTTGTTAATTTTTTGGTTTATAAGGACAGACAGCATGCACTTTGGGATGCAATACCCCTTTAAATTGTAGCTTAACTGGATAACCATTGTGAAAATTACACCCTGTCTTTCTCTGAAAACATTCAGTAGAAGGTGTCCCCATTTTCTACAGTTCCTTTAGTAGCACACATGACAAAGGCTAACTGCTTTTAAGTTCCTACAGTGGATACAAGAACATTGGAAGATGCAATTATTCATGTTTCCAGGGTACCTAATATAAGGAGAAAAAGCTACCAATAAAAAGACCACTATAAAATTAGATTGAAAATGTTGACGTCTCAAAATATAATATAAAATATTGAACTCTGATGTAATTGAATATATTAGAATGGTGAATTATTATGAAATAAAAGACCAATACAATTTTCAAAAACAGACCAAATCAAATATGTTAACCAATAAAATATACAATACAAAGATGTTCTGCCTCTTGCACCCCCAAACATGGATATACCTTTGCCTTCATAACCTGCCTACTCTATATACCAATGCCTTGCCTCATATACCCCACATACCCACATACACCACATGCCCCACATATTCCACATACTCCACATACCCCACATACTCAACATACCCAACATACCACACATAAGCAACATACCCCACATACTCCACATGTTTCCACATATTGTACATATTCCACATACCCAACATACCACAAACACTCCACATACCCCACATACTCCACATACCCACAAACCCCATATGCCCCACATACTCCACATACTCCACATACCACATGTTTCCACATATTGTACATACTCCACATACCCAACATACCTCACGCACTTCACATACCCCACATATTCCACATACCCACAAACCCCATATGCCCCAAATACTCCACATTCCCCTTCATGCCCCACATACTCCACATACTCCACATACCCCACATACCCAATATACCCTACATACTCCACATACCCCACATACCACATGCTCTCCACATACCCAACATGCCACACACACTCCACATACCCACAAACCCCACATGCCGCACATACTCCACATACTCAGCATCCTCCACATACCCCACATACTCTACATACCCCACATACCACATGTTCTCCACATATCCCACATACTCCACATACGCAACATGCCCCACACACTCCACATACCTGCAAACCCCACATGCCGCACATACTACATACTCAGCATACTCCACATACCCCACATAATCCACATAACCCACATGCCCCACATACCCCCCATATCCCACAAGCCCAACATACCCCACATACCACACGTTCCCAAAATACACCACATACTGCACATACCTGACATACCCCACATACTCCATACACTTTCTACTCTGTGAGCACACTGTATTTTATAATGCAGTCTACCTTTTTTCAGTTATATTTAGAGACTGATTGTGTGGGGGTACAGGCAGAGGCAAATTCAACTGTATTACATAATTTGTTTGTAACATTTTATTTTATAGTAATTCATCACTGCAATACATTCTGTTACTTCAGTGTTTTGAGATTTCATTATTTTGATTTTAGTTTTGGCATTCAGTTTCTAGTTCAACAACAAATTGAACAAGTCCTTGAAAACTCTGTAACCCTCTTCAAATGAAATAATAATAATAATAATAATAATAGGTTCATAGGTTCATAGGTAGGTACTAGGCTATCGGCCCAAGGGCCTACATAAGCCTAGCCAGCAAGGTTCCATAGCTTACGCCACCCAAGAAAGTTATTTTCCTGTGCCACTGTCGAGCAGAGACACAGAAGTGATCCCCGGGGTGTATTTCCTATTTCCCATCCACTCATCAAGATTTTTCTTGAAGAGTGCTAATGAAGAACTTTGCTTGACGTAGATGGGTAGCCTGTTCCAGAGTATAGGAAGTCTCTGGGACAGGAATCTATCCCTCCAGCGTGTCCTGCTTATTGTGGTGACAAGGTTTAGGTCCCTAGAGCATGTAGCTTGGAGGGATTGGGATTTCTTTAGGTGTAGCATGTCCAACAGCTCTGGGTTTGACATAGCTTTATATGTTAGGCAGAGATCACCTCGGAGTAGGCGATATGCTATGGAGTAAAGCTTACGTTTTTTGAGGCGGTCAGTGTAGGGCATTTGTTTGAAGCCAGTAATCCTCTTTGTGAGGTACTTCTGTGGCCTTTCCAGCTGCTGCAGATGTCTTGTGAGGTACATTCCAAAAGGGGCATTGTACTCTATAATGGGTCTAATGAGTGACAAGTAGAGGGGAACAATGGTCTCTTTTTTCCTGGATGAGAACCCTTTTATGATCAAGTGTGCCACGTAAAAGGACTTCCTGACCACTGTGGCGATATGACTATCAAAGGAGAGACTACTATACTATAATAATAATAATAGTAAACTAATAGCATGAAACAACTAAGAGTTAGCTTTTGAACAAGATGCATAAATACATGTCCTTTCTTAAGTATAATAAAACAAGTGTCTCAGCATACTGAAAAAAGTATTTAATTGATAGCAATTATTCCTAAAGATGTTTGATAAGAGCAAAATATTGTTCAAGATATTTAAGTTCTTCTTTGCATAAAATAAACATCTAATCAGCATTATTACAGCACAGTTAATGTATAACATGATAAATGTTTAATATAGTATACTGGAGTCATCGACATTCAAAATGCAGTGTATCAAGTTATTTTGCTTAACTTCATCTTTAGTAACTAGGACTTTTAATAACATTGTTATTTAAATAACAGCTGCTCATACATTTTCATTTGGTCTGCCATTTGGATTCATTTTTGAGTTTTCTGAAAGTTAATAGCTTCAACATATTGCTTTAAATTTGTATTGCTTCTGTGTCCTTATTTATACTTTAACCATTCTGACTGGATGTCATTCATCTTGCCAACTGAATATTTATTGCTATTTAAGTGATTTGAATACAGTGTTTATATGATGATGCAGTTGTTTGATTTTATCCAAAGAAATAAATGTCTAAAGGATAGCTGTTTGTCATTCTTATGTTGAATGTACGGCTGCATTAATAGCTTTGCTGTAATAATTAATGTGTATATCATTTAAGGTGCATTTTATTATATATTTAAATGTTTTGATCTTTTAACCACATTCTTGCTTGTGGATGATTTTTAACTAGTATTAAGTCTTACTTTAAGTACCTTATTTCTCTGAATTTTTCCAAGGCATGCTATTAACCACACAATATGTCAATACTCACATTTGCTCTCAGTAAAATACAAGGTTTTCAATAAAAGAATTAGCAAGAGTTTAAATAATCTATCCCTATTTGATAACTTATTTTAGACCCTTAAAGCAGTCTAAAATCTGTTCTGTTAATTCTCAGCAAACTGTTAAAGAAACTTGCAATCTTCCAGGCTGCAGGTTAGCCTTTGTTCATCATGACTCAGACTTTCTGTTGGCTTGGAACAATGGCTCACAGACTTGATTGATGTTAAACTGCTCTTGGACAATGCAATCAGTGCAACGAATAATACTTGTGGTCTTTAAAAAAACATGTTTAAATCAAAGTCAAAACTACTTGCCAAATGCATTTATTCCACAAACATTCAAATGGTTGTTATTTAGGTAAAAGGCAGTGATGTCAGCAATTGGACTACATTGACAATAACCAGTAGCTGATGAGCAGAGCATCCCAAGAATCTCGCTTGCCTTGGCACTAAAAGGTAACTTGCTGAGATACATTGCAACATGACTGGAATTTTGCAGTCTATAAAAATGCCAGAGAGCTGACTGAAATTATCTTTTGACTATATGCTGAAATGAAGGAATTTGGCAGTTATAAATGACATTTCTTTATTTAAATCCATTCCAAAATTTGCTCACCATTCTTCAGTTCTCTACCAAAAATATATCTCTAGCTAGTCGTTTTTTAATGCAACAGACCATTTTCTTTGTGATACAGTTATGCTTAGTTGTTAATTGCCTATTATTTCAACTCATGTTGGGCCAAAAAAAATATGATTCCAAACCTCATCTTGCAGCTTGTTATCCATGGTTTATATTAACCTTATACTTTACTGTTTCTTGCATGACCCTCCTTACTATAGAAATAAATTCTGGATTACTTTTTCCACTTCTGAAAAGACAGCCCATAATGCACACTAAAACAAGACTGCTACCCATATTCTGCTATCACTATTCTATGGTTTGTAATATAACCAGTAGTGTTTCCCTACACACTTGCTTCCTTTATACTTTCCTACAACTGGACCTTGACCTAACCTTGCAGTCAGTCTCTGTATCTTGATGCTTTTGCATGAAGTGACTGGCTGATCATTGTCACATTTAACTATAAAGCCTGGAATACTGTGGAAGTGTTGGGTGCTATTTATAAAATATTGTGTACCATTGCTTAGGGCTCTGACATAGAAAACCTGTGTGAAAAAGCCATTTGTGATTCATAAAGTGATTTTTACAGTGGTATAAGACCATGTAACTGGTCCATATACAGTATACAGTCATATAAGACCATGTAACTGGTCCACATACAGTGATATAAGACCGTGTAACTGGTCTGTATATAGTCATATAGGACCATTTATCTGGTCTGTATACAATGGTATAAGATCATGTGCATATAACTGGTCTGGCACTGCTGTTTACACACAGTATACCACATTTATAAATTATCCCTCCCCAAAATTGTATGTGATTCACAGCAATTTTACAACCACCTATGGACTGCTGCCCTAGGGGTATGTTATGGGATTGTAGCTCTATACAGACAGATGGTATATTGATTTGACAGCAGCAATTCTCCCTCCGCTGCTAATATATAGTGCAGTACTTAGAGCTGAGCAACAAATTCTTATCTCCATTCCATGGTAAGAAAAAAAGTACTAGTAACTGAGTTTCCTCTGGTTCAGGCAAACATGCTACTACAACCACGATTGCTCTGACCCCACACAGTGAAGTGAATTTGTCCCCACCAATGGGAGCTCATACAGCACATCTATTTATTAACATTTTATGGTAATGGCCCTAGCTCTGCTGTCATGTCTAATGACTGTGAAATGTTCTGAATCACATTCAGACATGATGGTAGAACACAAAAACTTACTGAGTGAGATATACCAAGCTTATCTTATTATACAGTGCTTTGCTGTGTTGCAGCTGTTTGGCTGCAGGCAGGACTGGTGATAAAGTGGACACATGAGTGCTTGGTACACCTGTGTCTTCTCTGCCCTTCTGTAGGAAATTCACAAAGAACAGGGGTGCTTTGTACACTGATATTAAAGGCCATTCTCTGTGTCTATGAATCATGATACTGAAAGCTGGTGTGCTAAACCTCGTGCAAATGACTTGTATGCTTCTGTGCGCTGTGTGAACATCGAGGCCCTTTCCATTCCTCCATGCAACTATTGCTATCGTTCTTGAATGCACGTTACATATCTCAGTTTGATTTCTGCTGTTCCTGAAGACTGCTATTGCTCATTGTTGTATATTTATGCCTCTTTATTTAGACTTATTCACCATGTTTGTGAACTGCACCTCATCCACAAACAATCCGGCTAACTAATTGAACTCAGTGTTGCATATGCAATTCCTTAACCATTAACATTTTTTTCACTATCTTATAAGTTAATTAAAGGTGCCATCTACCATGTCATGTCCTACTTACATGTTTTAATGTCATCCTTGGACATATGTGAGACATACATTTATATATAGTAAACTGTGTAGGATCGTACTTAAATTCCATTTGATATTAACTAACTGTAATTCAGAATTTATGTAGTTTGAACAGATAAGTTATTTTCCATATTCTCACATCTTCTTATGTTAGTAACTAAAAATGGTAAGCTATCCTAATACTTGCAAGCTAGATTAATAACTCCTATAAACACTGTATTCTTCCATCACCCATTCTTATCGACTTATTCCTTATTTCAATTTTTTACAAAATATTTGCTATATTTATGAACCTCTGCATTTGAGCCTGTAATGGGAAACCCTTATTTTGGTGAGAAAATCCTATTCTTCATCCCTACATCCTGAAAGTTTCAAGTATGAGTTACACAAAATGAGAAAGTAGGGATATAATGCTACTGCAGACACTGTTTTGGACTGAGTGGGAGTAAAATAGATGTCTCAAATTGCTGCTGAGTTGGAGGCTATAATCACCAAGCTCCGATTTCAGATGACGTTTGAGATTTGGATGTAGCACCATTGACAGTTTGCAAACTGGTGTTTTTGTATGTGTTACTGGTTAATCTCTAGGATGTTACAATAAGATAAATGGTAATTTTCAGTGGATGGGAGAACAGATTTCTTGGCTCACGAGTGTTCATGTTAGGGACCACACCCTGTACAGTCCAAGAACATCTGGCCCGGTATAAAGAAAGCACAGCATGATTTATAATGATTCACTGATGTCTGAGATCACAGAAGCCTTGAATAAGTCAAGTCCTTAGGGTAATGTCGTCATATATCAGATTAGTGCACATCCCCTTTCTTATTTTTAAGCATGATATATGGAAGCAAAGACCTCCGCAAACACATAAACATGTACACCATTAGAAAAAAAATTACTGTGAAGCCATGGAAATATTCCATCCCCATGCAAGTCCTTAGTGCAGAAATTAATAAATGCATGTCAGTAGATTGTCATTCTACAGTTATCCTATGTTAGTCAAATGTCTGTAGAGTATGGCATGATTTAAAACTCATTCCTTATGTGAAACAGTGCACCTGTGCTGGCATAACATCAAGTTCTCTACGTACAACTACTAGCTTAAGGCTATGGGTTAATCCAGACTTCTGTGCCAAGTGTTGGTGCAAATTATGATTTCATGTCTTTATACAGGTAGGGGAGAGTGGGGAGAATATGGAACTGGGTTATACAGGGGCAGCAGATTTAAGATTTACACACTTTGAGGAAAATTCAATACTATGTTTATTGTAAATTAATCCTGATTATTGTACTAAATTGTATCCCTGTTTGTGAGAATGTGAGAATACATATAAGTACTTGTCGCATAACTTTAAAATATGAGGCAAAATGCCATGTTATTATTTTTTACCACTTTTCCATAGACTATGGCACATCAGTTAGAAGTGTTCATACAGAAGCATTGCACAATTGTATATACTGTAGTAAAATCTCTTGTAGTCATACATCAAAGTGTTGTAGTGAGAGACACGTCCATGAAAATGTTTAGCATTAAGGTATCAACCCAATGTGACATTTTGGAACAAAGAATTTTCACTTTGTAGGTGACATTTATATGTGCTGTTATTTTATTTATTTGTGTTGTGGTCTGAATATTATATAACCATGTGAAAATATAAACTACTTTTGTATTAAACCCATTTTTTTTCAATAGGAATATATGAAATTGTGTAGAAAGGTATGGGATCACAATTTTCAACTCTTCATATGTGAATGACAGGTTAAATTATGTAGACAGTTACTCAGTATGTTGATGTCAAAATTGTTTATTATATTATCTGTATCACCCCTGTAGTATCTGATGCAAACTCAACCATAGTGTAACCTTAACCTGGAATGTCTTTTTTTACTTATTGTTTAACTGGAATGGATGGAGATGTGTGCAAATCTTTGTTGTAAACATTTCTGGGCTTACAGGGTTTATTATTGTAGTTTCAGGTGTGGTGCTGCAGAAGAAGTTATACTGTTCTGCTCTTTCCTGTGTATGTAGAGATTTATTTACAAGAGTTTTTTTTGTCTTATGTTTAGCACTCATTTCAGCATGACCATCAGACTTCATCATGAGTCCCATTTCTCCCCCTTTTCCAGACTAACAGATCTTCCTGCTGGGTCATACCTCATGATCAGGGAGGACAACTCAGACACAGACCTTTACCTGTAGCTGAACTGGCAGAAATTTGGGAGTGTCTCTAGAAAATTCTCACCTTGTTATACACACCTTATCACTCATCTAGAAATATGGGTCCGTCTCCAGAAAAGACTCATCTTGTTATACACACCATACCACTCACCATGTTGGCTGACCCATTAAAATAATGTTGTATAACCAAGGTCACAGCAAAAGAGCTAGGCACTACTTGGGGACCTCACACCCTCCAGGCCCCAAATGCGAGAGCTGCACTTCTGGACCTTTTTGTAAGAAGCATGCTTTTGGTGTGACTCTTACAACACCCTTTCTCAGGATGGATGACTAGTTGTTGACAAATCATTCTAATCCTTTCCAAATAGGAGCCAAAATGTCTATGCTGGCAGAGGCACAACTTGCTGTTATTCTGTATGTTGTGTTTTTTTAACTTGAATTTATTTAAATTATGGCATCATTTCCTTACTGTAAATAGTCAGATTTCTCTCAGGTTTAGATATTGCTGTGACTGCCTTTGTATCTGAGTGTGCTTAGGGATTAGAGGATTATTTTTGAACAGTGATCTACAACTTGATGTGGGTATATCAGGATTTGCCCATGGCAGGCGTGGTTTGATCACTAGGGTGAAGCCTGAGTGATTAAACAAAGTCAATCATAGATATATTCTGCAATAACATACACAGGAGTGGATTATTGCTGTTATGCAATGGCATTATTTTAGATTGAAATTGCTTACCTTCCTTAAATAATGTTTTTATATAATGGCAGTTCCATTGTTTTCTGCATTGTCTTCTATAGGCTGATGTGCATATGAGACTTGCGTTCCTATGTTTGCACAATAGGTCAGTCTAGTGCAGTGCAGGTGGAGCAATGGAGAACATGTAATCTGCATTGTTATTGTTGCTTTAAGTTTAAACAATTGAGCTTTTAATAGAGGCAGAAATACAAGGAAAATCAGGTATGTTTCTGTTTCTTTAGTTTTGCAGACCATACCTGATTTTTTTTTTTTTTTTTGTATTTTGCACTGTCCCTAGCATACATCAACCGAAAGTCTGAAAGTTCAGTAGTACTTTACCAGTACTGCTGGACTTTTTTCTATTGGCATATGCTCAATTTATAATGGGTACACTGGTTGGGCTGTCATGTTATGGAATATTAATGAACTCTTATTGTATAATTTGTTATAATTACTGTTTCAGTAGTGTAATGGTTTGAATATTAATATGAAGGGTATTTGATAATGTTAAATTAGAGATTATGATACAGGTGGCTTTCTTTGGGGTATTTGAACTATTTGAACTAGGGGCAGCTCACAGACAGTCCAGGTAGAATGACAGCAAATGAGATGGACACTGCACAGTGCAGTTGCCACTGTTAGAAGGTTTAGGATCTTCCCTACTGAGTTATCTTTGCACAGGTTCAGCTGAACAGCTAGATGTACATAATTCAATGAATAAGTCACTAGCTGTAGTTTGAATGTCAATGAATACAAATATTTATTTCATTATGTAGGAAACTAAAAGATTATCCAACGAAAGCATAAACAGGACTTAATTATTACCATTAACTTAACTCAGAAGAACACTGTTCCATCTGTAGCAAGAGACCAGAGTAGAAACATTTTTTTTTAAATGTAGAGAAAATTGACAAGCAGCAAGGCCAACAACATGAATTTCCTCAGTTATTACCCAATAAAATTCATAGAATCCCACTGGAGTGAAAATAAACATAGATGGATGTGGTAAACAAAGCTATACAAAGTGAAAGACGTTTAATGTAAACTGTTGATTACATTAATGGTGTACTAAATGGCTCTGCATATTTTTAAAAATGAGATATATTGTCACATTAGTATTCAGCTGGGAATGTGTCCACATATAGGTATTACTACATTTTTAGCTCACACAGGTTTTATGAGGTATAAAAGGCCAACATGGGAAGGATATCCACATGTCATACAAGCACATCACAGAAAAGATTATCCAATAGATATAAAAGGTGGAAACATACAGTGATAGTATTGTTTTTTTTTTTTCCTGCTAAACCACAACAGGAAGATAAGTCATTGATAAAAGTATTGAGAAAAGTACTTGACTGTTAAGTGGGCTAATGCAGAACATAGAAAAGCTTGGGCTTGGTAAGTCTTTCTTATATTGTGTCTATATTAAAAGACGGAATGTTCACAACAGCGAATACCACAACAGCGACACACAAACGCCGAACAGCTAAAACAGCGAAACACATAAACATCGAAACACTTGAACACTGAATGCATTTCTGAAAACAAAAGCGCCATACAGGTAAGTATAATCTACTTAAGCAAACCTCAATAAACACACTTTTGCAGGGGGTCAAGCCCCCTTGCGCCCCCATACCCCCCAACTTATGTATACCAACTCTAAGATCGCACTACAGTGGGGAAAAGGATATATTCATCTTCCCCACGATCACCCTGCTGGCCAAGGAAATACATTCGGTATTCCAAATTTCAATGTTTACGTGTTTCGCTGTATTAGCTGTTTGGCATTTATGTGTCGCTGTTGTCATATTCGCTGTTGTGAACGTTCGTTCTTTTAATATAGACTCCTTATATTATATGGGTTCATATTTTCAGGAAAAGGAATTCCACTCAATCCTACTAAGACCACGGTTTTATGTCTCCAACACGTAATGCAAAAGATGTTGCTCACTATTTCAGATTACGGATCAATTTTAGTACGGCTTTTAGTATATTTGCCACACAATTTAGTGAATTTTTGTAAAAGAGCTCCCATTTTGAGTAGAACAAGATAAGTCAAATATTGTTTAATCAGTTAAAATGTTACAGTGACAGAATGTTTTAGAAAAACAAACTCAATACCCCTGAAAGGCCATTGAGACATTTGTATCCTAACTAGGTAAACAGAATCAAAAACTCTGCTACTAAACCATGCATCCAGTTAGGTCTTAAAAACACTAAATGTCTCTGACAGTCTCAAGAATTGGTTACAGTGCAAAAAGAATGTTTTGAAAACAAAAAAAAAACAAAAAAATTTTTTGGTTTTTGTAAATTTTAAAAAATTGGTTTTTCTTTTTTTGGGATTTTTTTTTTAAAGATACTTTTCCTCTATATGGATTTATGTCAAATGCTTAATTTCATTTACATTTGTTTGTTATTTTAAATTTCTCCTTAAATTCTTTGGAAATTTTTTTCTTGCAATTAATTTTTGGCAATTGATTAATTGCTTTTTGCACAATAAAAACTTTGGGAGGTTCGGAATTTTTTTTTTAAATTTTTTTGGGGCATTTTGTTCCAAAAAGGCTTCTTTTTTTTGGTTAAAAATTTTATATATTTTTTATTTTTATTAAATAAGTTTAAGGTTTAAAATTACGGGGAAAAAAATTTGTTGCCTTAAAAAATATATAAAATTATATCAAATTAAAAATTACTTTAAACATAGAATGGAAAAGGCCCAAATTGTATCAAAAGAAAAGTGGTTATAAAAAAGTTATAGGGTTTTTAAAATACAATCTTTTATAAACATCATGTCGCAGGGAAATTTTTCTAAAAATTGGGTGTCTTAAAATACTGCAAAATATCTTCATTTAAAAACATATATAAATAAACAAACATTAACAACTTTTCAAAACCAAATATATTATAAAAAATGAAAATAAAAATTTACTCATACACAGCATGTAAATCAATGAAAAATAGAAAAATTAAAACTGAAACACAAAAAAAGATAATGTTAAAAAAATATTATATGGTAAAACCTACTATACTGCGAATTTTTCCAAATTAAAACTTTTGAAATCTTTTTAAAAAAATAAAAAAAAAAAGCTGTCAAAATAAATCTGTAATTCAAATCCAATATTTTTGTTTCCTTCTGTTTAATGTCTCTTTATTCAAGACCCCTTTTAAAAAATTGCCCAGTATTTCTTCACCTTCTTATTTTTATTCAAAAAATAAAATGTTGGCAGAAAATTTGGGGGGGTAATTTTGACCCCCCCTTTTTTGTTTAAATTTTCCAAATTTTTTTTTTTAAAAAATTAAATTTTTCAATTTTTATCTGAAACCAAAAATTTTTCAATGTTTGGAATTTTGATTGTGGAAAATTACATGTCCAATCTTTTTTTTTCCCTTTTTTTGTTTTAAAAAAAATTTTTTTTTTATTGAACCCCCCAAAATTTTTTATAAACCAAAGTGAAAATATTTAACTTGATTCAAAGGGAGGTTTTTAAAATTTATAAATTTGGGGGAAATAAATTACTTTTTTGAAATTTCACAAGGGGGAAAATATCAAAATTTTTTAAATTAACATTTTAAAATTCCATTTTTTGGGGGTTTTGTAATTAAAATCAGGATAGATTTGAAAAAACCCCCAAAATTTTTTTTAAACCAAAGGGATTATAAGAGGATGATAAAAAGTTTTCCCCAAAAATTTTTTTTGCCCTATTTGGGCCCATTGGAAACTAAAAAATTTAACTTTGAAATTTTACCAAAAATTTTGGGTTTTTTAAAGGGAAATTTAAAAAGGGAAAAGAAAATTAAGGGGTTAAAAGGAAATTATGTTTTTAAATCCTTGGTCTTTCCCAAAAAAATGGGGGTTCTTGAAAATTTGCAAAATGATTTTAACAAAGGATTTGAAAAAATTTTTAAAATAAGTAAAAAAATTTTTTTGTTTTACCGGGTTTTTTTTAAAATTTAAATTTTTAATGTATGATGCTTAACAGTAGCATCATTGCAACCATGGTTGTTTGAACAAAAGGGGCAAACTTTATTTTGGCTATGCCATATTTTGGACCCATTGCTGAAACTTGTACATCAAAAGATAATTTATTTACCACCACATCTGTAGTGAAATTTATAACCACTTTTACTTCTGACCATTCTGAGATCAGAGATATAATTAGTAAGTTCTGGGCAGTCTTTCAGATTGATGATGACTTAAGGAATATAGTTGGTGACATTCCTAAGTTTCAATATAAGAATAAGAGAAATCTTAAGAGGATGTTGTTATTCTAAACAGAAGAAAGCTGAGAAGACTATAGGTTATACCGTGCCATGTGGACACTGTAATTTCTGCCACTATATCGACAGTGCATCCGCCTTTATACATCCTGACACACAACGTACTTTCAATACTGCTGCTACTGCAGATTGCATGACTAGCAATGTGATATATCTTGCAGTCTGTCAAGTTTGTAAGAGTTTCTATGTAGGTAAAATGAACCGTAAATTTAGAGACAGAATAAGAGAACATGTGTACCACATTAGGAAAGGGTCATCACATAACGCTTTAGCTAAGCATGTCAATGTCAATGACCACACACATACTTTTCTATTTAGGGCTCTTGAAGTCCTAACACCTAATAAGAGAGGTGGTGACATTAGAAGTGATACTGAAGGCAAAGAGAGTGATTGGATTGTCCGACTAAGGGCTGACAGTGGGTCAGGTTTGAATGAAAGAGCATCGATTAAACCTAGACTTAGGAAACGTAGAAATATTAAGTGATTTGAGATTCATCAGCATTGATATTTTAGACATGCTTGTTTATTTATTTATATATATTTTTTGAAATGTGATAGATTATACTATGACAGTGCATTTTTAATGATTCACCAAGTGTTTTGACAATTTTAGGAAAATTCCATTGTAGCATATAGATAGGTTTTTACCATATAATATGTATCTTTTAACATATATCTTTTAATTTTTTTAGTGTATTCTTTAGTGTTTCAATTTGTTTGCTATTTATGCATTGGTTCTACATGCTGATGTGTATGATGTACTAATGTGTTATTTATACATTTTTGTATATATTTCTTATATATTTGGTTTTGAACTAAGGTATGATTTATGCACTGCTATATGTTTATTTATATATGTTTTTTGAAATGTAATAGACTATATTATGACAGTGCATTTTTAATGATTCACCAAGTGTCTTGATAATTCTAGGAAAATTCCCCTGCAGCACATAGATAAGTTTTTTATCAAATGATATGTATCTTTTAACACATATTTTTCAACTTTTTCTTAGTAGATTCTCTAGTGCTTTAACTTGTCTGATACTTATGCATTGGCTCTATATACTGATGTGCATGATGTATTAATGTGATATTTATACATTCCTGCATATATATTTTTTTATATATTTTTTATACATTTGGTTCTGAACTAAGGTATGTTTTCATGCACTGCTACATGTTTTTACATCCATTCAACACATATATATATATATATATATATATATATATATATATATATATTGGCTTTACATTTCCCTTTTAAATTTGTAATTGATATTTTAGATTGGTTGATTGACATGCCTATATATTGAGTAACTTCATTTTTGCATTTATTAAAGTGACCTGAAGAAGCTATGTTTAGCGAAAGCGCTTGTCCATTGCAATAAAATGTTTGTGTGAATTACAGAACTCTACACTTTATTTGGATGTACTTTGACATATTTGGAGTTATCCAGAGCAACTTATTTGTGGACTGTCCAGCTTCACTCTCTTCCATAACTGGTGTGCATATTATTTACTTACATATTTTTTGGAAGGAGCGTTTACCTGCTCGGGAACTGCCTTTAACTTTTGGTTTACTTTTGTATTAAACCCATTTTATTCAATAGGAATATATGAAGTTGTGTAAAAAGGTATGGGTTCACAATTTTCAACTCTTCGTATGTGAATGATAGGTTAAATTATGTAGACAGTTAGTATGTTGATGTCAAAATTGTTTATTATCTGTATCACCCCTGTAGTATCTGATGCAAACTCAACCATAGTGTAACCTTAACCTGGAATGTCTTTTTTTACTTATTGTTTGACTGGAGTGGATGGAGATGTGTGCAAATCTTTGTTGTAAACATTTCTGGGCTTACAGGGTTTATTATTGTAGTTTCAGGTGTGGTGCTGCAGAAGAAGTTATACTGTTATGCTCTTTCCTGTGTATGTAGAGATTTATTTACAAGAGGTTCTTTTTTTTGTCTTATGTTTAGCCCTCATTTCAGCATAACCATCAGACTTCATCATGAGTCCCATTGCTCCCCCTTTTCCAGACTAACAGATCTTCCTGCTGGGTCATACCTCATGATCAGGGAGGACAACTCAGACACAGATCTTTACCTGTAGCTGAACTGGCAGAAATTTGGGAGTGTCTCTAGAAAATTCTCACCTTGTTATGCACACCTTACCACTCATCTAGAAATATGGGTCCGTCTCCAGAAAAGTCTCATCTTGTTATACACACCATACCACTCACCATGTTGGCTGACCCATTAAAATAATGTTGTATAACCAAGGTCACAGCTAAAGAGCTATGCACTACTTGGGGACCTCAAACCCTCCAGGCCCCAAATGCAAGAGCTGCACTTCTGGACCTTATTGTAAGAAGCATGCTTTTGGTGTGACTCTCACAACACCCCTTCTCAGGATGGATGACTAGTTGTTGACAAATCATTCTTATCCTTTCCAAATAGGAGCCAAAATGTCTATGCAGGCAGAGGCACAACTTGCTGTTATTCTGTATGTTGTGTTTTTTTTAATTTGAATTTATTTAAATTATGGCATTTCCTTACTGTAAATAGATTTCTCTCAGGTTTAGAAATTGCTGTGACTGCCTTTCTATCTGAGTGTGCTTAGGGATTAGAGGATTATTTTTGAACAGTGATCTACAACTTGATGTGGGTATATCAGGATTTGCCCATGGCTGGTGTGGTTTGATCACTAGGGTAAAGCCTGAGTGATTAAACAAAGTCAACCATAGATAAATTCTGCAATAACATACACAGGAGTGGATTATTGCTGTTATGCAATGGCATTATTTTAGATTGAAATTGCTTACCTTCCTTAAATAATGTATTTATATAATGGCAGTTCACTTGTTTTCTTCATTGTCTTCTATAGGCTGATGTGCATATGAGACTTGCGTTCCTATGTTTGCACAATAGATCAGTCTAGTGCAGTGCAGGTGGAGCAATGGAGAACATGTAATCTGCATTGTTATTGTTGCTTTAAGTTTAAACAATTGAGCTTTTAATAGAGGCAGAAATACAAGGAAAATCAGGTATGTTTCTGTTTCTTTAGTTTTGCAGACCATACCTGATTTTTTTTTTTTTTTTTGTATTTTGCACTGTCCCTAGCATACATCAACCGAAAGTCTGAAAGTTCAGTAGTACTTCACCAGTACTGCTGGACTTTTTTCTATTGGCATATGCTCAATTTATAATGGGTACACTGGTTGGGCTGTCATATTATGGAATATTAATGAACTCTTATCGTATAATTTGTTATAATTACTGTTTCAGTGTTGTAATGGTTTTAATATTAATATGAAGGGTATTTGATAATGTTAAATTAGAGATTATGATACAGATGGCTTTCTTTGGGGTATTTGTTGTAAAGAATGCTACTTTCTATTTGAACTAGGGGCAGCTCACAGACAGTCCAGGTAGATTGACAGCAAATGAGATGGACACTGCACAGTGCAGTTCCCACTGTTAGAAGGTTTAGGATCTTCACTACCGAGTTATCTTTGCACAGGTTCAGCTGAACAGCTAGATGTACATAATTCAATGAATAAGTCACTAGCTGTAGTTTGAATGTCAATGAATACAAATATTTATTCCATTATGTAGGAAACTAAAAGAATATCCAATGAAAGTATAAATAGGACTTAATGTATTACCATTAACTTAACTCAGAAGAACACTGTTCCATCTATAGCAAGAGACCAGAGTAGAAACATTTTTTTTTAAATGTAGAGAAAATTGACAAGCAGCAAGGCCAACAACATGAATTTCATCAGTTATTACCCAATAAAATTCATAGAATCCCACTGGAGTGAAAATAAACATAGATGGATGTGGTAAACAAAGCTATACAAAGTGAAAGACATTTAACGCAAACTGTTGATTACATTAATGGTGTACTAAATGGCTCTGCATATTTTTAAAAATTAGATATATTGTCACATTAGTATCAGCTGGGAATGTATCCACATATAGGTATTACTACATTTTTAACTCACAGGTTTTATGAGGTATAAAAGGCCAACATGGGAAGGATATCCACATGTCATACAAGCACATCACAGGAAAAGATTATCCAGTAGATATAAAAGGTGGAAACATACAGTGATAGTATTGCTTTTTTTTCCCTGCTAAACCACAACAGGAAGATGAGTCATTGATAAAAGTATTGAGAAAAGTACTTGACTGTTAAGTGGGCTAATGCAGAACATAGAAAAGTTTGGGCTTGGTAAGTATTTCTTATATTGGGTCTATATTAAAAGACGGAATGTTCACAACAGCGAATACCACAACAGCGACACATAAATGCCGAACAGCTAAAACAGTGAAACATGTAAACATCGAAAAACTGGAACACTGAATGCATTTCTGAAAACAAAAGCACCATACAGGTAAGTAAAACCTACCTAAGCAAACCTCAATAAACACACTTTTGCAGGGGGTCAAGCCCCCTTGCACCTCCACACCCCCTACTTATATATACCAACTCCAAGATCGCACTACAGTCGGGAAAAGGATATATTCCTCTTCCCCACGATCACCCTGCTGGCCAAGGAAATACGTTTGGCATTCCGAATTTCGATGTTTACGTGTTTTGCTGTATTAGCTGTTTGGCATTTATGTGTCGCTGTTGTCATATTCGCGGTTGTGAACGTTCGGTCTTTTAATATAGACTCCTTATATTATATGGGTTCATATTTTCAGGAAAAGGAATTCCACTCAATCCTACTAAGACCAAGGTTTTATGTCTCCGACACGTAATGCAAAAGATGTTGCTATTTCAGATTACAGATCAATTTTAGTACGGCTTTTAGTATATTTGCCACACAATTTAGTGAGTTTTTGAAAAAGGGCTCCCATTTTGAGTAGAACAAGATAAGTCAAATATTGTTTAATCAGTTAAAATGTTACAGTGACAGAATGTTTTAGAAAAACAAACTCAATACCCCCGAAAGGCCATTGAGACATTTGTATCCTAACTAGGTAAACAGAATCAAAAACTCTGCTACTAAATCATGCATCCAGTTAGGTCTTAAAAACACTAAATGTCTCTTGACAGTCTCAAAAAATTTGGAAGAAAATCCCAAACCTCAGCTTTCTAGGTGTCATCATATACTAAACGATGTTACTTGCAGCAGTAAATTATTATTTATTATTGCAAAACTGGAAAAAATAGACCTTCATCATGTAGACATTGTTTTCTAAGTAAAATGCCACATTAGACCAAACAGTAACTGATTTAGCACAACTTGAAAAAATATGTTCCCTATCACCATGTCTGGTCTTAGCAGAGGTAGGGCCCAGTTTGGGCCATCATGGTGCTGTTCCTCTGCTGATACTCCTATTTAACACTTTAACTCTCCAACCATTTGCTGGCTTCCTAGATTTAAAAGTACTTCAGACTACTTTCAAGAATATATGCTATTACTGTGAATGTAGAGTAAAACAATATGTTAATTTGTTAAGTTACATTTTGCTATAAGACATGTTAAAACAGAAGTTACTGAATGAATTATTGAATTAACCCCAAGACCCAGTACCTCCTATACTTTCTCTCTCTGAGTCTGGTTAATTAGCTCAGGCACACTATTACTGGCTTTTTTGATTGACCACTAAGGCCATGTGTATAAATGATACTTCATCAGGTGGCTGCACCATAATATAGCAGTAAACATGTACCCAAACTCCTGTTGTACTACTGAGATCTTCTGAACGTGGGTAGATGATTGATGCCCCCTTTCCCCTTGGTTCTTCACCCAACAATTTATTACATATTTTCTCTTTTTTTCTGTCTCTCTTTCCCTTCCTTCCTTCTTTTGACTAATGCCTTACTCTCCCTCACATAATGTGCCCAGCAACTGAACTTACTGTAAATACTATGTTCTTTACATGTTATTTTTCCACAGAAACATTACCTGTATACTGCCATAGCACCATATAGTATGCTCTTCTTACATGGTTTGCTGACTTTAGTTTTTGTACAATGTGTACTAATAACTGTGTTCCTTTATTATCCTGGCATACCTCACCGCATTAGTTTTTGTACAATGTGTACTAATAACTGTGTTCCTTTATTATCCTGGCGTACCTCTCTGCATGCTCGCCTTTACATTACCAGTCTAGCAGTGATATTGATTAAAATGTATTATCTCTTAGCACAACCTAAAACACCTAGACTCTTCCTGCCTTCTTGTTCACAGCCTGACTGACTCTCTCTCTCAAATCTCTAGACTATCACCAACTCCTAACTTTCCAGTTCTCCTGCCTTATCCTGTAAATGTAAATAAATCCTACCTATATATTCATACTTCTATACTGCTTTTCATCACTCCCTTGTAAATGAAATGTGTATATTGCTGTGTATATAAATGCAACCTGATTACTACTGTGTAACACTCCTACCTACAGAAATCTAATTGTATTAACCTCTGTAGTGCTTGTGTTACCCATAGGATGATTGTAAGGCTCCCTATCACATTATCAAAGTAATCTGATTCTAAAATGCATTTCTACTGTCAAGAAACTGGTTATTGTTTATTTATTTGTAAATTATTTGTAATTCTCTCCCTGGGCCAAATGCTGATCTGGACCACAAAAGGCAATAAATAAATAAATACATTTAGTTATATTTACGCTGTGCTGAGCCTGAAAATTTTCTAGAAGGATACATTTTCTACCTTGGTTAATAAACAAAGAAACAAATATGGTACTTATGTATTAGCGCAACCAGATTTTCGTGGTTGCGGTAATATAAATGCTGGCATGAAAACGAGTGTGGTAATTAGTGCCACTTGTTATTTTACCTCTTTACTTACAACAAATAGGTTTAGCTTACATTCAGGAAGATAAAACAACTGTGAAAGTCTTCTTCTTGTTTTGCGTGCTTTAGACATGCACGTTTAATTGCCTGGGCTGCTGTGTATGTTACTGTTGAAAGGAGTGCTTTTCTCTATCAAGATGGAATGCTGAAAAGAAAAACACGAGGAGACCTGGAGAAATGCTTTTTGGTAGACTATTTATCAGAATTTACAAACAGACTTGAAAAGAGGAAAACTTTTTTTTTTAAGAATAGAAGCTTGCAATAACAATAAAAGGTTTGCCAAACTGATGATATTGCATTATGCTGACATATAGGGTAGTTTGCTATGTGAGAAGTTGACAGTGGTGCTTTGGCTACTTGTATTGTGATAGTGTTATCCTCGGACAAACAGAGATTGTGTTTCAATTATTATGGCTAAAAAAGATGTGGATTTCTCATTCGCTGTTGTACTGTTTCTGTGTGTGGAGAGAAAGTTATCAGCAATTATAGTCACATCTTCCTGAATGTAAGCCAAACTTATTTGTTGTAAGTAAAGACGTAAAGTAACAACTTACACTAATTCCCACACTAGTTTTCAGGCCAGCATGCGGTTAAACATTACTTTTTCTATGTTTAATTGATAATCCTGCCTCAAAAAAAAATTCAGTGTGAAAGAAAACAGTTAATGTGACATTTTCAAGTCAGTATTGGTAAAATTTACACATCTGGAAGCAACCAGTATTATCGTGAAAATCTGGTTGCGATAATACGTAAGTACCACAAATACAAATCAAATTAAAATAAGCTAAAATAATTGCTAAACTAAAATAAAAAAAATATTTGTTAGTTACACATTCCACATCTTTGGGAGGTGCGGCAGAAACACCAAGCAGAGCATGCCACTAAGAAGTGCACTGATTTTAAAACTTTTGTAACATTTTCTGGCACATCACAGTCCCCAGGTGTCGCATCTCATGTCCAATGTCCTTGGGTGTCCGATGTCCTTGGATACCAGAAAGTATTAGACAAATTAATTTTTGGGGCTGTGCTTAATGAATGTGGGAAGACTGGGAAGCCAGAAAAAATAGGATAATTTTTAATCTCCGTTATACATTTTTATTTCATATTACCCTTTTCTTTCTTCGTGGGTTTCCAGTCATCTCCCGCACTTGCAATGAATGGTTGGAGTTCTTACTCAGTTAATTTTCATACCTTGTATTCAATGTGCTTACACAAAGTTACACTTCCTCAGAGTGCTTATCAATTATAATATACCTCTCAACATTTTAGTGCAAGAAATCTGGACAAGGACTAAAATAATGGGGGGACAAAGCCCCAAAAATAGGGACAGATTTTGAATATTGTTCTTAGAAACTTAGAAAGTAGCTAGAATACTAGGATTTGTGTTGGTATGCATTTTCTAAATGATATGAAATATGGAACTCAAATGTATGTCATTGTTTATTGATTTTAATCTTCAGTGATTTTCCAGAATACTACAAATTTTACAAGAAACAGCCCAAACACAGGAGGCAAAAATCTGGACATTATATCAAGCCTCTGCTTAGAAATCACATTGTTCACATATCATTCCATGTAAAGCTATTTCTGAAAAATTATTTTTATTTAATTATTGCTTAGATTGGGTAAGTAGACTAGTACATCCAGATCATTTTCAACAATATCCTAGGTCACAGTGGTAATAGTAAGGAGTATATGTAGGGGTAATTTAGAGTCGTCAAAAAGCCAAAATCTTTTGGCAGGTGGAAGGACATAAGAATGCCTGAAGGAAGCTTACATGGATGTAGGAAGGAGAGGCAAAACCCATAATTTATCCAGCTTTCTATAATATGCATCCCCCCAGAAATAATGCTCCAGTCCAGTCCAACTATTTTCTAGCCACTGTTGTATTTTGTGCAGTGTGGATGGTAGGACTGCATATTATGCAGGTATTCTAAATTAGCAGCAGTCCAGGCTACTTATAAGCCTTAACATAGACCACGGCCTAACTTCCATGTTTAAATATGGCTTTGAAACCCTAACTTTCCAGTGGAGGGACATGTCATTTCTAAGCAACATTGGCACTATGAATCAGATTAGGGTGCCTAGTATGCAATCAGTGCTGCACAGTCATGGTTAGTAGATGACCTATCTATGAATCTCAACCTGTAGTGTAATTGTACTGTTATTTTTCAACCTGCCCGTGGCCCAGGCTGCAGCTAAAAATGCCTCTTGAATCAGTTCACTTTCTCAATTAGTAAATGTTAAATTAATATCTATTTGTATATATATATATATATATATATATATATATATATATATATATATATATATATATATATATATATATAAGCGCTATGGATTCTTGAAAGTCCAAAATCCTGAGACCAAAATCTCGAAAGTTCAAAATACTGAAAACACACTGGATACCAACACTTACTATGTTCCAGCACAACTACATACAGAAACATATAACCCTTCAACTATATGCAGGGGGAAACCCCTGTACCCTCCCACACCCCATGCTACTTAAATATATCAACTCAGAGATTGCACTTCACTAGACTAAATGCAGCCACGAACTTGATATATTTAAGTAGCAGGGGGTGTGTGGGGTGCAGGGGGCTTGCCCCCTGGTTATACTTTCAGAAGAGTAATATAGTGTATCTTTAATTTGTTTCTGTATGTACTTGTGCTGGAATATAGTAAGTGTTAGTATACTGTGCGTTTTCAGTATTCTGTGTTTTCAATATTTTGAGTTTTCAGTATTTTGAACTTTCGAGATTTTGGGCTTTAAGGATTCTGTAGCGGTCCCGTATACATATATATATATTTATATATATATCTATATATATACATATATATATATATATATATATATATATATATATATACATATACTGTATGGTTTACTATCAATATGTCGAATGTTAAAATAATTTTTGACAGACATATCGAAAGTAAACCTCGAAAGTCAAAAAATAGAACAAGTTACAATGTTGAATCCATTGATCGAATGAAGCAGATTCGACATTGTTTTCGAAAACCTCACATGATGTCCGTATAGGAGCTAACATAAAGTAAACTCCTATACCTAACATCATGGTTTTGCAGGGGGCAAGCCCCCCTGTGGCGGGCCGTGCCCCCAACCCCCCACACCCCCTGCTAACTATATATTCCAATTCCGAGATCGTGCTGCAGTGAGGAAAGGGATGAATATTCCAAACTGCACTGTACCACGATCTTTGTACAGTTCTTTGAATTTAATATAAATGTTCCAACATTAAGATGTTCAGCCAGATAAACATTCAGACGTCTGCATTTCGAATGTTTCATCTGCGGACATCTCAATCCCAAAATTTTAATAGTAAACCATGCTATATATATATATATATATATATATATATATATATATATATATATATTTATATATATATATATATATATATATATATATATATATATATATATATATATATATATATATATATATATATATATATATATATGTATACACACACACACACACACACACACACACACATACACATACAAATATTTATATGGGTTATTTCTGTATGATTATGTGGCACAAGAAAAATAAAAGTGATTCAGATGTTAAACACATTATGAAGTAAGAAAATGCAAAGAGACAGGTTTAGCAGATGCTAATTATCTGGGTTTGCATGGGGTAAATCTACATCAGTTTGTCTGCAATGGCATTTAGTGCATTTCTGTAGTTGCATCCCTGTTTAGTTGCATATTATGACTTCATTTTGCTGAGTTCATAAGACTTGAGGTGCAAGAATGTAAGGAGGCTTTTTGTTTGCCTCTATCTCTCAGAAAACTCAGAGTTTGTTTATTCTGACAAGCAGGAGGTATGTATGGTTACAGCCGTCCCCTCCCATATGGGTGTGATAAAGGGCCACCCTGAAAAAATGCTATTCATTGTGTCAGTGTATAAAATTGATGATTATCAATGCCATCTTTACTGTTTGATGTTTGGTTGTTGACTTGTTATCTTCAGTTAGTTAATATGTATCCAATCATCTGTTAAAATGCTCACTGTTAATAATTCCCCCAAACTGCATAGGAAGTGTAAAGACATTGTGCACAATGGTAATCTGTGAATCAAAGTAAGAACTCAAAGATTAATATGCTGCCAAAAAGAAAAAACCTCTACTCTACTCTCAGGCAGGCCGCCTGCTCAGAGCCGATATATATGCCGTAGAATAATAAAGCCATGTCCAACCCCAACCCCTGCACATCAGAAAAATCAAAAAAGAAAATCCCCATCCATCGAGAGAGAGAGACTTGAGAACTGAAAAAAAAAAATAAATAGAAATAGGACAGGGGGGAGGACAGAGAGAGAGTCTCTTCACCTAAAAAAAAACCAGTCCAGGTTAGGCAGAGTCAGGTGACTCTCTCTTCAAGAGGAATCTTGATGAGTGGATGGGAGATGGAGTGTTTACTTACCGGTTTGGTATCACTTCTGTGTCTGTGTTAGACAGAGGCACACTATAACTCTAAAAAAAAAGGGCAAAAAAAATTTTAAAAAAAGTGGGCGAAAGCCAAACACACTCTGGCTAGGCTTATAAATGCCCTAGAGCAGATAGCCTAGTATGAACCTATGAACCTGTGAACAAGGACCATAGCTGGACAAATTATCTGATCTGCTTGTATGATGATACGTCTGAAAAACTTTTATATGACTGTTTACTTTGCCAGACTAATACTATGCAAAATGAGAAGATTCCTATCCAGATGTCAGATGTTCTCAAAGTAGCCTGATGATGTTCTTCATGTTTCACTGTTGCAGTCATCACATTTGGGTTATCTGCCAGCAGGTAGCCCTCAGATGGCCTGAATACCAGAGTCTTGGATTCCTGCGTCGGGTGCTGTCTCTTGTTCCATGACGTCAGGGGTATAAAACATGCAGCCGACGCCATTACATCAGTCTTTCTTGCTGCGCGGTGCCCGAAGCAGAAGCAGTTTGCAAATGCCGGTCGGCCGACTCCTGAAACTTTTGTTTTCGAGTTTCAGAACCAAAGTCTTCAAAGAGTTAAGTACCCTGTTGGGGATCCTTTTTCTTGCTCTTAACCGATGTCAGTAAAAGTTAACAATTGTATTACTTGTGGAAAGCAAATACCTCATAAAGATTTTCATTTGTACTGCATTCCTTGCCTAGGCCCAGACCACGACGTCCCTCATTGTCAGTTTTATGCCTTGTTCAACCCCTGAACTATTTGTCATCGGTCTATATTTGCAGCAAATTGTTTTGGTACTCGGTTTAACTATCCAGAAATGGCTTTGGTAAGCCATCCAACTACCGATATTCCAAAAAAACATAAGGATAAAGACAGAGACAGACTGCATAGGTCCAAAACTGCCAATGATGCTTCCGTTAAGCTAGTCGCCAGTCTGCCTGTACTCACTGAGGTGCTTTTGCAGCCCCTGATACCCGCTACTTCAGATTTGCAGGCCTCTACTGAGACCCATTCTGAGTCCTGTATGCCACGAGATGCTTCTTCGACTATGGAACCTGCGGATGTCTCTACCTTGGATGGGTTCGGAGGCACTGTGCAGGCACTGGCTTCTGAGGGTGTATTTAGGCCTACAGACTTGCATTTTAAACCCACGCCTTTTTCTTCATCCAGGCCTAAAACTAGATCCACGCCTAGAACATCGACGTCCAAACCACATGCTCAGGCCCATATGCCTGAAAAACAAATGCTTAGAATGGCTGAAGACCTTATTACCTTAATTAGGGGAAGCCAGCCTTCCCCCTCTAAGAGACCTAGAACTGATTTTCCTTCTGATTCTTCTGATCAGGAATATGATATTTCTGTTTCTTCTGATTACCAGGATTTTCCCCTTTCTACCTATGAGGATTCTGATGCAGAGGATTCCATTCCCTCTGCTTCCCCTCCAGAAGATTTCTCTTTTGGTGAAACCTTGCACACTCTTAGGGAGCATTTCCGCTGGGAAAGCCAGAATTACTCTGACTCCAAATAGAGGCTTAGGGAATTCCTACTCATTCCTCAACATAGGCCTTTAGCTATCCCTCCTCTCCTGAACATTGTAGATGATGCTTTCTTGGAATCTAGCCTGTCCCTAGATATTTTACCTCCAGCTCCCAGGAAACCTGACAGGTATTATAGAGTACCTGACTCTCACAAGTTCCTCTTCAAGAATCCTACTGTGGATCCAGAGACCATTTCCCAAGGACCAAAGGGCATTAAGGCTACTGCTGCCAAAAACCCTACCCCTTCTGATAGAGATTCTAGAGGCTTGGACAGATGGGGTAAGAAGGTATATACTTCTGCTACTTTGACCATTAGGTCTTTAAATTGCCAGTTTCATATGTTAAAGTATCAGCAGCATATTATGGGACTGCTAAAACAGAAAATGATGTTGATTCCTGACTGTGCTGAACACAAAGAATTACAGGATTTAATGCATTCTGCAGAACAAGTTAGTAAACATACTTTGCAATGTGGTTTTGACTCTTTAGAAGCATCTTGCAGGGCTGCTGTCACTGGATCTGTACTTAGAAGGCATGCATGGCTTAAGGAGCAGAACTTGCCAGATCTTGTTAAAGCTAAATTACTGGATGCTCCCTTAAACCAAGACTGCCTGTTTGGCAACAAAGCAGAATAAGTATTCAAAAAGATGGAGGAAAAAGCTAAATCTATGAAAACTGTTAAAGATTTCCTGAAAGTACAGCTTCCCAGATTCAGTAGGCATTGGCCTTCTAAGAATTGGTCCTTTCCTGTCTCTTCCAGGCTTTCTTAGTTCAAACCCAGGAACAGCAGACCATCTAGGTTACAGTCTCCGGCTATGCACAGGCCTAAGCAGTGGGGGGCTCCCACTTCTAAAGCAGGGAGTAGTAAGACCCCCCCTACGGAATAATGGCACAGTGACGTAACCTTAACCTTTCCAAGTCCTGCTCAACTGCCTGCTCCCTTAGGAAGAAAGCTCGCCCTGCATGCAAAAAACTGTGAAGTCATTACCCAGGACAAATGGGTTTTGAATATAGTTTCCCGAGGATACAGATTCCACTTCCACACCCTACCAACCCAAAACAGTTGGCCAGACCTATCCCCAAATCAATGGGCAGAGGCTCAACAGCAGGTTCTCTCTCTTCTAAGTATCAGAGCTATTCAGCCTGTCCCAGCAGAAGAAAGGGGACAAGGTTTTTATTCAAGACTTTTCCTGGTACCCAGAAAAGACAGCTCCTGGCATCCTATCCTGGACCTCTCCATTCTAAACACATTTTTGGTAATCCCAAAATTCAAGATGCTAACACTTCAACAGCTGCTTCCTATGATAGGCAAAGATGCCTGGTTGGCAACCTTAGACTTAAAGGACACTTACCTGCACATTTCAATAAGGGAATCTTGCAGGAAATACCTACGCTTTAGGGCAGGCTGCATGCACTTTCAGTTCTCTGCACCTCCCTTTGGCTTATCTACTGTGCCCAAGGTATTCACAAAGTGTCTAGCTCCATCCATTGCATTTTGCAGACAGAGAAATATTCAAATATACCCATACTTGGACAATTGTCTGATTCAGGTAGAAAGCCAGGAATTGTTATTAAAGGATCTGGCATTCATAAAGAAACTTCTAAACTCATTGGGGTACACCATAAACAAAAAGAAATCTCACCTAGTAGCCTGCCAACAAATTGCATTCCTGGGAGCAAGCTTAAACACAACTTCCCAGATGGCTTTCCTCACTCTAGTGAAACAAGTTTAACAACCTACTTCAAACAAATGGACACAAAGACCCAGCTGTCTGCAAGCCCTTGGGTTCATGGCCTCTTGCATTCTACTAATTCAGTATGCAAGACTGCATATGAAGAAACTGCAATGGTATCTAAAAAGCCTATGGTGTCAACATTCTCAGGACCTGGAATCAATTATTCCTATATTTCCTTGTATAAAGACAGAGTTCCTTTGGTGGGCAGAGGCCTGATACCACAACAAGGGGCTCCCATTCACTCTACCCCCTGCTGCCCAAACCCTAACAACAGACACATCAGACTATGCATGGGGGGCTCACTTGGCAGGGCAGTGCATTCAGGGCAAATGGAACCCGAGACAGATGCACCTGCATATCAACCAAAAAGAAATGTTAGCTGTACAGAATTCCCTGACAGCCTTCAAGGACCACATTCTTCCAGGGCAATTATTGGTAATGACAGACAACACCACAATTATGTGGTACATAAACAAGCAGGGGAGAACCCACTCATGCCCTCTCTGCAGACTAGCAATGGCTCTGTGGAACAAAGGCTTGAGCTACCAAGTGCACCTACAAGCTCAGTTCCTGCCAGGCAAGCTAAATTCACTGGCAGATGACCTAAGCAGAAATCTCATGGACCCACACGAATGGAAAATGGAACCAAAAAATATTCAACCTCTTGAGGAACAAATGGGGGACCCCAGAGATAGACCTGTTTACCTCCCCTCAAAACTACCTATTGGACAAATTCTGCACAAGGACTTCCTATAGTCAAGCTTGGAAAGTGAATGCCATGTCCTTTACCTGGGAAAGCCTCTCAGTTTATGCCTTTCCCCCTCTGCCTCTCCTCTCAAAGGTTTTGCTAAAGATCAAACAGGACAAACCAAGGACTATACTGATTGCACCAGACTGGCCACGCCAGCACTGGTACCCCCTCTTGTGCAGTATGATACTGCTGGAACCATGGCACCTGCCTCAGACCCCTTCCCTGCTGTCCCAGCAGGCAGGTCATATTCTGCACCCTCAGCTTCAAACCCTAAACCTTGCAACCTGGCTAGTTCCTTGAGCTCTCCAATAGCATCCCTCAGTAAGCAAGTGCTAGATGGCATACTCGAGGCAAGGAGGCCTAGTACTAGAAAATCCTATGCTGAAAAGTGGAAAAGATACTGTTCCTGGTGCCAGACTCAGGGGATGGGCACAACAGTTCCCAGCTTACCTCATATTCTTCAGTACTTAACAGAAATGCTCCACAAAGGCCTATCTTTCTCGTCTATTAAAATTCATGCCTCTGCCATTTCAGCACATTATAATACTGAACCACCCCTCTTCTCTCACCCCCTGCTAAAGCAATTCCTCAGAGGAGACAAAAGTATAAGACCCCCCAGGACAGCCGCTATTCCAGCATGGGACCTTAACTTTGTATTGGAAAAGCTCACTCTCCCTCCTTTTGAGCCAGCTGCAACTGCAGAGTTGAAAATCCTTTCTTGGAAAACAGCCTTCCTTCTAGCCATCACTTCAGCAAGAAGAGTGTCTGAATTACAGGCCCTCATGGCAGTGGAACTCTTCATTATCTTCCATGCAGGCAGGGTTTTCCTCAGGACCAATCCTTCTTTTATGTCCAAGGTGGTGTCTAGTGGGGTCTATATTATAACATCGAATTTTATAAAGTTCGAATGTTATAATATTGAACCAGTTTTGTCGAAAGCTAAAAACAGCGAAGGTGCAGGACACTGAATTCTTTCCCAGGGAAAGAATTCGGTGGGCCGTTGCTGTGGCTTCGCTGTTTTCAGCGTTTGATATGTTGGAACGTTACGGGTCGGATTCAGGTAAGTGTGCGATTGTGTGTAGGTTAGGGTTAGGGGGTGGGTTAGGGCGCGGGTGAGGTGAGTGTGCGATAGTGACAGACCTTAGGGTTAGGGTTGGGTTAAGGTAAGTGGATAGCTAGTAGTGTATGTAAAGTTTAGTTTAGATTTAGGTGTAGGATTTTAAGTGTATGTGTGCGGATTGCTGTTTTTTTGTGTGTGTTTGTGTTGTGTGGAGATTTTATTTGGACAGGACTAAGCCTCTCAGAAAATCTGAACAGCTGCTAGCTGGCTTTGCTGTAAGAGCAGAGGGGAAGGCCATTTCAAAGCAAACCATTTCTAAGTGGATAGCCCATTGCATTCATTTCTGCTATAAGCACCATGGAAAACCTACCCCACAGGGGATAAGATCACATTCCACCAGGGCTGCATCTACCTCTACAGCCTTTCTCAGAGGTGTCCCACCAGGGACATCCTAGAAGCTGCTACCTGGAGCTCTGTACATACCTTCACCAAGCATTACCACATGCCTATTTTTTCTAAATCCAGAGCTGGTTTTGCCACTGCAGTCTTGCAGGGTTTAATAGCTGGCCCTAATGTTCTCTAACTTCCTCCTCCCTTCTTTAGCTTTGGGAATCAACCCAAATGTAATGACTGCAACAGTGAAACATGAAGAACATAGTACAGTTGTATACACTTACCATAAATGTAGATGTTCGAGTGTATTCACTGTTGCAGTCCTGGTTACCCTCTCTTAAGCCCCCTGACTTCTCTTGGCTCTACCTTTCCTTTTTGTTTGGTGTATTTAAGCTTTCTGGTGTATTTGCTTTTTGTTGGAAGGGAACCATAAAATATAATTGCTTCCCACTGTGGGGACACGTGACATCTGGGGCAAGAAAAACTGATGTAATGACGTCAGCTGCATGTTTTATACCCCTGATGACCTGACGTTATGGAGGAAGAGACAGCATCCGATGCAGGAATCCAAGACTCTGGTATTCATGCCGGCTGAGGGATACCTGCAGGCAGATTACTCAAATGTGGTGACTGCAACAGTGAATACACTTGAACATCTACATTTATGGTAAGTGCAAACAACTGTACTTTCTTCGTGTTTCACTGTTGCAGTCATCACCTGTGGGGTTACCCCTGCTGTGGTAACCCTCGGCTGGCCCGAATACCAGAGTCAATGTTTTTCTGCATCAGCTGCTATCACCTGTAGACTGACATCAGGTTGTCAGTGCTATAAAGGAAAGGCAGTTGATGCCATTACACCAGTCGTTCTTGCCGTGGAGCCCATAGCAGAAGCAGTTTGCAAGTGTGCCGGTTGGTCGCTAACAGAGCTCGGATCACAGCTGAAAATGTCTAAAGCTAAGTACCCCATTGGGGATCCCTTTTTCTTGCACTAACCAATGTCCAAAAAAGTTAACAATTGTCTCACCTGTGGAAAGGAGATCCCACACCAAGGCTTCCATTCATACTGCGTCACTTGTTTAGGCCCAGACCACGCCGTCGTCCGTTGCCGGTTCTGTGCGCTCTTTAACTCGAGAACCATTTGTCGTAGAGCTCTTTTTGTAAACAGATATTTTCATCCTCCATCTTCATAAATGGTGTCAGTCAGCCAACAATCTGTAAAGCCTCCAAAAAAGTATAGGGATAAAGGTAGAGACAGACCTCACAAGGCTAAGCCTTCCGACGACTCTTCTGCTAAACAGGTCATCAGTTCTCCAGAATTCAGTGAGGTGCTTTCACAGCCCCTGATGCCCGATGCAATTGCTATGCAGGCCTCTGTTGAGACCCTTTTGGAGTCCAGTATGCCACAGAAATATTCTTCATCTTCAGAGCCTTTGGTTGTCTCTGCCTTGGTTGGGTCCGGAGCCCCAACTCAGGCATCGGCTTCCGAGGAGGTCTTTCACACTACCAATTCTTGTTAGAAAGTGACATCTTCACACCTGACTAGCATTTCTCTCAGACCGATGAATACTCTTAGGCCTAGAAGCCAGGCCAACCCTAGAAAATCTACCTCTTGCCACCATCTTACTCCTGCCCCTCCACCCCAGACCCAGATGTTTAAGATGGCGGAGGATCTTATTTCCCTTATCAGGCGCAGTCAAGACACAACTTTTAAAAGGAAAGGACACCCTTCGCCTGAACTATTGACAGAACAAGATTCTGAGGAATCAGATTATTTAGATTTTGAAGAGGAACAAAAACCTCTTACTGCTTATGAGAATTCAGATGCAGAAGAGTCCATCCCTTTTGCCTCCCCACCAGAAGATCATTCCTTTGGGGAAACCCTCCACACCCTCAGGAAACATTTCCAATGGGAATATCAGGATTTCCCTCAGTCTAAGAAAAGGATAAGAGAATTTCTAGACCTACCGTAGCACAGACCTCTTGCCATCCCCCCATTTTAGAAGTGGATGATGTTTTCCATGAATCCAGCCCCGGACGCCCTACCACCTGCTCCCAGTAAACTAGACAGGTACTACAGAGTACTGGACTCTCACAAATACCTGTACAGAAATCCTGCTGCAAACACAGAGGTCATTACACAGGGACCTAAAGGAGCCAGGGATAGTTCTGCAAAGAATCCTACTCCTTCTGAAAAGGATGCCAGAGCTCTGGACAGATGGGGTAAAAAAGTTTACACCTCTGCAAACTTAGCTATCAGAGCTCTCAACTGTCAGTTCCATGTGTTAAAATATCAACAGCACACTTTGGAACTATTAAAGCAAAAGATTTCTACTTTTCCTGACTGTGCCAATTCTAAGGAGTTAGCAGATTTACTGCACTCTACTTGTTAGGTGGCAAGGCACTCTTTACACTGTGGATATGATGCACTAGAAGCCTCTAGCAGGGCAGCAGTGTCTGGGTCTGTCATTAGGAGACATGCATGGTTGAAGAAACAACCTCTACCTGATCATGTCAAGTCTAAATTAACTGATGCACCTTTGGATAAAGACCGCTTGTTTGGAGAAAAAGCAGAAGAGGTGCTTAAAAAGATGGAAGACAAAGCAAAATCTATGCAAACAGTAAAATATTTCTTTCCGGTTCAACCTCCTAGATTCAGCAGGAATTTTCCTTCTAAGCACTGGTCCTTTCCTGCTCCTAGCAGACAGGGGCAAGCTAAGCCTTACAGATACAGGCCTCCCATTTCCCTACAACAGGGACAACAGAGAACCAAACAGTGGACCACGTCCGCCTCTAAGGTAGGGAGTTCTAAGCCATCCCTCTATGGCAAAAACTCTCAATGACTCACACCCCCCACCCTCCTTTCACCCAAAAGGTCAGAGGAAGGCTGTCCCTCTGCAAAGAAAATTGTCTGTCTGTAACCAAGGACCAATAGGTCTTAAAGATAATTTTTCAGGGATACAAATTCACTTTCTGATGAGCTCCCAATTCCCAGAGGGTACCCAGACTTACCTCCCATTCAGTGGGTAGAGACATTAAAACAAGTCCAAACTCTCATAACCCAGGGGGCAGTAGAACCTGCCCCTGCAGATCATGCAGGAAAAGGCTTTTATTCCAGGCTTTTCCTGTTTCCTAGAAAGGAGGGCAATTGGTGCCGCATCCTGGATCTGTCCATTCTGAACACATCCCTGGTGGTCCCCAAATTCAAAATGCTAACCCTGCAGCAGCTACTGCCTATGCTGACAAAAATAACTGGTTAGTGACCCTGGACATAAAAGATGCATACTCTATATCCCCATAAGGGAGTCCTGCAGGCAATTCCTGCATTTCGGAGCAGGCTCACAGCACTTTCAGTTCTCTGCTCTTCCCTTTGGCTTAGCTACTGCTCCCAGGATATTCACCAAATGTTTGGCCTCGGCCATAACATTTTGCAGACAGAAAAATATACATATTTACCCTTATCTGGACGACTGCCTCATTCAGGCAGAGAGAAAAGAAAAGCTGCTCCAGGACCTACACTTTGTCAAAACCCTCCTAACTTTCTTGGGGTTCACCATCAATGAGAAGAAATCAAAGCAAACTCCCTTCAGGAGGATAATTTTCCTGGGAGCACTCCTGGACACATCATCCCAAATGGCCTTCCTATCTCCAGAAAAGCAGAACTTCCTGCCTGTCTGCTTTACCCAGCTGGCATCCAAAAGTCACCTCACAGTGAGGAAGTTCCTGCAAGCCTTGGGGTACATGGCTTCTTGCATCCTTCTAATTCCTCTGGCCAGGCTTCACATGAGGAAACTTCAGTGTTATCTAAAGAGCCTTTGGTGTCAACACTTACAGCCTCTAGAGATCTCTCTCCCTCTGATCCGCTGTATAAGGGCTGAGTTTCTCTGGTGGGCAGGGGCCAAGAACCAGGGTCTCCCCTTCATCCACTGCCCTACCGAGCAGACCATCACCACCGATGCCTCAGACATTGCTTGGGGTGCCCACCTAGCAGCAGATGCACCCAATGTCTTTGGGATGCCCAACACCTTCCCTTGCATATCAACCAGAAGGAAATTATGGCAGTGAAAAAGGCTCTGACATCCTTTCAACCTCACCTCAGGCCAGGAGTTCTCCCTATCAAAGCAGACAATACCACAGTAATGTGGTACATCAACAAACAGGGAGGGACACAATCTTACCCTCTGTGCAGGCTAGCCATGAACCTCTGGTTAACTGTTTCCTCCATGGGATTACACCTAATAGCCCGCTACCTACCAGGGATCAATGCTTTACCCAGATTTGCAGACTCTCCAGCTATCAGCATGACTAATACTCCCAAGGTAAGCAAGGGGCTTCTGCTAAGCAAGCAGGTCCTAGACATTATCACAGAGGCCAGAAGGCCCAGCACCAGAAAATTTTATGTAGGGAAATGGAAAAGATTCTGCTCCTGGTGCCAGTCCAGAGGGGCCAGTTCCTCACAAACTTCTGTCCCTATTATCCTGGACTATCTAGCGGAATTACTCAATAGTGGCCTCTCCTTCTCTTCTGTTAAAATCCACGCCTCAGCCATTTTAGCACATTTTAATAAAGACCAGCCCCTGTTCTCACATTCTTTGATTAAACAATTCCTCAGAGGGGCTTCTAATATCAGATCTCCCAGAAGGCCTCCCACTCCAGCCTGAGATCTTAATTATGTTTTGAAAAAAACTAACCTTACCACCTTTCGAACCTGCTGCTTCAGCAGAACTGAAATTCCTCTCCTGGAAGACTGCTTTTTTGCTAGCTGTCACCTCAGTCAGAAGGGTTTCTGAACTTTAGGCACTGATGGCCATTGAGCCCTTCATCATTTTCCATGCAGACAGGGTTTCCCTTAAGACTAACCCCTCCTTTATGCCCAGTGTGGTATCTAATGTGACTCTCAACCAGGCCATTCATCTGCCCACCTTCTTCCCTAACCCTCAAAACAAGAAGAAAATAATTCTGCACTTTCTAGCCGTGCACAGACAGCTCAGATACTACCTGGACTGTGCTAATCCCTTCAGAAAAATGGACCAGCTTCTTGTCAGTTTTGCCACAGGGGCAGAGGGGAAGCCCATTTCCAAGCAGACTGTCTCAGAAATGTATATCACACTGTATCCATTTCTGCTGCAGATTTCATGGGAAACCTCCCCCTAAGTCTATCCGTACCCATTCCACTAGGGCAGCTTCCATTTCCACAGCATTCCTCAGAGGAGTTTCCACCAGGGACATCTTGGAAGCTGCCACCTGGACCTCGGTCCATACCTTTACAAAGCATTACCACCTTCCTCTTTTCTCTAAGGCTAGGGCAGGGTTTTCCTCTGCAGTGCTGCTGGGCTTGCTTACCCATGCCTAGGTCTCTAACTAATCCTGCCACCCCTCTCTTCAGCTTTGGGAATCCTCCCACAGGTGATGACTGCAACAGTGAAACATGAAGAACATAGTGCAGTTGTGTACACTTACCATAAATGTAGATGTTCGAGTACATTCACTGTTGCAGTCTTGGTTTCCCTCCTTCCTTCCCCCTTATATCCTCTTTCATTAGGGAGACATAAGGTTGTTAACCACCAGGACCACTTTGCCATATTTCCTGGGGGTCCTGACTGGTTAGGGCAAGAAACACTGATGTAATGGCATCAGCTACCTTGCTTTATAGCACTGACGACCTGATGTCAGTCTACAGGTGACAGCAGCTGACACAGAAAAACATTGACTCTGGTATTCAGGTCAGCTGAGGGCTACCACAGCATGGGATAATCCCACAGGTGATGACTGCAACAGTGAATACACTTGAACATCTACATTTATGGTAAGTGTATACAATTGTACTTTAGAGTGTTTGTATTGATTTTTATGGCTACTTAATAACACAGGCTACTTATTTGTAATAACAAATGAGAATTCCAGGTTTCCTAACATAAATGCTGCAATAGCTACATTAGTCAATGCTTTAATTTCAATTTTGGTATGAAGGAATCCTTCACAGAAGCATTACTCTTTTATGTCCTCAGGCTAATAGTAAAGTGGAAGGATGTGTGGTTATCAGAGGAAGATCTGCATGACTTAAATTATCAGTGTTAAATGAGTGACTCTGAAACAATAGATATTCATTGTGTTCAATTTGTATTAGAGAATAACACATCCCACTGCAGGAATAGCATTTTGTTGTAGCAGAAATTCAAAAGCAAAAGTTATGTTATTACTGGGCATTGTGACAAGCCTCTTGTTATATATGGTAAAAGAGACTTCAATCAAAAGACTAAAATGAAGAAATATGCAGACTCCAATAACAGATAAAAGAGTATATTTTAAAGACATACAGTTTTAATAAAACAATAGAAAAATAGTTTATGATCACCTTTACATAGTCCTGGATTACACTTTGGAAAAGATAAATGGAACACTGGTAATAGTAACTAGCAGAAAACACACAATAACCAGGCACTGCTCTTTCCTGAGGACCTATAGTAAGCATCCTAAATTATTACATAGTATCAAATCAAGGAAGGACACATCACATAATGCCTAAGTGCACTAGGAAGAGGCCTGCTTATTTGAAATATCACGTTTATTGCAACCTGAAAATGCCTGTTTAGACTTTGCACGTTCCCCCGTGCCTCTGTGGGGTTTCTGCCATGTCCAAAAAACATGCTAAGTGTTTCCATCTCAAACTCAGCAATGAATGGAACTGTGAGCAGCAGCAAAGACTCTGCATGGTGTCCTGTAGGGGGAAGAGTTGTACAGACCAGCTGCTTTTGGCATCTACTGTGGTGCACAGGATCCCCAAGATTGGAGAACATGGATCACAGACTGTGCACCGTGGCAGGGTTAGCCACCTGACGGTGTAAAATATCACTCTGGGTGGTTTGCATATGTTGACTGATGTCGCCAAAATGGGCATGGGTTGTTACCACTGATAAGTGGGTTGAGGACCCAGCCTACTCTGACCTATGCCAGGGACCCTTGCTAACGGTAGGAGGGGTATATGTGCCCCTATTGCTCTAGTGTGTGCCTGCCATAAAGCCCAGCAGCCCTGAGTCAATAAGCTACTTGCTGGCTGGTGTCTAGTTGCCCAGGCTGGGCTACCTGCGATAACTCTGTTGAGCAAAAGCTGGACTTAAAAGCAGCCAACCTGCCAAACATGAACTGAGAATTGCTATGCTTAATGTAGGTTCACTGACAGGATGCAGCTTGGAAGTGGATGACATAATAATATGGAAGAAGCTGGACATCTTATGTATCCAAGAGATGAGATGGAATGGCAGTGCAGCAAAGCCACTTAGCTTGGGATCCACGCTCTACTACTTAGGAGGTGGACAGGCTAGAAATGGTGTAGGAATTGTGGTGAGAGAGAAGGCAGTAAGGGATATCATCAGAATAAATTACAGACTCATGGCAATCAGACTCCAGTGTAATGATAGGACAGTATTCATAATCCCAGCCTGTGCCCCACAGCAGGGTTGTGATAGTGAGGAAAAGAGTGCATTCAGACAGCAGGTACAGAAACTACTAGATAAAGCAGGCCAACATGAATTGGTGTTGATAATGGTTGACTTGAATGCACATATCAGGACAGACAGAACAAGATATGAGAACTGCCTGGGTCCACATGGGTGGGGCAACAAGGATTAAAGGAGAAGCCATTCTGGACTTCTGTCTAGCAAATGTCTTGATAGTAGCCAACACATGGTTCAGAAGGAGAGACAGTCACAAGATTACATACAAGAGTAGCCAGCATGCAACTCACGTAGACTTCCTCCTAGTAAGGAAAAGGCACTGGGGTAGAATCCAGGATTGCAAAGTCATCCTCAATTAAACAGTTGGCCCAACAGCATAAACCACTAGTTGCCACAATCAGCTGGAAGCAGTGGTCAGAGAAGACTCTAATCGCAACAGAGACCGGGCTGAAGACCTGGAAGTTGACTGGAGAGAAAGCACAACAGTTCAAGGAATTACTCAGGGCTCTTGCACTCCAAAACAGCATGTGTTAGGAATACAGAAAAGATATGTGGCTGAGCCAAGTATAGAAATAAGGTACATAAGGAAAGCTGGTGGTGGAATGCAGAAGTCCAAGAAGTCATCAAAAGAAAGAAGGAGTGCAGGATGAAGTGGGAGATAGAAAAGACTGACCAGGCTAGGAAAGACTATTGATTGGCTAACAAAGAAGCTAAGAAAGAAGTTGCAATAGCAAAGAATAGGGCATCAGAAGCACCCTACCAACTTCTGGAAAGTGACTCAGTAAGTGGCACAAAGAAACTGTATCAGGTTGCAAGGCAAAGGCAGGAAGATAAAGAAGATAGTCAGACACCGTTCATAAGGCATGCCAGCAACAACCTGCTCATCAGTCCACAGGACATCAAAGACAGATGGAAGGAGTATTTCTGGCAGCTTCTGAATGAAGAAAACCCCACAGAAGCTGTACAGTCCCAGATACAGACTACGATGACAGAAGAAGAGGAACCCACCCTAGAAGAAGTAAGAACATCACTAAGGAAAATGAAGTCAGGGAAAGCAGCAGGCTCAGATGAGGTCACAGCAGGCTCAGATGAGGTCACAGCAGATATGATAAAGATGGTGGATGAGATAGGGGAGAAATGGTTCCTGAGGGTACTAATAGCAGTGTGGAGAGAAAGGCATATCCCAGATGACTGGAGAATAAGCATACTCATGCCAGTGTACAAGAACAAAGGGGACATCCACAACTGTGGGTAGTACAGAGGCACCAAACTCCTACCACACTGCCTGAAAGTTCTGAAGAGGCTGATTGATAAACAGATACGCAGAGTAATAGAATGTAAGATGGGAGATGAGCAGTTTGGATTCAGATCAGAATGTAGCCCAACTGACCTGATGTTTGCAGTGAGACAGATACTTGAGAAGAAGCTAGAGATGAGGAGAGAGTCCAACTGGGCATTCCTAGACTTGGAGAAAGCATATGACAAGGTCCCAAGACAGCTGATCTGGGCAGTACTGTGGTGGTTTGATGTTCCACAAACACTTGTAGAATTAGGGCAGGCTATGTACAAGGACCCAATGACTCGAGTATGAACAGTGTTCAGCCTCACAGAGGGGTTCCCAGTGGGAATGGGTGTACACCAGGGTTCAGCTCTGAAACCACTGCTGTTCATACTGGTGATGGACTACATTAGCAAACAGGTCGGAGGGTACACATCAACAAAATTGCTGCATGCAGACAATGTGGCATTACAGGCTGACTCTGAGCTAGAACTTCAGCCAAGAATAGGATAATGGAATGCAAAACTGAAGGCACTTGGGATGAAACTAAGCACAGATAAGACAGTGGTAATGGCAGCAAATTGGGGAATCAGAAGAAGCTGAGAACAGAGATAGAAGAGAAGATAGTGGAACAGGTAAACAGCTTCAAGTATCTTGGGAGGGTGGTTGAGGAGAAGGGAAGTCTGAATGAAGAGGTCAAAGCTAGAATCAGAGGGGCTGCAGGTAACTGGCATAGAGTGTCAGGTGTAGTCTATAACAGAAGAATGCCAAAGAAGCTGAAAAGTAAGGTGTACAAGACAGTGGTGCGACCAGTACAACTGTATGGTACAGAAACCTGGGCAGTAAAGGCAGAATAGTTGAAGCTAGAGGTGATGGAAATGAAGTGCCTGAGAAGAATGGTAGGATGCAGATTGTGGGACAGACGAAGAAATAACGACATAAGAGCAGAAGCCAAAGTAGCTCCATTTGCAGAAAAGATCAAAGAGAACAGATTACGGTGGTTTGGACACATAAAAGCAGAAGACAATCTGGTGAGGAAGATTTGGGACAAACAGGAAGAAAATAAGAGCAAGTGAGGGCCTCCAGCAAAGAGGTGGATGGATTGTGTGAAAGAAGATCTGCGACAGTCAGCCATGAGTGTTGAAGAAGGCAAAAGTGTGGCATTGAATCGAGACAGTTGGCAACAGTTAACACGATACCCCAAACCCATGTAGAAAAAAATGCAAAAAAGGGGGATGATGATATTTGTTGCAACATGACCCAAGTATTTCTTTTTAAAAGGTTTTTGGCAATTCTAGCAAAATATCATATTTACCTAATTCATCTACAGTTTTGTCTGTATGCTTTTCCTCTATATTTTTGGGAGTTCTGCATTAGATTTCCTCTACCAGAGGAGTTACCAGGCTCTTACCCAATTACCAAGCTCTCATTCTTAATATAACCTGCAAGTATTCTCTTTTTAGTGTCTGGATGTCCTGATACTACAGAAGCAGGATTGTAACAGGATATTGGTAACATATGAGAGGAAAAGTAAAAAGAAAAAAAAATCATAGCTAATGTCCTATTAACCCAATGAATATTTTATGTGGTTAGCTAGTTCATAGCTCTTTGCTGATTATAGCTAAAAATAGCAGTGCAAATGAATATTAGGCTGGCTTTAAAAGAATGAAGTTTTAAATATTATTATAGTTATTATTATTATTACTATTATTATTCGGCATTTTCCTGATAAGAACACATGCCACTGTGATTAAATGATTAATTTTAAATGATGTATAAGTTAAAGACTCTTTTCATCTGCACAAAAATCAGATTTTCAGTTCTGCAGATTTCTGTGGTATCTTTCATGCAACCACTACAAATCCACCATGTCGAAGTGAAGAAACCTGTTGTTTACAGACATGGCACAAATATTTTCATAGAAATTGTACTTTTATTCATTTTTGTAAAACAGAAAGGTTTGTTTTGGGATGGTATGTTTTTGTAATCTGAAGTAAGAGCTTAAAGGTTAGCATTTCTACCATAACTCCCCAATATTCTAGACATGACCTTCTAAAGCCCCCCTAGCAGACATAATTCCAAGTTTGAAAAATAGTTTATCATTGCTAGTTCTTGTGGGACACTGGCAAATTATTTGTTGTTTATTTCAGTGGCATTATTCATTTATCAAATCCTTCATCATATAAACTATAGCTCATTTAGAGATGAATCATTTACAACCAAATTTAGCAGACTCTCTGCACCTCTACTACCATTCTGAAATCCATCCTTTTGAACAGAGGAAATCTGTTACATTATGAACACACACACAAAGGAGTCAGTCTAAGCATGGCAATAAAAGTGAAAACGTGTTCACAGTAGTAACAAACAAGCAAGTGTGCACTGTGATATGTGTTTTAAGTAAACCAAATAAACTCACTTTCATGAATACAGGGGTCATTCCTCACTGTGTAACTATGTCCATTTTGCTATGCCTAGCAGTTGGCCATTTTGCAGAAGGTATTAAGGATGTAAGTTGCTAACAAGCTTTAATTAGTCCTTGGTTTGAGTCCCTCAGACTCTATTTTCACACAGTATGACTCTGAGCAAGCCAGTTAACCATTCATTTCTCCCAGGTCACTTCTGTAAAAAGGCATTTATTTCTAGTGGATTTATATGGTTAATGATGGAATAAAGTGAAAAAAAAAAACATGAAAGAACTAACCAGAAAATGTTAAAAAAACTGTACAACCCTAAGGCAGTAGTTTTGGTTTACTGCTATTTGCATTGTCTGAATGAATTACATCAGTATAATAATGACTTTGTTACAAAATGTCCATTAAAGTTTTAAGCAACTAGCTGTCAACCTGTTCGAGCAAGAAATCTAGAAAAAGGCATTAATAAAAGGACCAAAAATAGGGAAATTTTTTAAATGTTGCTCTTACAGACATAGAATGTTGATAGATTAACAAGTTTTGCATTAGAGTGAAGTTACTGAAGGATATGAAGTCTGAAACTCAAATGTCTGTCATTATTTTCTAACTTTAATCTTTAATAATTTACCACTAATTTGCCAGAAAACCACAATTTTATGAAAGGTGGACCAGTAATATAAGGCCAAAATCTGGACATTCTGCAAAAATCTATGCAGTTGAGAGGTATGATGCACATAGATACACACACACACACACACACACACACACACACACACACACACACACACACACACACACACACACACACACACGCACGCAAACACACACACAGACATGCACACATATTATATTTTTATATACGTGTGTGTGTGTGTGTGTGTGTGTGTGTGTGTGTGTGTGTGTTGCTTTTGGTTAAGAGAGTACATTCTGAAGATAGGAGTACAAGATGAGAATGTCCTCTTAAAGGCTGATGTGGTTAAAAAAAATGTGTGCTGTGTTGTACTGGAGACAGATGAACAGCTATGTTTACATCACTTTCCACAGGTGATGGACTCTGATCCCTCATTCTACTGTAGGAGAAAAAACATGCAGTGCAAGAGATGGAACTAGATGGAACTAGTATGTGTCAGAATCTGGATTTTAAAGACATGAAGAATATCAGGGCATTAAAAAGGTTCTTCTCATTTGAGTGGTTGCAGTTGCATAATATATTAAAGAGGGCTGCAGTCCATAATGTATTGGATGCAACCATTTTACAGAGATATACTGGAAACAATGTTCCCAAAGCAAAGAAATAATGGATGGGTAAAGCATGTGATACAACCATGTGCTAACACAGCAGAACAACAGGTCAGATGAAATGGCACGTGTTAATCTCCAAAGCTTTTATCACAAAGTCATCATGCTTAGGCTTTTTGCAGCACACATTGAAACGGGCATTGTTCTGACAAGTAACAGTTGTCAGTTAGTGCCCAATGTCTTGTGTTCTAGAGAGAATTAAAAGGCGGAGTCATAGTATTGTAGAACAGGAAAGCACTTCCGCGTAGTCACAGTACTGTAGAACAACAAAGCATTTCCGAATAGTCATAGTATTGTAGAACAACAAAGAATTTCACATTAGCTTTGTCCACTAATTTTTAGATGATTTAGATTTTTGGCTTACTTTTCTATTCATCTTCTAGTGCAACTCTAAAGAAAGTTCATGGAGGAACTTGTTAAATAAAGATAGAACAAAGGAAAGGAGAGACACTAGAGGAGGATTTTGTCTGAGAAGTGCCAGTTATATTGAAAAGTTCCTGTTAGAGAGGAAGTCCTGAAACTGGAGTTGTTTGTCTAGGTTGATAATAGATTCTATTAATTTTTGTAGGAAGAAGGTGTGCTCCACGAGGTTGAATGCCTTGATGAAGCCAATGAACATAGCGCTTTTGAAATTACCTTTGCCTTTATTAATATGTCATTTGTTAGGATGCAGAGGGATGTTATGGTGCTTCACCCTTCCCAGAAGTCATCTTGCTCTGAGGAAAGGAGGCTGTATTGTTTGATGTTGTCAGATAATTATGTGTAAACAATTTTTTAAGTTGGATATGACTCTATGGCCTGGCAACCTGGGTTCGATTAGCAGCTCAGGTGACTGATGAAGAGGTAGGGAGGGATGGGCTTGCCAGTCCTGGGAGGAAGGGTGTTTGTCAATGATACTCCTTAAGGGGAGGCATGGTTCAAAGGGGTGGTTACCTCGGGCATAGGTCAGTGAGCACAGGGGAGAAGGTAGGAACATGCATTCATGGAAAAATGCCAAAAAAAACACTTTTTAAAGTTTTTTGCAGGACAGCAATCCCTCCACTCCAAACATATATATACCAACTCCATGGTTGCACCAACTCAAAAAATGGGGACAGCCCCCCAAAAAGCCAATGACTTTTGGCACAAACTCCAGAGAGTGATTTCCTATGAATGAACTCCAAATTATCAGCAGGCTGAACCAGTGGCGACTGAAGGTCAAGCATTCAATCATTGTCCATCAGTCAGTTACCAGTCTAATTCATGTGTTTTGATTTTTTTTCAAAGAAAGTTTATGTTTGAAGCCTGGATAAATAAATGCTGCATTTATAATATCAGTGCAATCTCAATATTTTTGATTAATGCTATTGAAAATTTAATTTTATGATTTTTTTGAAAGACAGAGATACTCACCCACTGACATTAGCTGATGAAATGGCAAAACTTGACAACCTTTCAGTTTTTTAACTATTTGTTGAAAATAATGAAACAGAGTGCCACAGGGACCAGGAAGTCAGATTCCGTCAAAAGAAAACACTCATTTTAATAATGTGTTAGCTCGCTATAAAGTACAGGATTCAGCTATGACCTAACCAAAGGTCAACAAATCTGTGTGTGCCAAATAAGGCTTTCTATAAATGCCAACAGTGATGATGAGGAGTATTTGTTAAAACGTTAAAACTTGGTAATCAAAGGCAGAAGTCACAAAGTTGTACCTTATAAGGAAAGTTATGTGATGAAAAGGAACAAACCAGTCATAAACAGTGATGTTACTAAGAAAGAAATGCATAGGCCAATCAGTATTGACAGAAGGAAACTAGCGCTAATTAGAAGCAGGGACATTCTTAGGCCAATTGGACTTATTTCGCCCAATAGGGCCCCACTCCTTCAAGGGGCTCTTCATGAAGCAATGAGAGGGTCATTATACCTTGTGCGGTTCAGAGATTTGCCTGTAAGACACTATATCAAAGTATAAGGTACTTTCCTGCTGGTTGTCTTGATCCCATAATTGCTACAAGTCATGTTACTGAAGCAGACTACTTTTTCCCATCATGCATTGCACTAACAGCTAGCCCAGTATTACCAAATGCAGCTTCACCCCTCTTGTAAGGCTGACATTGCTAGCTGCTCGTACTCCCACAGGGGAAATTTGCTGTTGCTGGAGTGCTCAACAGGGGTTTTAACTCCATCTGGTTTTGTGTATTGCTCCAGTTACTGTCTCAAAAGATAATAAGAGCAGACTTAATATGACGCCTGATAGAGAAGTACTGTGCCTTCTTGTTCTTCTCTAGCTAATTTGGGATTTGTGACTAGCTGTTATCGAATGCAGTCTCAAGATATATAATTGTGAAATAGTAAGCATTAAAAAATCTGTGATGTGAGGTATCTATGATTTATGACAGAATGCTACCAATTCAACAGTGTGGCAGAAGAATGCTTGGTGCAGTCATGCATGAATCACAAAGAAGAGAAATATGCAATGTGTGCAGTGAGTGGCAGAAGGCAACTGTAGGTGGAAAAAAATATTCACTTGGCTGGACGTGGGAAAAACAGTAACAGAAACAGTTTGACTCATAAATGTACTGTAGGGGCATCACTGTTTTAGTCACATAAAAACTTTAAGAGGCAAGGAGAAACTTAAAACTAGAAAATGGTTGGGCAGGACTGGGGAGGAGTTTTAGGTAGAAATGAATTATAGTAAGCTGAAGAAACATTGTGATTCGGCATTTTCTCCATACTTCTGTAGAGGTTTCCTTATGCCAGTCTGATTTCCTCCCACCTGCTAAATCATGATGCTTAGTGACTACTCTAAGTTATTCTTACATGTAATAATTTCTGTAGCCCTTTTTAAAGTCAAAGTAAGCTTTATTGTCATTTAGAACTACACATGCGTAGCCTAAATGAAATTTCATGCATCAGCTCCTTGAGATTATAAAGGAAAGTGAAACAGCACATACAAGTAGAAGAATAAACATTACTAACAAATACAATAATACTCCTAGTACACACAGTAAAGAGCAGAGACATTTACCAACACCCATACAAAAAGAATACACTACCCTGAGTTAAATTAAATACCCTGATTAAAGTAATACAAAACACACTGCAGATTGAACAATGCTCAGTTACTTGTCTAATATTGCACTTGAGTGGATTAAGTAATACTGACTATGGATATAATAAATAAATGTCGTACTTACTTGGAATATATGTAAGTATATATTTCACAAATAAATAAAAATTGATTTATTATGTGTCCAGACCCCTGGGACTAGTGCCAGAGTTCAGAAGTCTAATCACTGTATGGTAGAAACTGTTATTGAGTCTTGTAGTCCTACAGCGGATGCTGCGATATCTTCTGCCTGATGCCAAGGGTGTGGTGTGTGAGTGATTACATTCTAAGAAGAGCCCTGAGATTATTATTATTAGTATTGTTGTGCATTCAGAGCAAGTTCAACACTTTTATGTGGTTTTACAGAAACACATCGACTGTAGCAAGGTATAAAAACTAATTGGGTAAGGAACTTCAACCATTCAAAGGAAGTGTAGGAGATGATTGGAAGTCCATGAAAAAAGAAAGGGATAGAATGAGATGAGAATGTATAATGGAGGTTAGAATTTTTTCATGTTGTTTTTGGACCCCATTCTTTTGAAAACCATTAACCACAACCCCACTGATTCATGTGTCCAGTACTTTGTGGTATCTGTGGACACTGAGCATGGGAGGAGAGAGTCAGGGACTAGGATGAGTCACAATAAGGTAACAGGTTTCAAGTTTCCAAATGAGCCTGCTTCTTAACAGCATGATCTGATTGTTGTTGTCTGCAATACCGCACAAAGATGGAGTGTGTACAGTACTTAATTCGCAAATGTATTTATTTATTTATTTATTTGAGTGGCTGTGGCGGTGCAGCAGTTAGCATTGCCACCTCACAGAAAGAGGTTCTCCGTTTGTTTCTCAGCTGGTGTGCCTTCTGTGTAGAGCTTGCATGTCCTCTCTGTGGTTGTATGGGTTTCCTCCGGGCACTCTGGTTTCCACCCAAAGACATGCTGTAGGTGGATTGGACACTCTATATTGGCCCTAATTATGAGTGTGTGCATGTGTGTGCCTTCTGTGGAAGGCTGGGTGCCAGACTGAAAACTTGACACCGTAAAACTCCATTGCCAATTGTACTGTGGACCATTGTTCTGCTGTGGCGACCTCTAACCAGGAAAAGGAAAAGAAGCTTTTCTTTATGTATTCATTTATTTAGTTTGTTTACCAACATAGAGCATTGTTCCATCTAGACCATTTTCAGGGCCAGCACAGCAGAAATTTGACCAAAGAAACAATGACCTTTAAACAGTATCAATCCAACAGTGGCAATGTAAGAGAAAACATACAGAGAACTAATTAGAATAATATGAAACACAAGATGAGCACAATTCTATGTATATATGATATAATAATACAGTCAGTGACATCAGTAAGAAGAGCACCTGTACATTGTTATAAATTCATAAGGTATAATGTTTTTGTGAAGAAAACAATACACAAAAACTAGGTTATTTATAGTGCATATTATTGATGGGCATGGGGTCTGACTAGTAAGGCCCAAGTCAAATGGTGAGGGGAGAAAAGTAAAGGAGACAGAGAGGGACAAGAAAGAGGAGAGATAAAACAGAAATGTGTGTGTGTGGGGGTGCAGCTACCTCCTAGCCTGAGTCAGAACTACAGGAGACTGGGGACATGTTTACTGGTAAACTAGGGTGCATCTCCTGATGAGGTATTATGTAGGCACAAGGCTTCAGCACCCCATCAAACAGGCCCCTTATAGTGTGCCTGAATTAGTTAAGTAGAGCCTGAGACAGAAGCTATGATTCATTGGATATGGGGGTGATCCAGGAGTGCAAAGTTTACTTCTCTTTTACCATGTTTTATGACAAAATATAAGCTAATAAATAAACTTTCTGCTTTGTTTTTAATAAACGTTAATAGCATATATTCCTGTACTGTAATCTGAAATAGGGTTATTTCCAAGTAGCCAGCATGGAAGGAGGTTTGGTGTAGTAGCTGGGGAGTGTCAGCTGAAGGGTCCCACCAAAATGGTCCACATTGGGACCACAGTTAGTAAGGTCAGGCCTGATTAGAAGTAATCAATCAGTAATCTTTATTTCCAAACTATTTTCCTTCTGCTCACCAAAAAGTTTTAGGGAAACATTTTTCTAGCTATCGTAACCAGATTTTTAGCTTAACAGATGACATGTTGCAGATGTGGGATAGAGTGTTCATTAATAAAAAAACAAATGACTCCACGTTCTCCACACCCTCTTCCCACAATGTCTGCTAATTACTTTAACAAACACTGACGCAGCTGATAAAATGCTGCTACTTTTATGGAAGTAGTTTAAGGGGCTGTTTAGTTAGTTAGTTAGCTAGTTAGCTAGTTAGTTAGCTATTCAGTTAGTTAGTTATTTAGTTAGTTAGTTATAGTTCTTAATTTGGTCATGAACTGTGCATGTTGTGATATCAAAGGGAACGTAGTCTACATTAAGGAGATCAGTCCTTGAATGTTGTTTGACTGATGAAATTTGTGCATTGACTGCAAATTGGCTGTTTATCACCTTAAGAAGACTCTCTCCTCAGTAAATGTGTACATAGCAACGTGTCTGAGTCTGAATGGCATTACCTTTGTCTGTGTATGCGTGTTGTTGCTTGTGTGTGTCAGTATGTGAGTGAGAGAGATAGAGAGAGAAAGAAAGACAGAGAAATGTCAACTTTCTTAAATACAGCAACCATTATATTTATTTTCTCTGTCTATAATATCAGACTTGTGTATATATATATATATATATATATATATATATATATATATATATATATCTGTATACATATTCTATATAATATCCTGAGCACTCTGAAGTCTGCATCTCCATAGGTAGCACATTCATGTTTGCAGTCAGGAATATCTGAAGGATGTGGGTTTTCTTCCTTACAGCAGGTGTTCGGAGTCATGTTCTAGTAGTGATAATTTAGGAAACTACAGAATGAATAGGTGCTGTTCTTTTAATGAGAAGCAAAACTAGGGGCCTGCCTGCCTGAACTGGTGATAGCTCAAGTGGATGTAAAATAGTGACTAATAAATTCCAAGTGTGAAACACAAAATAATAATTAATATAATAATGACAGTAATAATAATAACCATAGTAATAATAAATAATGCTGTAGTATGAAGTCGGTTGAAAAGCTACAAAAAAGCATTTCTGAACATATCACCCTAATTGTTTTATTTTTTTAATGAAAATTAGTGGCCCAGAGTACATTGTTACTGTCATTTTTTAAATGTAGATATGATAGTTGTTATTCTGTCTATTATTAAAATTCTGACTGCAAAATTTTGTTATTGTCTTTATAGTTATTGAAAATAGTATGCAAGCTTTTATTATTACAGATCACGAGATTTGCAATCAAAGCATTTTACATTAAATCACAGTGGTAAATCAGATCAAATGTGACAGATTTCACAGTATCTGTCCAAGCTTCTGCAATTCCATATAATATTGTACAGTACAGTTTTGTACTTCTCAGTCCTTTCTTTCTGTTGAGCATAGAAACAAATCATATTTTGTATATTCCTCTCTAAGTTTAAAAAATTAACCCTGCAGCCTCTTCACCTTTGCTCCTCCTTTATCTAGTACCCCAAAGTCATAATTTTTTATCTCTTTGCATGTGCCCTTGCTTGGTACTTTGTAATATGGTAGTCTCCAGAAGAGAGTTCTTAAATACTCCTAATTCTTTACTTTTTTCTGTTGGGTATCCTTTAGTGGAAAGCATTTCCTAAATGTTTTTACCCTACATTATCATAGACCACAGCAATGTATCAAACACATCTCTAATGTATTTAATTCTTCCACCTTACTTGTTTTAGTCTCACTTTTCACAACACACATGCTTGTGTTGTTACTAGTCCAAATGGAGTATGGCTTTTATACACCAGCCTTTAACTCCTACACAACACCTCTTCAGTCTTTTCTGCAATGTCTTTTGGAATTGTCCCATCAATTTCCCACTTAAAAATTCAAAACAGATAGTAGGAAAAATAATACTGCCTATGTCATACCCAAGGTACTATTCCTCGGTTCTCATTAGAATTACTTGTCTTAGTAGAATTTAAGTCATTTTCAAATATTTCTGAAAGTTTGTCATTTAACTTCAAATTCCATAGAAAGATACTGCACCCCAATTAAGTAAGAAAATAAAATCACATAAAACACTTGCCAGCTAAACACATCTTGTATTACTTGTAAAAAGCACATCTGTTCCATTCTGTTACCACCTTCCAATCTCCATTTTTGTCTCATCACATCAAGACTTTGTTCCCAGTACCTGAATATATTTATCAGAAAACTGTATTTCCTCTATCCTTTTGTTCCACCCAGAACTTTTTTTGCATTTCTCTTTGTTAACTGTTACCATCATTCCCAATAACTGTTCGACAAATCTCTTTGTTAATTACATTGTTTTCTTTCCATGTACTAATACTAAAATCTATGTAAGGAAGTATAATTAGAAAATCAAAATGTATGTTTTTCATATATCAACAGTAATAGTGGCACACCAGGTAGTACATTTGACTTTGGTGCAAAAGGCTGTGGGTTTTATTCCCACATCAGGTAGATTGATTACTGACATTGTAATGACGGGGAGGGGCTACTGCACTCCTGAGTGTGTCCTCCTTTAGATGAGATGTTAAACCAGGGCCCCATTTGCTTGTAGTTTTGGTAGCTCAGGTGGATGTAAAAAAAAACCCATAGCACCTACTGAAAAGTGTTGGGGAAATTCCCTGATCCCCTGGCCAAATTTCCCTTAGTAGTGTAAATGCTAGTTTGCTTCTTCAGACTAACTGCCATATACTGTTTAATGTTCAGATGAAGCAATTTGAGTACTATCTTATGATCCTTGTTTTTAAAAACACCAAACACCTGTTCACTGAATCTTCCTTCAGTCTTTATTTCCACAAAATTTCAGGGCAATGATATGCTAAAAAACATTTGTTGTTACCCTCTGCTGTACAATCTTTTTCAAAACCCAGAGTAAAAAATCTCTAGTTGCATACTGTAGCCATGTAATCATAGCTCACATCATCTTTCAGACACACTGTAAACATTTATGTTTACTAACACCTTTATAGCAGCTGTCTTCAGTCATTAATGGAACATTCCAGACAGGTCACTGAACACAAGAAAGGGCTTTTGGCTTTATATGGCATAATAACCTTGACAGACTTCAGAAATGAAGCAAGGGTCAGAATGGAGCTGAGAAATAGAAAAAAAAAAAAAAACGATTGGAATAGGATGATTTATTCCAACAAAATTAAAAGAACAGAAAAAATGACAGGAACATGTGGGATTAGAAAGCATGTAACCAAAATCAAGAGGAAGGACCACTGAATGCATCATATGAGTCATGTCATAATGCATCTGTTACTGATTAAATAAATTGGTGAACACGGAAACTCCTGAACATCATCCTCCCGGAAACAATTGAAAGAGAGTTTTTCACAGGTTGCAGTGAAGATCTGACTACATGAAGTACAAATAAAGGCATGTAGTTCACTTTCCATGGTTCCTATGAAGGGGATGTCCTCTTTCAAGTCAAATATTGGAGCTCACAAAATGAACATAAAGGATTTTCATCGTGGTGTTATCACTACACCTGGGACTTGGTATGTGGAGAACCACAGGTCATGGAAAGATGTGGACCAGCAACCACTTATCTCTTAATCATGGCAGAAACCAGGTCCCAAGAGAAAATCAAAAAAGAATCAAAGTTACCAAGAGAAGATAAAGTAATCATGCCCTTGGAGTTCAAGGTATTTCATCATTCCAACACAACTTTAAATGATATTGAATTGAGTATACTATGTAAAGGGTTTTCTTACATTCCATTTCAAAGTGCAGGGCTTTTAGATACTTTTAACAGCACGAAAGCTTTCACTGCAAATTATTAATTTAAAACTTTTATTAAAAAAATTCTGATAATGACAAAATGTGTACCAGGTTTATTACAGTGCGCTTATTCAACCATCCACTGCAGCTTACTGTTGCAGCTTTTGATTAAAAAAAAAAAAAAAAAGTTGTTAGGGTGATACTAGGAAACTACAGCTTTGTAAATCTCATTGAAATTTTTTTAAGTTGACATTAAGAGAAAGGGAAGCCCTCACTAACCTTTCTACTGTATGTGGTTTATGCATAATGAAGGCAGATAAGGGTGGTTCTACAGTAGTAATGTGTCTAAATGTCTGTAACAGAAAGATGAAGGAGATATCACTGAACACTGACTATTACAGAAACATAAGCAAAAATTAACTTTCAGAAATATATGTAACTCTATTACAGGCAGTATGGCTAGCTACTCAGCTGTGTTAACACTCTCCCTAGATGATTGTAACTGTTGAAGTGACACCCTGACCCCATGTATAAAAATGGGGAAAAAAGAGGTTGTGGATGGATAGAGGGATTAGGTAGTGTACGATTTTTTTAAATACATGTACCTATTATGTAGGTATGTTTTGCGGTATTCCAAAACTTCATGTAGATGAAAAAGACCCACTCATAAGGCCCACATTTTCAGCTAAGTCAGTGACAGAGAACATATCCTTGAACAACTCAAGGACAGGTTCAAGAAGACGGAATATCTGGGTGCTATTTTTCCATAGGCAGAGACAGAAATTGCAATCAAAGCAAGTAAAACATAGAGTGGGATACAGGCATGATCCTGACATATACTATAGGCAGCCAAGTGATAAAACACTTTATCACACATGGAAAATTTTAAGTATGTACCTTTGTTTAATCACTTAGACTTTGTCCTCATGATTATACCATACCAATTGTGAGTAAATCTTCAATATACCACACCCAGTATATTATATTGCTTGTTCCTACAACATAACAAGTTTATTTGTGAGATTAGAAACCAAATCCTGCTACTAAACCACAACTATCCTTTTCAGAGTAAATATATATATATATATATATATATATATATATATATATATATATATATATATATATAAAGGTAAAATGATGCTGTGTATTATAACACATCTGGAAAAAGTTAAAACTAAACTGGCCATCAAAATGAATTAGAAACAGAATGGAGAATGTAAGAAATAGATTGTGATGTACTGTTGTTGTGCTAAATTAAATATGTAGAATTGATAACTGGTACCAGTTCATCAGTGCCTCAGTACCAATTCAAACAGTTGCAATTGCCCCCCCCTCCAAACACACGCACACACACACACACACACACACACACACACACACACACACACACACACACACACAAAAAGAAGAGCCAGGACATTTACTCTCTACTCCTGTTTGTTCTGCAATTTTGCACTGGCAGTCTATGGGCTTTTCTGACCACTTCTGACCAACATGAAATACTAACTTCTGTAAAAAATGAAAATTGTGGATTGTAACAGTATTCCTAAAAATGTAGTCATTACATGAAAAAAGTTTATCATAGCTGCTATGCACATTAGTGGTTTTATAAAGTCTTGCTAAAACAGGCATTATGCATGCATTTTACAAATATAGTTTCCAAGTCAGTGTTTGGCAACAAACCACATTTACTGAGCTGCAGAAGGGTATAGTTATCATCTTAGATACTCATGTACTATAGTAATTTGTTCAGCAAAATAAATACCTTAAGGGGATTTGATATAACTTTCCAAACAACTGAGATGAAGTACTGGCTGCATTTGAATCATATGATTTACCCAAATAAATGAGCCTGTATCATGCATGGAAATAAAAACATATTATTGTCATGCCTGCGGTACTTAGTTACTCTGTTTACATGGTTTGTTTTCCCTGATGTAAATGGAATATTATTATAAAACTTAGCTTTGTGTTAATAAATGTTGCTGCAGGGGGCGATGAGGTTATTTCAGCTTGGAGTTTATATTCAGTCAGTGGCATTCACTGTAATGTTTAAACCTTTAGAATATCAGACTGTTTGGTCTGGGTTTACTACTCCAGCTTTAACTTCATATCTCATACATAAAACTAATGACCTGCATTTTTTGGTGTCATATGAATTTTTTTTCTGACTGCAGCCAGAATGACCAACTTAGCATACCTAGAGTTTTGGAACCTGAAGAATTTTTAATGATGTGAGAAACACTGGAACAGCCAGTACTGCAAGTTAAGTTTCTTCAGGCACTTTTAGCTTTTTATAGACTTTATTCAGGGACAGATAAATGCATGTATTCTGCCCCTGGTGTTGACTGTAACATATTTTTTTAACTATTTACCATATTGTAAAGTACAGGAGTAACTCTTTAATGTTAGACTGTACCACTAGGAATGCCCACACTATTGCCATTTTTGGTCTGCTAATGAACAACTGGGTTGACTGTTGACCCCCATGTTGAAATGATAATGTTGCATTGCACAGGTAGTATTCCATAATGAATTCAAAATATAAGAACTGGCAACCTTCCATGTAGTTTGTTTTGCTGGAAGATAAAGGCAAGAAACAACTATTTAAAAAATTGGTCTTGCATGCTGGTGTAGTCATACATAACAGAGATAATTATTACTAGCAAATTAGGTGAACTGCATTCAATAATTACAGCATAAGGATGGAGTTAAAACAAGATATGTTAGATTTCTCTCTCATACTTTTACAGGGAACATGGTGTCTGCTGCTCTGGAGGCCATGTTTTTTAAACAGGACCATAGAACTTTAGGTGCAAGCATAACATAATAAAACAACTGAAGTGGGGTAGAACACTACTTAAAACTCCTGTTGTTCCCATCGGAAGACTGAGGACTGCTTGTTTTATGTTATATTCTTTTTTTATTAAAGTTTTGATTTTATTATCAAGTTTTACTGCTGTGGTGGACAACAGGACTTTTAAGTAGTGTTTGCCTTTTTTTTCCCCTCGTTGTTGTCTTTCACAGTGTAAGAAAGTTTTTTACCTACGAAGTGGGGTAGAAGGTCTGGTGACAGTTTACAGATACATATCAATTTTGATAACTGCTAAGTGCACATGATACACCTACACTGTCTTGCAGGTGTTATTTATCTAACTGCTTAAGCTTCTCCTACTCCTCCCCATGGCAAGTCCCATGAACTTACACCCAACCCCCTTAGCCCTACTCCTCCCCAGGGCCAGTCCCACAAATTTAAACCCAACACCCTCAGCTGTTTAAGTGAACAGCAAAAAAACAGGACTTTTGCTTTCTGCAGAGTCAGTTAGATTCCTACAGTACAGCAGCCAATCACCACGCCCCACAGCTCCTCCTCAAGAGAAAAGCAAAAAAAAAAAAAAAAAAAAGTGTTCACTCTACTGTAGGAAGGCAATTGATGTCCTGCAGTAAATCAGCTGAAACACACTGAACTCTAGTTCCTTTATATACCAGAACATATGCAACTGTTGCTTACACCTGCCCAGTTTATTTCTGAGCTCATTCATGTTTTACCCTATTACATCATTAGGAAGGCTTGTCAAATATTCTAAGAAATAATTTTTGCTTTTTTTTCCCTAAGTTATTACCTCATGTCCACAGGGCTATATTCCAAAAGACTTGCTCTCAGTATAAATGGACTTACACTTATGTAAGGCACATCTATAATGCAGGCTTACAGTAGAGTAAGTCATTAATACTGAGAGCAGGTCTTTTAGAATCAGGCTAACAGATTGCAGACTATTGATCCCCTACATGTTTTTTTTTTTTTTTAAATCATTTACCTAATTTTGCCAGGAGTTTACATGCTAAATTATTTTATGGTGTCTTTGTACACCTTCAGATGCAGCCCAGGTACACTTTTGATTTGTTATTCATCTGAAGTGACTGTATCCCTCTATGGCATTACATATATGAGCTCTCCAGAATTGCAAGCATTATACTTGATGGAGTTTTGTCGTCTGATCAAAAGGAGAAATAATACCATCTTCTTTTGTAGTGGTGGTGGTACTTCTTCCTGTTTGTTTATGTTTCTTCAGCCGTCCTTGTGGATTCCTTATACTGCTTGCATGTGTTAAGGTCACCTTTTTCTTTTTTTTCTTTTTCCTCACGCCTAAAGTTACACATAGAGTTGACATGATTCTGCTTCATGAAATCATTGATTTGTAACTTTCTACTTTAAATTTGAGCTACCATATATTATTGTCATCTCTTCGTTTTATATTACGCCAACTGTAGAGTTTCATGTTATCACTCAGAAGGCTATATAGGTCACCTGTAAAGGTGTTGAAAGGTGTATTGGAGGTACTTACCTTCTTTTTATTCACTATTACTATTTTCATCTGACTGAACTCTGTTTTTAACCTCTCAATGTCAGTCATCAGCCAGCGATTTAGCCGCATTAGTTCCCAAGGATGAGACTGTCAACTGTAATTTTTCACTAGCGTTTTATGTGTTATTATATCAAATGTCTTGGAGAAGCCTAAACAAGAAAGTCAAAAGTCATTGCATGTTACCCCTGGAGAACAGACACTGCAAGTCTGAAGTCTAACCAAGCAGCACATATCTAGCATTTAGTTTCATTCTGGAACAGATTATAAGGGTCTGGCTTCTCTTGGGCCTTAGAGTTGACTATTCCCCACATTAAAGTATATACTGCTTTTCACTGTCAGACAGTACAACTGCTACATTATAAAGGTAATCCATTATATTTTTGTAATATGTAATTAACCTAGTAAAGTCATTTGTGCTATCTGTACCCCTCAAAAAATGTTGATGAAACTTAAGGCCATAACGGATACTTATAATCCAATCTGACCATTAAAAAAGTGAATTGTGTACCTGTTCTCAGAGGTCACTCAATGGAAGCAGAAATTTAATCAGCCTATGACTGAGCAGAAAACACCAGGATACACTGCTCAAAAATAGACTTAAGTGATATGTTACAAAAAAGACTTAGTTCACCACTCCAGGTAAAGTTTGTAAGATATTCTCCAGCAACAAGCTTTTCTGAGACATGGTTAGATTCTCATTTCACTGATTTGAGGCAACCGGTAGTAATACCTATGGTGACAGGCTAAAGAAAACAAATGTAACATCTAATGTTTTTTTTTTTCATAATTCAGACAGGAGCCACCTTTGTGAACTATGCTTGATAATGTTTTAATTTGCAAAAATGTATGTTTTCCTGTGTCTTGAGAACATGTGACCTTTCCTATTTTAAAGGAAAAATGACATGAAAGGACAAGAAACATATTTGAAATTTAAAATGTAACTGTCTATAGTTTCCTAGGAAGGTCTTAAATCCTTGCTTAAAATTAAGTCACAAATGGATTATGAGACATGAAAACCATAGATGATAAAATGCAAATAAAGTGGATTTCAAAGAAACAGTTCTCCAGCACTGAACTAGGAAGCAGTTTTTGATATGGCAAAATGATATATAAATATATATATATATATATATATATATATATATATATATATATATATATATATATATATCCTATATTGGTAGCTAGTCTACTGTTCTTCAGTGGAAAATGTAATGTAATATAATGTAATTATCCCTATTTTTATGTGGCAAAGGTGGCAAAGGAAACTATGAAATCTAAAAACCACAGGCATCTGTACTTGAGTAAGAGGCAGAAATGTGTGTGTGTGTGTGCGTGTGTGTGTGTGTGTGTGTGTGTGTGTGTGTGTGTGTGTGTGTGTGTGTGTGTGTGTGTGTGTGTGTGTGTGTGTGTGTGTGTGTGTGTGTGTGTGCGTGTGTAGATAGATAGATGTAAGTGTTTTCCCTTAGTCATTGCCTTTGATTAGGGAGACCTTGGTGCATTCATATAAATGCTATTTTGCCTTGTATTAGTTTCTGTAACATACAGTAGTTATAATATATTTGGGCTAGCATTTTCTGCTTATGATTGTAATGCATATATTGTTTTTTTCTAGCTTAGTGTTTTCTGTATGCACTGCTTTATCCACTGCATATTTACTTTGTATCGGCATTGTTTTCTTTATTGTTTAATAAAAGTTTTTATTTATTCATTTTTAAGCTCTTGTAGCTATTTTTGTTGCTTTTTATTATTATTTGTATAGCTATTATTATTTTTTTATCTGAGAAGATGGTTATTATTTTGAGCAGTGTAAGGTGGCAAGATGTGTCTTCCCACTCCAGTAAACTAGATCATTTCAGCCTAGTACCAATGAAAGATATCACTTTTCATATTTTATATCTGGCTAAATCAGTAGCAGCTGGTAGCTGGTGTGTTTGGACTCTGGATATATCTAGAGTAGTGACAGTTTTAGCAAGGTAGGAGTAAATCTGTAGGAAATTAGAGAATTCTGCCAGACTGATCTACAGAATGTGTGTGTGTGTGTGTGTGTGTGTGTGTGTGTGTGTGTGTGTGTGTGTGTGTGTGTGTGTGTGTGTGGGGGTGCCTGTGCATGTGTGATAGTGCTAGTGTGTGTAAACATAATTTGTTCACAAAGCAGTTACTGTGAATAATGGGCACTGGAATATATTGTGCGTCACAGGGGTGTGGTAAGAAAGGGGCCTGGGGTGCTAGGCCAAATGCTCAGTTGTAAAACTGATCAGTATACAGCCTTAGTGTGGGTCTAGATGCTGGAATCCTACATGCAGGGCAGTAGTGTATATTCCGGTTATGATTTTGGGGAGAGATTGCATTTGATGAATTGGTTATTGGAGTAGACATGTGCACTTTCTTTTATGTCAACCTACTGAGTACTAGTAGTTTAACTTGAGATGCTATCCATCTGGTAGCTAACAGGCCTATTTGAGGCAATGAGGCATAGCCAAGGACTATTGTCCCTGCCCAGACCATCACAGCATGATTATTTGTTCTATGATAGTGGAAGTGCTCTTGACATTTAGGCTGGCAGACGTGTGCTGTAATACCCATTAGTGATAGCGTGTCATCACAACTCGATGATGTGTCATTTAGCTTTTAACTTCAGCAGTCTAGATTTTCAGATTTTTTTTTCTGAGTCGTTACTCTATGATTCAGCAAGTATTGACATCTTCAGTATAAATGAGAGGTATAAATGAGAGATGTGTTTTGGGGATCGCAGTGTATAAATTTTAACCCTTATCTCCCCCCATTCTATCCCTTCCTCTGACCCAAATGTGTACATTACCTTACAGCAAACCCTTTCTCTAACAGTACCCATTATATGTAAAAACTTTGTCTGTTCAGACAGCCAGCTGTTTATTGTCTTAAATTTGTAGCTGATGTGCTGCAATCAATGTAATATGAAAAACAACCTCCAGTCAGGAAGTACCACATAGAGGTAGCAACTTTATTAAATAATAAGTGACTGCTTTCACTAACATTTGATTTTTTTTTTTTTTGGAACCTGGGATTTATTTAGTATCACTATTTATTGTGTTATCAGTGTAATGTGCATTGATGTTTCTTTGCATTGACAGCTAATACTGCTTATACGCTCAAACAAAAACACTCCAGTGCACCTCTGGGTCAGTCCATCCAAGTGAAAGTAGCTTTGAAAAATGCTACCAAAAAGCACAGAAAAAAAAAACAATTCAAATGTGTCGTTATGAAAGTGCAGGTATGCCACAGTGTGAATGAATATTTGTGTACATCCCATGACCAGTTCTGATGGCATTCTGTGTTTACTAGGAAAGAAAACACTTAACTGCAATATAAAAAAGCAGACATTGCATTATGAATGCCGTAGCATACATAATTTGCGATACTATACTTCATGATTTGTATTGGGGAATAAACAGTTCCACAAAGTTTGGTCAAGATTTAATTGCTCAGAGCTTGAAGTGGACAACACACACTGGATGCAGTTTCATCCAGATGACAGAAGAAAATAAAAAGTTATGTTTTGAGGGGTGGCAAGTCCTCTACACTGCTTGTGTGGATGGCTTCAGCCCTGCACTCCCTTGCATGTATTATCTTCACTTCCAAGTAATGGAATTAGTAAAAATAATAAAAAGAGACTTTAAATTATTTCTGAATTAAAGTATGTTCATTGAAATGCCCCTCCTTACTTTTTCCTTTAACTAGGCCATGAAATGTATTTTAAGGTGTCCAGGATCTACCAAACAATGCACATTCCCTTTTCCGAGCATTTGAAAAGCATAATAAAACACATTGGAAAATATGAGATATAGATAACTGTTAAAATCTATAAATGACTTCTGCAGCTTGTTTTGCAGAAATACACCAAAATGGCATAACACATCGCTTGTTAAGGGCAGACTTGGCACTGAAAACACAATTTTGTTGATTAAATTTGTATAGTTTAGTCTTATCCTAAATGTCATCTGTCAATGAAAGAAGTACCACAGGTCACTAATTGTTTTTAACAATTTATATATAGATATTATTCTCTATTGTCATTTTGTTTTTCAAATGTAATTCTCTGCAATCCTTTTTATTCCTTTCCTCTCAGTTTAGAGAGTGCCCCGGTGCATGTTGACATTTTATTCTCCTTTTATTATACATATACGTCTGGCACTGTAGCAATGCCTGATGTATCTCACTACATGGCAGGTCACCCTGGCAAGAGAAAATATCCTTTGGATGCCTTGCATGAGTTACTGACATGCACAAAATGAGTAGCAGTAGCTGTCAAGCCCATTTACGATGGACGTGACTATTTATTTTTGGTTATGCTGCTTAGGTTCTGTGATGCACACATGCGATGCGATCAGTTTTTACATGCCAGATTCAGCACAACCCGCTACAACCAACATTACCAAGTTTATACTATAAGTCTCTACCTTCCTTCAGAACTGGAGCGCTAGTCATTAACTGGTCATTATGTCCCCCCTAATTTACCTGTGATGTCCTGCATGCTAGCTGAACAGAAATCAATGGTGTGTGAGGATGAACACCTTGCATCCTACCATGCAGCAGAATCTGGCTCTGCTATGTGATCCTGTATTCTTAAGAATCTAATAATTCCCGATCAAACAGTCTGCTGTGTCAAACAACTATTTGTTTTACACATGTTAAGGAAGTCATAAGAGGCTCATTTGCTGTTACCACATCTATTACTAAATTAAAAATTACTCTGTTTCAGTGCAATAATGCATGCTAACATTAATAACTAAATCAGTTCCAACTCCAATGTTGTCTTCACAATACATTAAAATCACAGAATGTCTATGAGTTTTGCTGTTCTTAGAGTGCTGAGTTAATAGATCTTGCCATTAAAAATGTTGTTCTGCCTGTACGGATAGTTTCAATAGCCCCAAGAGCAGTTTTTAGAACAATCATTCAGCACTGCTGTTTTTCCCTGGGATACAGATAAGGAATTGTTTATTCTCCTTCCTGAACATTTTCCTTGAACATTCCAGCCATATATGGACAATAGCTTAGCAACGTAAGGCTTCACCAACTCGTTGAAATCATATACTGTCACTTAAATTCATTAAAAAAAAAATCTTCCAGACTCTATTATGCATTTAAGAAATCTTTTACTTTTTCTTTGTTAGTCCTCATCCTTTCTATTTTCCTTTATTTCTGTACTCATTTATATATAAGGTTAAAGTAACATCTTTAGGAAAACAAAATAACATCAAATGTAAGCTTACAATCTGTTAGGAAAATGTTAGTGTAAAACTTTTCACGATCGTTTACCAAATAATTCCTGCAAGAATATTTTGCCAGTGTGAAAATGGGTGCTGTTTAAAAGAGGTACAGATTGTTGAATTTTAGGTCGTATGAAAAATGAAATAAAATGTCATCTGAGTCAGTGTTTTCCTAAGCATGAACTGCATATTGCAGCTTGGCTGAGTTTCCAACTTTAATATGGGTGAAGACTAGACATTCACTTGAGGAGACTAGAGAGAGAGCATCGTCATATTTTATTTGTTTACTGGGAAAGTCCAACTTGGAATAAACTAAAGCCAATTTTCAGTGGTGGCCCAGGGAAAACACTCCAGGAGTATGTCTTTGTAATGTGGGAGGAAACTGAAGACCCACACAAACGTAGGGAGGACATGCAAACACACAGAAGACATTCCAGCCGAGAACTGAACCAGAGGACTGCTTGCTGTGAAGTGACAATGCTACCACTGCACCACTGCATCATCCATATGTATTTGGGGTGTCACTATTCTGTTTTAGTTGATATAATTATAGATTTGAGGGTAATGCTTACATCTTGACTTGATGCTATGGGATTGATTCATTGCATGCTGTAGGGATTTAACTAAGAAACTTGGTTGCAGAAATGTGATTCATAAATGAATGAAAGTATAATGTGTTGCTGCTGCTGGCACTGATGGTGACGCTATACATAGGTGTAAGGAAGGTGCCACCAAACTACATGCGTAGCCTAATGTAAACATGCTTTCCTGTTTCCAGTGAAAAGGAAAGGCTTGGTGGGGACAATCATTCCAGCCATGGGAGGTAAATTAATGGACGGTACCACCCAGCAAACACACAGCCACCACAGCCACTAAAGAAAAAAAAAAGCTATTTAAGAATTGCAGAACTCAGTACCTGTGTTTGCAGCTTAATGTTTATTAAAATGAAGTAATGCTTCTTTGCAAATCTACACTCATTATATGGCCCTAACAGTATGAGTGGTTCTATACTACCACAATGCCTGGAATTTCTGTTTTTTGTAGTATATAAGAATGTCTTTAGATGTGATAAATCAAGATGAAATAAATGTGAAGTTTTAGGTTTATGAAGTGTGGCAGCTATTGCAAAATGTTGACGAGCCAAAGCAAACCTAAAATAAAATTACACATTTTTCAATTATTATTATCTCATTTTCTTGAGCGGGGGGGTGACTTTGTCAGAACAGGCAGTTGTTTTCTGTCAGTTACTTTATCAAACTATGTAACACTGAGAAGCAATCTAATATATGAATTTCTTAAGTTTAATTAGGCAAAACTTGCAATTGCAAATATTGTATGAGTCGAGAACTGGTTCTGAGAACTTCACTTTCAGTGTTCTCATTTTCTGCTGTTTTGGCTGCCCACTGTACAGCTTCTTTTATAAATCACTTAATTTTCCTGTTCTGTAGTGATGTTATTTATATTATATGCAGTCTTAAAGGAGTAGCACACTCATTTGTTTAATGTTTTACTATACTATAAACTGGTATCCTGCTGACCCTAGTTTCCTTAGTAGATCCTGGAAAAGTTTTCAGTAGCATAATTTGTAAAAACATTTTGACTGCTTGTGCAATAATTAATTTATTACCCAGATTAGGATATTTTATAATATGTGTTGTGTGGCCGGTGTAATTATAATAGCTTCACTTTGGAATAGCCGTGTAGCACTACAAATCCAGATTGACTCAAATCCAAAGTACCTACCAGTCATAATTCACAGCATTAAAACAGGACTGTTTGATTAACAGTGTTGTAGGACTGTTTGATAGGTCAAGTGATATAATTCACAAGACATTCTACTTTCCTTTCAATGGATCCTAGTCTGGATCTAAGTTTAGTTTTGTGTTCGTATTTTACTTTAATTGTGTTTAAATATAATAGCTTTTATCTTTAAGAAAGGCAAGAACTGGCTGGATTAATTACTGAAAGGCATGTTATTAATGACTCAATGACTGAATGACTGACATATAAGAGAGGGTCAAGGAAGACTCCCTGAGAAGATAGAGCATTCAGCCTTGATTTAGAAGAACCAAGTTACCAGAGCAGTGTCTCCAGGAACAAGCCTTGTTTATATAAAAAAAATAACGTGTGTGAGATGGATGTAATTTTTACCAGGAACTCAGAAAGAAATCCTGTTTTAAAATAGATTGTTTTCCTATCACTTTGGTGTGTTAAAGGCACTGTGCTGTTTTGTGTAAGGACCACAAGACTTTACATTATTTGGGAGACCCTGCATTTTCTGTTTGTTGTACAAAATGAACTGGTTTATTTTATAAACAATGATGTTTTTCGTGTTTCACTGTTGCAGTCATTACATTTGGGTAATCTGCTTGCAGGTAGCCCTCAGTCAGCCTGATTAACAAAGTCTTGGGTCCTGCATCAGTTGCTGTCCCTTCTTCCATGACATCAGGTCATCAGGGGTATAAAACATGCAGCCGATGCCATTACATCAGTCTTTCTTGCCATGCGGTGCCCGAAGCAGAAGCAGTTTGCAAGTGCCAGTCGGCCGACTCCTGAAATTTTCATTTTTGAGTTTCAGAACCGAAGTCCTCAACTAAAAGTTAAGTACCCCATTGCAGAAACTTTTTCTTGCTCCTTACTGATGTCAGTAAAAGTTAATAATTGCATTACTTGTGGAAAGCAAATACCTCATAAAGATTTTCATTTGTACTGCATTCCTTGCCTAGGCCTTGACCACGACATACCTTGCTGTTGGTTTTGTGCTTTATTATTTTATAACCAATGTTGTCTGTCTCAGATGCATTACTTCCCCAACATGTATAAAGACATGTATATCTGTATCTATATCTATCTATCCATGTGTGTGTGTGTGTGTGTGTGTGTGTGTGTGTGTGTGTGTGTGTGTGTGTGTGTGTGTGTGTGTGTGTGTGTGTGTGTATATGTATACATATATACTGTATATCTATATGTATATATCTATATGTGTATATATATATATATATATATATATATATATATATATATATATATATATATACGGGTTCCACTGGTTTGGTTGTGGTATGCATTTATCACATGCTACTGTTTATGGTAATTATAGTCACTAGTGAAACTGGTTGCATTATTTTTTGTTAAGGAGTTTTCCTGTTTCTCCACAGTCGTGCAGTCATGGAGTTAGTATATATAATTTCCAGGTGTGTGGGGGCAGAACACCCACACTTGTGAGTGTGTCGGGGGACAAAGCTAAGTTTTTAGTGTTTTACATCATTAGCAATTTAATGTGTTTGTTTACATTTGAGATTATTCTATTAGATGTTTTTTCTTCATTGATTTTGATCTCCTGTGAACCTGTTTGATGTATTTGCTGTCAGTATGAGTTCTTTAATGATTGAAAGTAATATACTCAAATAGGTATGCACACACACACGCACACACACACATATACATATATATATATATATATATATATATATATACATATATATATTTATATATATATATAGGTCTCCTTCACATAAAAACCCACTAACCCAAATACCAGAATTGTAAATAAGCGAGACGGCAACACCGAATCATCACTTAAATGACTCCTCACATAACCAACAATTTACCCAGGAAAAGGAGGCAGTTGGCCAACACACACAAAAACACACTGAAGCATTCCAAACCCACACAACTGGAGGACTTCACCCTCCACCCCCCTAACTAATTATACCAACTCTGAGATAGCACTATAGTCGGAAAAAGGGGGAAACTTCCAAATGTTGGCTGATTGCTCCATTACCTGGGTAAATTCTCAGTTATGTGAGGAATTGTTTAAATGAATATTAGGTGTTGTCGTCTTGGTCTTCTCCTTTCTGGGTAAGAGTTTTTTGTTTATTTGAAGTAGATCCATATATATATGCAGACATATATAGATATAGATATAGATAGTTTAAATGAATATTAGGTGTTGTCGTCTTGGTCTTCTCCTTTCTGGGTAAGAGTTTTTTGTTTATTTGAAGTAGATCCATATATATATGCAGACATATATAGATATAGATATAGATAAAGCTATAAGTATATGTGTGGTTGCCATTCACTCTGTCATAACTGCAGTTTGTTGACAGAGTGAATGAATTATAAATTCTATAGAAAATGTTTATTATTGAAGATGTTGAAATAAGGAAGAGTGAATGCATGTGGGGAACTGGAGAGTGGGTTTGGGATTTTAATGCTTAAAAATGAATGAATATATATATATATATATATAGAGAGAGAGAGAGATCTATATATAAATGGCCCCTTAATGATATACCAATGCTTCACTTCAGCTGCATGGCTTCTAGCTAAAAGACCAAACTGCTACTTTCTTTTTCAAATCCCTCTCCAATGAAAAATCTAAATTTGAAGTCCTCTCTCTTGATAATATAACCATTGAAGTCACTTCTCATAGCAAATTATTAGGGGTGATAGTGGATGATAATCTTACATTCAACCTGCATATACAAAATTGCATAGGAAAAACTCATAAAAAACTAAGGAAGCTTTACTGAGCCAAATTTTTCTCACTGACGCAACTAAAACTACACTTGCCACTGCTTATCTCCTCTTCACACTGCTTTATGGCACTCCCATCCTTACTAACCTTCCGGCATCACGAAAATTAAAACTTGAAGAATGCTATAACAAATTTGCTAAATTTGTAGCACATGCTCCTTTTAGAACCCACCACTGTATAGGACTAAAAAGCCTAAATTGGTTGTACCTGCCTCTTCAACTAACTTATACACAACTTCTTGCCACCTACAAAATTATCCAGCATCCATCTGCTTGTCCAGCAGTAAAAACTGTCCTACGCAACTATGTTCCCAATCAGTCATTGCAACCAGTGACCAAAAACTCCTGTCTGTGTACAAACCTAGCAAGTGTGCTGGGTATTGTCTGTACTTGTACAAGGTTGCTAAGGCCTGGAGCTCCTTACCTGTCTCCATGAGGTCAATACCCTCCCTCCCATCTTTCAAAACCACTCTGATAGACTTCCTAGCTAAAATCTGGCTCTTTTCTTGTTCAAAACCAGGATAAACGATATCCCTAAATGTGAACAAGAACCTTTTCATTCCTTATACCTCCTTACTCTCCCTTCTTCACTTACTTCCTTACTGCTATCAAATTCAGTTCCCTGACATTCTCTCTAAATATAACATAAGCCTGCTTTTCCCTCACTTCATATTGCAGTTCCTGTTTGTTTTAGGCTAACCTGCCTTTAATTTCTTTATAAACTGTCTAAAATTACTTTAAATATTAAATGAGTGTCATATAACTTTTATCAGTTCTTAACCAATGTTTTAATATTATGCCTAATTTGTTATAATTATTTAAATTGTATATGTTTTTTGCTTTATTTTTGAAGATTGTAAAAGTACTGGTCTTGAAATGTTTTGTAATAATTTAGAGCTTTTTTTCTCCTTGAGCCTCTGCTGAAAATGTGCTTCTACCCCCTTGGAGTTTCCCTGTAATCGAATGTCAATTAAAAAATGAGTACATCTATGTAAATAACTGCATAAATATATAAAGATATACACATACATACAAAATGAAAAAATGGTGAAACATCAACATTTCGAAACATCAAAATGTTGAAACCTATTAATGCAGGGTGCGATCCCCCATGCACCACCAACACCTCCTCTTAATTATATATACCAACTCCAACATTACACAAAAGTGGAGAAAAGGCAAATTTTGTTTTCAACATTTTGATGTTTCACTATTTTATAATTATAGTCAAAAATCAGGGAGCCATATATATCTATATCTATATCTATATTTATATAGATATAGATATCTGTAGGCCATCACTTGTATTCCAGTTATATTGGAAATGGAAAGTAATTCAAAATGTTAGGCTATTAAAGTAATAGTATATGGGCTGATCTATCTAGATTTTATTTATAAAAGGTGACATCTCAGTCCTATTTTGTGAATTCAGTATGAAAATGTCATGTTATTAGCAGGTTGTTCAGCTACAAAATATTCCTAAGACTGCTAGTCTACCCTCGAAAATTTCTGTATAACTGACTGCTGAGTAAAACTCTAATAAATAGCTGCTAGAAGGCATGGTACTGTAACCACAGCATGCTAGAGAAAATATATATATATATATATATATATATATATATATATATATATATATTTTTTTTTTTTCTGGTGAAATATGAGATTGTTACTAATGACATAATGCCAGCTGAAGAAACAAGTATTCTAGGCCATTTTTTGTATTCTGCATTCAGAAGTGAAGTTTCATGTAACACAAACGATGGAAATCCTATAAAATGCAAAGAGTCATACTATGGCAGTGAAGGCATATGTACCAGTGTATCTGGAACCTTTATATAAATGATCAACGTTCAGCCTCCTTATGAAACTTTATTATAAAACTTCCACACAGTACAGCCTTAAAATGCACCTATTTTTTTTTGGAGTTCAATGCTGTATAATGAGTCTTCTACCTTCATTGCTTGAAAAAAGGAATTGTTGCCATGGGATGGTACAAATAAAAATAAATCTGTCTATCTATCTATAATTCCGACGTAATATATAAATAAATAACTCTATATATGTATATATATATATATATATATATATATATATATATATATATATATATGGTTCCCCTTCACATGACCGAAGTTCTGTAAACTCGAAATTCATAAGCCCCAAACCAGAATCTCGAATTTACAAAACCTCAAAAATGTGAAGGGGAACTAAAAAAAAAACAGATACCTTTCTAATGTTTTTGCAGGGGGGGGGGGCTTCACCCCCCTGCACCCCCCACATGGCTGTGCCCCCCACACCCCCTACTTAAATATTCCTACTCCGAGATCGCACTACAGTGGGGCAACAGTGAAATCTTCCGGTTTACACTATATGCATAAGCACAAACCAGAAGATTTCCCTGTCCTCCGCTATAGTGCGGTCACGGAGCATTTAGATTTAGCTGGGAGGATGCAGGTAAGTCAACTCTTTTTTTTTTAAGCCCTAAACTTCCCATTCACAATTTTGAGTGAATGGAAGTTCGAGATACTGGGCTTGAGCTTATGGGTTTCGAGCTTCCATTCATTCGATCTTGTGAAGGGGAACTATATATATATATATATATATATATATATATATATATATATATATATATATATATATATTAGTATTTTTACTTCTGATGTAATGAAAGCTTATTGTGTATACAGTTTAGATACTACTTCCATCCTACCTTTGTAGTAATGGTCAAATAGCTCCTTATAGAAAGTAAACTATAGTCCATGAATGTGACAACAAAAGTCCCATGAAACACCAAATTGCTAGGATTATGTAACAGGCCATCTGTCAGTTCCCTTAAGACTGTTCATATTACAATAGTCAAGCAATTTTAATATTGTAGTCCCCCAAGGATTTGACTGCATCTGAATCCTAATTTATTTTTCAGAATATGGAGTTTAGACCTTAAAACGTTTGCAGTTAAAAAGTGCTGCCTTGACTTGTAAAATATTTATTAGATTGTTTCTTGTTTTGTTTTGTTTTTGTGTAGCTCTTTTGTAATGATAACACAATAAGGATGCATTCTGTATATGGGCTAACCAGTCCCTTGGTACAAGGTAGAGTTTCTGCTTGAAAGTTGGAGAGCTAGATCCAACTAGCAACCTGGAAAGCTGGAGGGCTAGTCAGGAGTGGGGCTTCAGCAGCTGAAAGCCAGCACACATACTTCAGAGGGTGATTGCAAGATTTTGTGCTACAGTGCTGCTCTCTGGAAAGAGGCTGGAGTGCATCTGCATGCAGAGACAAAGGTGGACATCAGCATGTCATTCGCAGAACCACCCACTGGCACATGCTTACCTCGCTGCACACCCCCCCCCTCAAGAAAGTATAGGGCATATAAAAATCACTTTATTTAGGAGTGTATGATGCAGGGTCAGGACACCTGAATGATGATTGAATGTTCTTCCAGCTGTGGCCTGAGGGTGATGATCCTAATGTTTGGGGAATCTAGTTAGTTTGTAGAGAACTATAAAAAGTAGTTTATAAACTACCTGAAGATGATCATCTTGGCCAAGGAGGACAAAAGAAATAGAAAAAGAAAAAAATCTGAATATGAGCTGCATTCCTCAACCATGAGCAGAAGGTATATACTCGTACCTGATGGACATTCAATGTAATGCAACGTGTCAACCTGGAGCACTTTAATGACTATGTAGGTTTACTGGAGAAGACTGTTAATACAAGCTTATAACTCTAAGACAGTTTTCCATATTTCAGTAAAATATTTTAGGCGTGTGGATATTGAGTTATAAACAAATTAGTTTGGGTTTATAAGTGTAGTGGTTAATATAAAAGTTGCATGTTGAATTTTGAGAGTTCATAATACTTGGCAATGCTTTCCATGTTCCAGTAATCAGGATTCGTATAATAGAAAACTTCACTTTCAGGACCAAAGAAACTTGTTTTTTTTTTATTTATTTATGAGGTTAAATATTATGTGTTTCCCCTTTTCAGCAAAAGTAAAAATGTCTATGTTGAGCGCATACTGAATGTGAAGACATCTGCCTGGGGTCTCCTCATCCTTACCTCCAAAAGATGATCACTTTCTATGTGCACATTCTTTGTTTGACTGTGAGGAAAGTAAAATAAATAATGATCACTGTAATACATATGTTGTTTTCAGAGGGTACACAGAAGGTGGTTATGTTTTAGATGAGCTAGGACTCCAGGATGTGTGATTGTGAAAAAACTAGATAGTTACTTCATGTCTGTTGAATGGCCATTAATAGTCCTTGTTTAAGAGCATTATACATGTCTATGAACAATTATTTGCTGCCCGCAACAACTCATACCAATGATTGTTTCATATGGATCATGTAACTGATGTCTGCTTTCCCACATTGTCTGTCCCCCAAAACAAAACATTGTGTGCACATGATATGTGATTATGAAAATATGTTGATTTCAGTAATGAATTTCAAATAACTGCTCATAGGCATGTACACTATCCCTAGACTTCTAATATCAATGGCCATTCAATAGTGATAAAGGAACTGCCTGTTCTTTTCACATGCAACATGTTGTCCAACTCTGTCTAAAACATAACCAACTTCTGTGCACCCTCTGCTGTTAAATTGTAATGTAAGTGAAGTAAAGGGTCATTACAGCAATGTATTTCATCTTGTTGCTCTCAGACACATATGCACATGGTCTCCATACCCACAAAGCTATAATAGCAATCTCTTTACTATGATCAGCTAACTGACTTATGCATTCATCCACAGATTTCTACCCCCAAATACAGTTACATCTGACAATCACTTGCAATACATAACGATAAAAAATGGAAGACATAACAGCCACTGTAATGTATTTCAGCCACAGCCACCCCATCTGCATCCCAATCTTCAGAATACATAAAGAATGATTGAATTGCACTGTGGACAATGTGTATTGTTGCTGCTGCAAAAGAATATATCTGGTTTCCTGCTGGTAGAGCAATAAAAATTTACAAGGAGGAATGATTGTTTAAAAGACTACATTAAGTCAGACAATATTTCACACTATGTTAAGCTCTGAGGTAGGTTCTTTATTCGGGCAACTGAATTACAAATTTTGTGAGATGGTTATTAATGAGGTCGAATTTGCATTATGAAGTGAGTTCTGATGGCAAGTGGAAGGGGGTCTGTAAAGGGAAAGGTGAAGGGACAGGCACCTGAGGACCTCAGACAGTGAGTAAATGTTTTCTTTTTAGGGGAAAGAGCCTATTACTGGGCTGTGATTAACATAGATATTTTTATATATTAAATAGGAAGAAGTTATCTTGGTTGTGTGTGATGGCTGAAGCATTTGTTTTTGAAAGGGTGGTGGTACAAAGATGTCTGAGGCAATGTACATTAACTATGAATCTATAGATCCTGTTTTGATGACCCTACAGTTTACAGATGACCCAGCAGTCAACAAATATAGCCCATAATCTAGAAATGACAAAACTTCAGCTTTTGCAATTGTAAGCTGTCCACCTGTATACAATAGTTCATATACAGCACCTTCTCCGGAAGGTGAAGCACATGATATTACAAGTCTCATTTCCCGTTAAGACAATGCATTTTTGTGTACTGTTAGTAGTAATTGAAACAGTTGTTCATTAACTGAATTCAGGTAGTGACGTGATTCAGTGATGGCCTCTGGCAGATATAAATGAAAGCAAACTATTAAATCATGTGTGAATGTACTAGAAAGCATTCCTTTGGAAGAATGTATTATACTGAAGTCAAAAAACAACACTTTAGTATCAGTTTAACAATATTTTGCAATGTTTAAAGTACTTTATGTATTTTTTTTTCATTTATTGCAGGTTGACTTTGAAGATGTAATTGCTGAACCAGAGGGAACACACACTTTTGATGGCATATGGAAAGACAGCTTCACTACTTTCACAGTGTCAAAATACTGGTGTTACCGCCTTTTGTCAGCTCTGATTGGCATACCCTTATCACTCATTTGGGGTATCTACTTTGCCATTCTGTCCTTCATACACATCTGGGTCGTAGTACCATTAATTAAGAGCTATCTGATTGAAATCCAGTGTGTCAGCAGGGTCTACTCAATCTGCATCCATACTTGCTGTGATCCTTTCTATGATGCGGTTGGGAAAATGTTCAGCTCTGTCCGTGTAGTATTTCGAAAAGAAGTATAACTCCTGTACGAAAACAAGTGGAGGTCTGGCAGTTGATCTAATGCCAGCTGTCTGCAGATCCTAAAATGTCACAATTAGTAATCTACAAAAACTCTTTATTGTATTTCTGCCAAAACAAAGTATTGCTTATTCAGTTTTGCTCCCTTCATTTATCTTGCTGGATTATCTGTTCCTTTCTCAGATCTACATTTCTGCACTGATCCTTATTGTCAGTGCTGGCATTCCATATAGTTGTACAGTCACATTACTGTTTTATATGTTTAACTGCAAAATGTCAACATGTTCCTAGCCATGACTCATATTGTAAGCTTACAGTATTAGTGTCCATTTATGGCAGAGGATTACAGAAACCATTAAAAAAACTGAGGCTCCATTTTGCTGTTAACGGCTAGCTTTACTAAGACAACAGAATGAACAGAGCAAGCTAGCATTTTTTTATTTGAAAGAGTGTTTTATTGCTGTTGTATTGACTGCTGTTTTGTATGCTTAACACATTTACCTTTTGCCTTTGAACATGCACCTGTGCACACATTTCATTTTACAATCAGTAGTAATGAAAGGCAAAATAAAGCAAGTTGACGCAGGTTTTACTTTTCATACTATAGAATTCAATAGTGAGCAGTGAATACATTTAAAATTAGTTACAGGTATTTTCTAGTACTTATTCCATGAAACATTGTTTAACTAGGTGCTGGGTTATACCCTATTTAAATTTAATGCGGAAGTTCAAAAACTAGGAACTATAAAATGACATGTAATATTTTTAAATGCGATGTGACTCTGTTTTCAGGTTGACACACATTTCTTTGGTTGTTTTTTTCCTTTGCCTACTCATGTACTGCTCGGCTGTGTGAATTACAAAAATGTCATACAAAGTTGCAATACCAGAGAAGAAAACGTCAAGGTGGTACAAAATAACTTTTCATTTGCCATATAGTCGCCTTGTCTTTTCTTTGTACATCTCCATACCTTTAAAAATGGAGATGAACTGATAATAATGTTATTACACTGTAACTACACAATTATTCTGTGTTAAAATATGAAATAGTAAATATTTCCTTGTATTTCTTGCAGTGAAAATTAAAACCTTGCTTTATGGAAGCTTGTCATTTGAGTTTAAGAAATTAGTTAGATTTTAAAATAATCAACGTTTAGTTTAGCTGCCATGACCAAATTGTAAACTAGATTAAAGTATTTTATATACAGACACACTAAAACTTTTCTCTGGAAGATTGTTTATTAATGTAACATTTTTTAGATGTAAGTGCCACTTTTTGCACATAAAGTGTAAGATCGTAACTACTATGATGTGTTTTATAAACAGATACTGGCATAGATGCAGTTTTTACTTTGCAAAGTTTATAATGTGTAAATAGATACAATTGGTAATATTTTAGTTCATGTTGCATTATTAAAAGTGTTATTGCTTAACAAATGTAGGCTAATGTTTTGTACAGTGCTTGCATCATATTGTCATTTTGAAACAGCTGCTGTGACATCTGACCTGTGAAAGGTAAAAGATGTTCTGTATAGCCATAGGCTGGCATGAAGTGCCTTACTCTAGCTATTCAGGAATCAGAGAACAAGTGCTTAGAATTTTAATTGTTGTTTGTAGTCTGCATATACGTTGTCAATAAAGGTGAAAGAAATGATGCATTCTGTTTTCATTTTTACTGTTTCAACAGTAAGATAAACTGATTTTGAAACAAAATGTTTGTTATGGTAATTTTAGGACTGCGAAGCTACTTTGTAGAAATGAAGACAATGTCTTAAATTTAAGCTTTTACTTAGTTATATATTTCATTTATTTATTTATTTTCTATTTTTTGAGAATGCTTCATGCACTTTACGTCACTGCAAAATTTATGGAAGTCAATATGGAAGGTCATATACAGCATTTCATATACAGTACCCTTAAAAAAGAATCTAGGACACCTAAGTGAGAATTTATTGGTTATTCCTATGATGAGGTACCTTCAACACCCGAGACTAGAGTTGAAAAACAGAATATGCATTATTACTTGTAATACTGGTGCAGTTATGTAGCAGTTAACATTGACACCTCACAACATTTACTTATCTAATACAAAGCATTTTTGGGGGTGGGCTTTTACTTAGAGACTACATGTTCTCAATGCGTCTGTGAATTTTTGCTAAACTGTCTGGTTTACTCCGGCATCCCATAAATAGTGCCAGGGGTGAATTGCTGATTCTCTAAATTGCCAGTAGGTGTGCAAAAATGTGTAAATATGTATCCTGCAGTGGGTTTATACCCTGTCCACAGTTAGTTTTAAATGCCTAGCTCCAACTGAGAGCCCAGATAGGCTGCAGCTTCCCTGTGAGGCTGAACTGGATTAAGCAGGTAAATGGGGAATGAATGAATGAATGAATGAATGAATGAATGAAATGAATGAGTGAATGAACAAATGAGTGGATGAATTATGTACTGCACGTGTAGATCAGAAGGCTTTATAGTATTGTGCACCCTTGCACCACAGCTAAATGCTGACATCCCTGGCTCATGTCTTTGAAAATTATAAGATCAAGATAAGAGATTTAACTTTTTACTTTACTGAAAACCATCGGAAGTCTGCAAAAAAGCATGTGTGTGTGTGTGTGTGTGTGTGTGTGTGTGTGTGTGTGTGTGTGTGTGTGTGTGTACATGTTACTCTATGTTCCCTGTGCTGTGGATCTTCAGCATTATTATTATTAATATGATGATTATTATTATTATTATTATTATTACTTTATTTTATTTTTGTCCCTGTTGGGAGGCCTGTAAAAGAAAAATGGATTATGCACTTGTCTCGATCATCTTGGGGCTTTTTCCTAGATTTTTAACTTGTCTGCATAAAGTGACACTGTACACACAATCAAGGGAAATCCACACTTGATAGTACAAAGTAACAAATATTGCTAAGTTTCTTTGAGTAAGTCTCTATGTAACAGAAGCAAGAAACGTATCTTAGCATAACTGAAAAGAAAGACTGTGTATTGTGCTAAGAACTTTTCATACTTCAAATGTATTAGTACAGTGGAGAACAGTGGCAAAGCAGAATGTTGTTGCCTCACAGCCAGAGGTTCCCTGGTTCAATACTCGGCCGGGGTGCCTTCTGTGTGGAGTCTGCATGCCCTCCCTGTGTTCATGTTGGTTTCCTCTGGGTGTTATGGTTACCTCCCACATTCCAAAGACATGCAATAGGTGGTTTGAACATTCTAAATTGGCCATAGGTGTGAGTGTGTGTTGTGGATGAACTACTGTGGCAGGGCCAGCCACCTGGTGATGTAAAGTTGGCTCTAGGTGATTGTCACTGTTGAAGTGACACCCAAAATCCATGTCCAAAAATGGGAAAAGGGGTTGTAGATGGAGGGATGCATGAATGGATTAGTGACATGGACATACTAAACAGTTTTGAACTAAAAGACTTTCTGAGTAACAAATTCTTAGTGGAATGCAACTCCTGTAGAAATTATGTAAAAGTAAATGATACTGCCAACATCAGCCTATGTCTAAATTGTCAGAAATTAAAATAATTTATTATAATTTTAAAAGATAAAAATGCAGTTGAATATATTAATTTTGGATGTAATAACAGTAAATCATTATGAGGGGTCTTACAGAAGGTGGCACAATGGAAAGAAAAAAATAAATAGCTGTATAACAATTACAAGGTGCAAGTCAGACTTGGTTCAGGACCCTAACCTTACTGGAAATAGTGGAAATAAGAGAACAACAAGGATAGTTAGAAATACTACTGAATGTAATTTGTACAGCAAAGTATTCAGAAAAGAAAGAAAGCATGGAAGTAAGCACATAACCACAAGAGTAAAAAGAATACTTTGTAATACAAATAGTACCTCTAATGAGGATATATTTAGGGCAGTATTCATAGTCTGAGGTGTCACATTTTCATGGGGGTGATCTGCAAAGAGCTGCACTATGTGGATTTGCAAATTCTGGGCTTTCAGCATGAATACATGCATGCAAAGGAGTTGTTATAAACATACTCTCTATCATAAAAGCATAACAAGCTTAACAGTCACATAAGAGATAGGATGACAGCTACTATACTGATAAAGAGCCTTACACTTATGTGTTTGAGTACATTTCATAGACATGAATCTATAATGAGCTAATTTGCATAATAAGAATGTAAATAGACCTGAACTTACACCAGTAAGCAGCAGTCTTCCAGGAGACTATGGAGATGCGAGGGCAGATCGGTTGGTGCTTGTGCATACCTGGATATTTTAATGAAGGGGTCACTTGGATAAATGATTCATTTTGGTGCTTGTGCATACCTGGATATTTTAATGAAGGGGTCACTTGGATAAATGATTCATTTTGGTGCTTGTGCATACCTGGACATTTTACTGAAGGGGTCACTTGGGTAAATGTTTCATTTTGGTGCTTGTGCATACCTGGACATTTTACTGAAGGGACCACTTGAATAAATGTTTAATTTTGGTTCTTGTGCATACCTGGACATTTTATTGCAGGGGTTGCTTGAGGAAATAATTCATTTGTGTGTCAGGAAAGGGCTTATGCATACATAGTCACATTCTCATACATGCTGGTTCTAATGACATACATGACATTTCACTAAATAACATAAATACAGTTTTAATCACTATAGAAATACTGAAAACGAATAAAATTAAGGTAACATTCAGTGAAATTATATCATCTACAAGATAGAATGATTACCTGTTTATGAAACCCCAACTTTTTAGCACATAGCTTCGACAACTTTGCATGGTATATAACATGGTTTACTATCAAAAGAATGAAAATCACAACTGTGAACGGTGATTTCCGCGACTCATATCCTCGACTCATACATATTAGTAGGTTGTAAGGTCGACGCAACAAGGTCAACAATTTTCTGTCGATCTTAATGTTAGCAACTCCCATTGCCAACCATTCT